>NC_047672.1:10779662-11149037 GCF_011762505.2 Arvicanthis niloticus | reverse complement strand
AAAGGGTATTTTGCGATTGACCCTTTTCCAGTGCTTTGGTAAACTTCCTGCCACGCCAGCTCTAGATTCACCTTTCTGTGCTGACTTGCCTGGGCAGCGAGGCCACATTCATTTGCTTTTTCCCTCCCGGCTCTGCATATGGCGAGCTGTGCATCTCCAAATGTGTTTCCTTTTGGAGGAAAACTAGCTCTTTCGCCAGAGCCGGCTCAGGACACAGAGGACTGGCTCCTTGGCGGGTTGCCCTAGTGATAATCTGGAAGCAATCAGTGGAAGAAAAAGATAACACAGCTGTGATTTTCAAGGAGACGGGTCCTGGTTTTTCTACCTGCCAACCACGTTTCCTCTGAGGAGTTTTTCAGCAAATGCTGTAAAAGAGACCTTTTAATCTTGTTTCAAAAGCCTGGAATCCCAAGTCGTTCCAGATCTTGGGTAGAAAACAGGCCAGAAAGACATGAGGGGCTGAGGAGCTCAGGGTTTGTAAGGGGGGTATAGGGGGTTGGGGGGAGTGGGCAGGATGCCACCGCGAGTCGGCATCTTAGCTCTGCATGTGTTTTGAGAAGACTTGATGAATTTGGCCTCCAGTGCTCTCGCCCACAAGTAGGATATGGTTTGGGATGGGGGTGGAGGGCTTTTCAGAGGATGACAAGCATCAATCTGTCAGGGGATGATTTTCAGACATCTTCCTGGAGCGCCTGGAACCAGGGAGATACCTGCCCATGCATGGGAAAAGCTAAGCAGAGTGGTTGCCCCGGAGACTGCTAGGCCAGGAAAAAGAGTGCACTAGTAATGATTAAGTAATTAGTTTATTGTTTAAATGTGGATCTGAGAAGAAAGGAGAATAAAGAGGATGGGAAGGGATAGGTAAGGAGGGAAAGAGAAGAGGGTATGTTAGTGTCATCCCCTGGGATGGGCAACTAAAGCTTTTTTTTTTTTTTTTTTTTTTTTTTTTTTTTTTTTTTTTTTTTTTTTTTTTTAAATGAAAGCTGCAGAGGCATCTTCCCAGTCCAGTGAATCATTCTTGCCATTTTCTTGGTGGTAGCTGAGTGGTGAGGCCTGGGAAGTCCCCAGTGCATGGCTTCAGAAATGTGCTCCATAAGTACAGGACCTTTCATCATTCTTCCTATGATACTGGCAGTCACTTCCTGGTGGCGATTTTGCAGCTGATGCCACAGCTGATATCATGGCTATGCCTAAGAATATTTGCAAAAGCCGCTGAGTCAGCGGAGAAAGGCCTGATGTAGAAGGCAACTGGATGCCAAGGGTCTCTCCAAGCCTCAGTAGCTTGGTTTTTATGATGGAGTAGCCAGGGGCTGGAAGATGGATCTGCAGGACACATGGCTTGCTTTGCGATTCCGAATACCAGAGTTCAGATCCCAGCTGCCAAGTAAAAACCTGGGCATTAACCATATGCCAACCTGTAATCCTAGCACAGGATGAGCAGAGACAAGCAGCTTCCTGAGGCTTTCTGGCTACTAGTACAGAACATGATAGAGCACACATTTGCACACACCAGTGTACACACACACCAGTGTAAACACACACACACACACACACACACACACACACACACACACACACAAACACGCGCGCGCGTTTGAACTGGGCCAGGCTACTCCTCATTTTGCAAGGTTGCTGAAGAGTGGTGGATGTCCAGCCAGGTCAACAGTAAGCATGACTGTACCACTCATGAAGTGACAGCTCCTCTGACTGAAACCCCGTTTAAGACCTGCATCTCTGGGTGACACACTGAGGGACCTCCACAGTGATACTTAGCAGGAATACACAAAGGGCCTGGCATTTGGGACAGTCTTTCCTTCCAGCAACATTTCTCTGGTGACGATTTACTTTCTGCCACCTGGGTCTGTGTTGCGGTTTCTCACTGTGACATTGTAAACTGGCATCTTATGTAATGAAGATTGAGAGATGCTGTCACAGCACTCAGATGACCCATAGTCATGTGACTGGAGAAATCCATGCTTCATCAACCCAAGTTGGCATAAACCATGGTTGCTTTGCGAGAGACTTTTGATTGTTGTTTCCCACATAGCAAAGAACAAACAGTCGACTCTTTGCATTATTCTACCTAGGGCATCCCATAAGCCCCAAATTTCAAAACACAGAATTTCAAGCATCAAAGCATAGTTGAATGGGAAGGAAGAGACACCATCTCTTCCTTCCCGTCCAGCTATGTCTAGATTTCTTGGCATTTCTAAGGCAGCAAGTGGGACTGATATGCTGTCTGCATGAGTGGAAGAGCCCAGGAGAAGCAACTAGAGGATGAAAAGGTGTGCTTTACAGTAAGTTTGTTTACCCTCCCCCCCCTTTCTTGGTGTTGGGGAATTGAACTCGCAGCTTAGATCATGCACTGAGTGTTTTCTTTGATTCCTAGCTTATTCTCCCCCTTTTATGTGGTGTCAGAAGAATAAATAATAGGTACGAATTACTTAGCATAGTGCATGACACATTAGTAAGTACCAGTAGGTGTTTGTGTCAGCACTAACACACAGGGTGTTCCGTATTCTTGGGCTGTAGGCACCACACTAGACTTCACTTCAGCTCCAGCATCAGGAGAGAGTCTGGGTCTCTTTCTTAAGCTTCACATAGGATTCTTACATCTAACTAGACACACACGGTTGATGGCCACTCAGTATTGCAAACATTATTCTCTCGTGACAAGGCAAAGTCAGCCATTAGCAGAGGAAGAATGGATATAGAATCTACTTAAGGTTCTTTAGGTCATTTTTAAAAAAGTTTCAAATACATTTCTAAAACTTTCCAGTAATATCATGAGTATTTCAAAGATTCCAATAAATCTATATATTTCCAGTGAATTGTTTTCCAAATATATGAAATTATCTAGTTTAAAAACCTACAGGGCATTCTTAGTGTTTATCCATAGGATTTATTTTTAATTTGGAGTGGTTCTAAAATTCCAACCTACCACAGCTTGTGGTGCTTTGCTGTAAGTTCTCTGAGATGAGGCCCATTCCCTCAGGTTAAGTTACCACAGAGAGACTTTCAATTTGATACATGAACATTGTACTTTTGATGCAACCAATGTGCATTGCTCCAAGAACAAGAGGCAATAATGATGGCTCAGCAAACCAGATACAGATGTTCTAGAAGTATCCATGCCAGAGAAAAAGCGTATTCCAAAACTGAATAGGTGCTATTTGTAAGAACATATGAAGCTCTAAGTCTCAGAATATGCTCACTGTAACCCTTAAGGAGTCTGTAGATTAAGTTGAAAGTGTATTGTATTTATTTTAAAGAAATATATGGTTACACACTCATGGCATCAACCTCACTGACTTTGATCCTGTCCCCTTGTTCCAAGGTATCTGTAAGAACTGAACTTAGTGGCCACACTGAGGGCTGTGTTCTAGAAGAGCCTGTCAGGCAATCAGCCCTTGGTTCAGGACTGTGCTGTCCGTCTATTTAGAGTTGAATATTGGGCTCTTTAGAGAGACACAAGCCACTATCCTAAATTCGAAGCAGCTCTATCGAAGAGGGAGGCATTTCAAGGTTTCCCAAAATCCATTCGCTCCCGCTTTTGCAGACTGATAACACCTTGAAACCATTTCGTGGGGAGAAAAAATGAAAAGTACCAGACGTGTTCTCCAAACATCCTCCACTCAACAGATTGCAATTCTTTTCTAACATTCTTATCTGTGACATTTCATCAATGTAACTGAAGGAAGCCAGCGCATCTGCATGTTTAGCATGCTAAATTCCAATCCTCTCTTGTACTATCTTTTCGGTAAGGGTCTAGAACATACTTCAAGCCTTGGTCTCTAGCTTGAGAAGGGCAGAGATTATGGAAGAAAGTGTCCTCCCTTTAGGTCTGTCATACAATGTGGTGAAAGAGAAAAGGCTCAAAGAGCATCTGAACTGAAGGACTGACTACCAGGGGCAAATGGGCTAGCTTTATTTGTCAATCCCCATATGCCATAGTTAAAAAACAAACAAACAAACAAACAATGCTCATACAGACTCAAGTCATTCTATGTTCACCCTTCCATGCTGGTGACATTGCAAAGCAGCTTAAGGTGAAAGGCAGCAGAGGAATGGTCTCCCGTGAGCCCTGGACTCAGTGCAAGGTTCCCTTGCTTATTCTCTGACTGAAAGAAAAGGATGGACTTTCAAGTATTCACGTGGACACCATTTCGCATTCTGACTTTATACGTGGCCCCTCCCGAGGCTTGGAACTGATAGAGCAGGCAGGCTTGAGCCCTTTCTTCCACCCATCCTCACAGCCCACCCTAGTCTCCTCAGGAATTCCCCAAATGTCCCTGTAAGCGCAAAGTCAGCACCAGGAAGGTTGGATCGTCCACTCTGTGTTTGCTTCTTCATCATCCAGTAGACAAACAACCCTTTTGGGTGTTAACTCCTGTGTTTGGGGTAGGGTCAATTTACAAAAGTCTCTGGCTATAAGAACTGGGAAGGAGGCTAGACTGGGTAAAGTTTTATTCTCATGGCAAAAATTTTTTATAGAGTTTTTTTTTTTTACTGAAAATTACATTTTTCTTTTTTTTAAAGTAAATTTGTGGAGCAAATGTATGTGTATATATAGTGAATGTGTGTGTTTATATTTGCATGTGTGTGGAGTCCAGAGACTGACTTTGAAAATCTTCCTTAATCATTCATGAGCCCAGAGCTCACCAATTTAGTTAATCCAGTTAGCTGGCTAGCCTTTTCCAGGGATTCCCTGTCTCTAACTCCTCAGGGCAGTGTTGCTTTGGTGTTGGGGATTTGAACTCTGGTCTTTATACTTGCATGCTTGACAAACACTTCACCCATTGAACTATCTCGTCAGCCTTCTTTTAATTTAGACACAAAATAAAGGTCATGTATTCAACAGTCTATAGAGGGTATACATGGATGATGAAGAAATATTTTCCATGCCAAAGATGAAGAAATTCAATAGCTGGGACTCTAAGGGGTTCACATCCAGTGAAACTGGTTGCTACAGAGATGGAAGCCAACAGTATGGAAAGAAAATTATAAAACAACAGGGTGTGTAGGAATATAACCTTGTCTTTCCTCAGCAGGCTTCCTTCCCCCTGAGCTACAGTCCTGTCTGCATCCCAATGGCCTGTCTACAATTCAGATCTCTTTCCAGATTATAGGAATATGAAGATTGTTCTATATGCAGCGTTCAGGCAAAGCAGAGGCTCGCATCCTCAGCCAAGCTAATTATAGATGGTAAATAAATTATACTTTCCTGTACTTGGTGTGTGTTGAAGGAGAGACGTTTTAAATATCAGGATGCTCACTTCCCTACACAGTCAGGTTTGTTCAGCATTTCTATCAGTTGCGGGTCACTGAAGCAGACACAATCTTAAATTAAAAAAAAAAAAAAAGCTTTATGAGTGAAAAGGCAAACATAAGCAACAGAAATTCATATTCTAAAAGTTCTCCATGAAAACTAAGACCCAAGGACCAGTCCATGTGGTTGATATATGATACTGAGAGGCTTTCCCTAGCCGTGAAGACCATGGACTCTCCAGAGAAGTAGACCTTAGCATGGCCACACGTCAGCTGGGCAAGTTACTGACCCCTGTGACCCTTGCTCTGCCCTTCCTATGATGGTGAGTTTGGTGATCTGAAAAGATGCTGGAGAGGGTTAGACAGACTGAAGCCTGGAAAGCAATGGGGATGCAGCCAGGGAGTGTGAATGATCCCACTCGTTTCCTAAGTGCCTACACTGCTGGAATCCTTCTTCCTCTTCTCCTTCACCAATCTCTTCTTTAGCATTGGCATATGAGCTAAATGGACAGGGGTGGCTACATATTAATTTTCCCTTCTCTCCTTCTCCATCTTTCTGGCTTCTTCTCTTCATCCCACCACCCTTTCTTCCTTCCCTCCATCTTCTCTTCCCTCCAGCATGAAGTCTTTGTTGTTTACTGGCATCCCCTCTCATACAGAGTGATTCATAGTAACTCTAGACCTTTAGAAGAATGTGACCCTCTCCAGCAAGGTAGTGCACGGTCTGTGTGTTTACACTGAACTCTTGCTGTGTTTATGTGCAGCCCCTTGCCAAGGGAAAGAGGTGGCAGAGATCAATAGGCCAGGGCCAGGGAACCCAACCTAATGAGGAATCTATTGTGTACAGAGGCCTTAAACCTCAGAGTGTGCTTCCTTGTTCTGCTGGGCATGAGTTACAAAAACATTCGAATAAAATTATTAAGAGCTTTTGAGACTGGGATCCCAGAGCACTACATCTCCCAACATGAGTCCCCTTTGGAGCGTGGGATCCTGAGTCACATGTCTGTGGAACAGGCACAGATCAGAGCTCAGCATATGTGAAGTTAGTTATTAGTAGCTTCTCACCCCATTTTGGCTGTCAAACAATCCTTTAGTTGAAGGTGTGGAGTTTGGATTCCATTCTGTTTGACAGAACTAAATCTACTTACTAGTTGATTCATTTGTGAAAATAGGGGGAAGGGCGCTATACTGTAATCAAGGGGTGAGTCTCACGGTGCATTTGTAAGGCAGATTTCACAGACACTGAGTGCTCTTCTGACCAGAAGTGTTAGATTAGCATTTCTCAAGCATGTTGCTTGAAAAAAAAAAGGAGTCTATGAGGGGAAAATTAGGATTCCAAGCAAAAGAAAGTAACAGAGTTGTTAAACTCAGGACTAACCTTCATAGAACTAAATGTACACACAGAACTAAGGTGTTATGATTACTTTGTATATTATTATTTTCTAATTAGGTTTCTTAGCCTTTGGAATGAGTGGAAAACCAAGAAGATGAGACGTTATAAAACCGAGATATAATTTTGTATTAAGGTTAGCTCACATTGGCACTATTGGTTTAGTCTCTTACTTTCTATGGCTGCCCACTCCCCAGACCACATTCCTGAAGTCTCCCATCTCTTAGCTCACCTACTCTAGTCCTCAGCCATAAGTCCTCTGCATTGTCATGAACAACCCACTGGCTATCACCTCTAGTCCCCTCCCTTTGTACCCTCCTTTCCCTCTGTATTTACCTTAAATGCTGGGCCCCATCATGGACTCCTGGATGTCAACAGACAATTCATTAATATCTTCCTTCCCCAGTGACCTTGGCTGGCACAACCTCAATCCCAGTTAAACATACATTTACCTAGTTGTCTTTAAGTGGCTGGAAGAAAACCCTACCACAGTGCTTACTGATGCCTCTTTAAACTCTTGGACACAAAGAAGAAGCTCATCGTGGCAGGGATGCTCACTTGGCCACTCTTGTGAATGACTATTTTTCCCGTATTCTCCTCCTCACATCTCCACATTATCTTGTGAGCCTGTTTCACTCCCCACTAGGGAAACAGATGGAATTGGTAGTAATTCTCTTACTTTTTTCCACCAGTTAATCTACTCGGTAGGCTTTCTTTTTCTTATATCATAAAATGGCCCCACTTTGTTTTACCAAAGAGTTATTTGTAGTCTGTGCTTTCAACTTAGATCAAGAACTCTGATAGATATTACCTCTCTTCATCTTCAGTGTCCTTGATATGAAGGGGATACAGAATTAGAACACAAAATAGGATCTATCTATCTATCTATCTATCTATCATCTATCTATCTATCTATCTATCTATCTATCTATCATCTATCTATCTATCTCTGTGTATGTATGTGTGTATAATATATATTTATACATATTGTGTATGTATAGATATATCCTATCTAAAATGTGTATATAATATGTATGAATGTATGCATATACATACATATATACATATGTATATATGTATATACATACACACACACACACACACACACACACACACACACACACACACACATATATATATATATATATATATATATATATATATATATATATATATATTAGACAGGAAATAGAAATGGGGCAGGATCTGGAATGAATGGAATCAAGCACAGTATATATGCTTCCCTCACACTCTGTGCTGAGCTCATCTCACTTGGATTTCTGCCCCACCACTCCTGAGACTATTCAAGTCAAAGTTACTGTTCCCTCCTTGCTATCAAATTCAGTGCTCTGACTTCTTTCTGATACATTCTCATTTTGACCTGCCTTCCAAATGAAAACCCAAACTGGCCTTCCACAGTGTTTGTAGTAGTTTGGATGAATAATGCCCTCTATTTTCTCAGGTAGCTGAAGACTTGGTGGCACTGTTTGGAGAAGTTTAGTTAGTACAACCTTGCTAGAAGAACTATGTCACTGAGGGTTTGCTTTGACCTTCAAAACTTTCTGTCATTTCCAGGTCATGCTCTCTGTTTCCTGTTTTTATCTGAAGATGTGAGCTCTCAGCCCCCGGTTCCTATCACCATGTCTGCCGTGTATTATCATACTTCCCACTTTGATGGACTCATATCCCTCAGGAACCATAAACGAAAGCAAACTCTTCCGTCTATAAGTTGCTTTGGTCTTGATGTTTTATAACAGCAACAGAAAAGTAGCCACCACCTTAAACACAGTCACCTGATCTTGACTTTCTTCTCACCCCTTCAGCTGTTCCTCTCTGCTGGCTTCTTCTCCCTAAAAGGTGAGGAAATACTGGAGGTTTCTGGAGAACATTCCTGATTCATTTTTAAATCTCAAGTAATATTTTTTTTTTTAACATGGATAGTCTCATAAACTTTAAGGTCTTCAGTGTGACCCATGTATCCAAGCCTTTCGAATCTGGGTCTCCAGTTCTGTGACCTGCTGTTGGTAGTTAAGACTCTCTAAACCTGGTTGTCCAGCCTCATCTCTACGCAGATGTTTAATGGGAACTCAGGGTTTCCAGTGACAAACAGAAAGGCTGCTCCATGATTTATTACATCTTCCCCCCTCCCCTTTCAATTATTCCACCACAGCAATCAGCTCTGCCATTCACTAATGTCTGGAGTAGAAGAGCAGCTAGAGCTAGTTAGCTTTTGTTTCCCTGTTGTTTACTCTTTCGAGACAACTCAGCAAAACTTGTCAAAATTGCCATCCAAGCGCATCCCTACAATGCCCACATCTTCCACCTCTAACCCCATCTTCCACAAGTCATCATCATCTCTTGTCTTAACTGCAGTGACCTTCCTGACCCGCGTATTTGCTTCTGTTGTTCCCTTATAAGCCTTTCCCTACACAGTAGCCATAGAGCTATTAAAAGTATTAGTCAAACCATTACCAAGGCTTCTGATGATAGGAGATATCAAAGCCATTTTTCCTCAGGTCATAAAATCTCCTTGGTATAGACTGTAAACTCCTCTAACCCCCTCCATCTCACATGCTTTGTCCTGCATGCACTATAAGCACGGTTTTAACCACAACTGACTTCTCTTTATTCTTCACCATGCCAATGCCACTTTAGCCCCTTTTATTTCTCCACTCAGTGAAAGAGAGACCCAGGTAAATAGAAGCAGCAGATAAATACATAGGCACTGTATCCAGCCGGCTTTCTCTGGCTTTGATTCTGAAATGCAGCGTGGACATAACCAAGCAAGCCATGCTCATTTCTTCCAAGTATGCTATGCATTAATCTTTCTCAAAAGTTATAAATTTTGGCTCCAAGAAATATTTCAAACCCGAGAATCTGCATTTTGTCACGTACCTTAGAACAACTTGATGACCTGATTTATACACTGTAGTAAAACACAACGGGCTGCTTTGAAGGGGGAGGGACCTGAACCGTGTAGATCCAGTGTTTACCTGCAAGGCAATGGTGCTGTCTGTACACAGTAGGTGTTTGGTAACACATGGTTTCTCAGATTTAAAGTTGGCTAGCGTGTAACCCATGCATCACTGTGGCCTGTGTTGAGACATCATCTATTACCAGCATCTTCTCTGTCTCTGTCCTTCCCACTTCTCCCACAATCTGACATTTCTGTTGTCCTTGCAGTCAGATCCCCTGTGGGCTTTTCCTTTCTTCGTTCATTTGTCTAGTCACTGTGACTACACATCTTGCTGAACAGGCTTGGTACAGGTATTCGTCCAACTTTTAACATCTGTCCACAGGGGTTCTCAGAATCTCAGTGAAGTAGTTTCACACCTCCCCCTGAGAGGGAATACTCAAGCAGAGATATGAATATTGTTTGTGAGTCCTACTTGGGGCAGATAAAAGGGTTTTTTGAAAACAAATTTGGACATAAATGGATTTATATTCCATTTCCCTTTAAAGAGGAAAGTCTGGTTTTGTTTAGACCCTGTATTAAATTTAGCATCTGTGCTCATAATCCATCAAACTTATTAGTTAAGAGATCAAAATATCAAAATAAGTGTTTCTGTTTGGAGGCACACTGTTTAAATAACTGTGGCACCTTTCACAAATGTGGGGCTGTCCCCTATTTGCTTTTAAGATTTCCTGAAAGCCAATCAGCTATCTGCTACATCCATGGAGCCCCAGGGAATATAAGGGAACAAGACAATTAAATGGATAGTTGCCTTCCATAACTACTACGTCTCAGCCTAAAGGCTCTCTTGCTTTTAGACGTTCTTTTTAGTGAAATCCAATTGATATTTTTTTTTTTTCATTTTACATCCTGCCTGTGGTTGACCACAGGAAAAAACTAAGAGCCACAGAGCCATAGTGGCATCCCCAAACACAAAAGGGGGTCTGATTACATTTCATCTGTCAATTTTGGTGAGGGGCAGACCTCACATTCAAGGAATTTCAGATATGCTTTGCAAGAAAAACAGCTTTCAAAATGGCACAGATCAGTCCATGAATATTCACTGTGTTTTTAAGGTGGGGTCAGGTTTCTATCTATTTTTCCTCTTTTTCATTAGGATCCTTTGACTGTCAAAAGCCATTTGAAGGCTTATTCTAATCAGCAATAACAGTAATAATTGTTGAATACTTACTAGCAACACAGCCCCTTCCAAGCTGAGGTAGAGTCCACTGGCAACCTCATACTGTCAGGAAGCATTTTGCTTTGGGGTAGCTGCTCTCAAACATCAGAATTAAGCATCTAGGAGGAGTGTCCAGAATGCACACTGCTTCAGGAGTCTGGCATTTGTTTAGGAAGGGGCCTAGGCATTTGAAAATTCACAAGCTCTTGGTATGATATGACATCCTTTAAGAAAACACCTTTTAGGGTACTGGGGACTCTCAGATTTCAATATATATCTTTTGTGGTATAGTTAGTGTTTCAGGGTGGCTGTATGCAAATACATTTATGGAAAAATCTGATAAAAGTTACACAAGACATGTACTCCTTCTCCTGAGAGATGTGTCCACTTTGTCCTTCAGCTATGGTAAGTAAGAGGCATTGGTGAGCTGTAGTGACCCAACGATGACAGTCACTGCCCAGGGGAAGAGCAGTGATCCCAGCAACCCTCTGATAGATTAATTCCAATCAGCATATTGGTCACTTTCTCTGTAGGAGGATCAATCGTTCTCAACTCACGGAACAGTGATACTGTTCGAGTCTATTAGCTGAAGCCACCTGTCCCTGCATTGCTGGCTTCTCCTCAGTGTAGATCAGGTTATAACTGTGTTGGTGCCGGGTCACCCGCTAGGGGATCTGCTTGCTGGTGATTGTATTTCTACAAGTTTCCAGAGGTTACCCTCACACTGGCCTTCCAGCTGGCGTGGGGCGGCACTGGTGAGCAAAGTCTTTGAATTAAGGCTGTTCCTCTGGGGCTGGCTCTCTGCCCAAGGCCCCTGCACTGAGAAAACTGAGCCAGATTCAAAGTTAAACATTCATAAAAATCGGAACCGCAGCAATTTTGACTCGTTGCCAACGTGTCCTCTTGTTTAACTCCACTCTCCTCTATCCCTCTCCCTCTCTCCCTCCTTTTCTCCCTCCCTTCCCCCCCCTCTGAAAAAAGCTTTCTAGAGTAAGATGTTTCATATATAGTCTGAGCCATCAAAGTAGCCTCTCTGCCAATGATAGAACGTTACCCTCCCACCTCCCCATAATGTAGCCATGTCTACCCTTGGCCCTGCTTGGTGTAACAGGAGGGCAGAACATCAATGTCCCCGCTGTACCTTCACAAGAAGGGCTCACAATTTGTTGGGCCAGTGCTTCCCGTGGCCCAACAAATGGCTCTATTCAAATCCAATTCATTCTGTGTAAGCAGATGCTTAGGAGTCTATAAACGATCGCTTTGCAGAGCTGTTGCAGCGTCAGGACACACTACCATGAAACACATCTCCTGTCATTTCCTCTGACTTGGCAGCAGCTGAGCAATGTCATGGGACCTCCCTGTCTTCCCTGTGGAGTTAGAGCCACTGAAGAGTGAGTGCAGCCCACGGTTCCCTACTTTGCCATGGGTTTCTGAGGACATCTGTAAATCATTGTGTTAAATGCAAAAGCACACTTATCACAGCCAGCCTCTTACTTGGGTCTGATATTTCCTGTTTTGAAGGTTTCCTTGGCATCCCACTCGGTTGATGGAACACCAGCTGCTTTTAGTGGCTCAGATTTATAGGCCCTTTGATCAATTATCTTGCCATTTTACCCAATTTCTAAGTAATTGAGGAGAAGGTTAAACTATCTCCTATGTAAACACAAGGCTTAATTTTTGCCCCTGTTTTGCATGCTTAATTTGTTTTTCCAGTGGGACCCTTGATCTCTAATGCTATCAAACCCTGCAAGCTTTGTAAGTAGACCAAACTAGAAATACTGTTCATGACGGACTGAAAGTAAAGTATGAATTACCTAAGACTCACAGTCTTTGGTAATTCATTTAATTTTTAATACTATTGGCCTCTTTTAAAAATAAGAGAGTGGAGCTAAAAGATAAAAAACAAACAAAGCAACAAAACAGGCGCTATGCATGACACGATAGTCCCCAGCTAAAAGATGGGCTGACAGGAACAGCCGCTTCTTGATAAAAAATCTCTCAGTCTCTCTCTCTCTCTCTCTCTCTCTCTCTCTCTCTCTCTCTCTCTCTCTCTCTCCCCTCTCCCTCCCTCCCTCCTCCCCTCCCTCTCCCCCTGTGTAGATCAGAGGTCAACCTTAGGTATTGTTATTAGGTGCTGTCTCAACTGCCCCTTTAGGGTCTCCCACTTAACTTGGAACTTGCTGACTAAAGGCTGGCCAGCCATGAGCTTTGGGGCTTCACCTTTTTTTTTTTTTTTTCTACCTAGCACTGAGATTTTAAGCATGAGCCATAAGTCTGAATTAATTAATTAAACAAGAGAGCTGGCCTGATAAGCGCTTTACTGACTGAGCTATTTCCCTATTTCCAAGCTGTGGCAGTAGAAATTCTCGAGCGACGGCCGTGGTTCGCAGGGTGATCATCGAGAGATACTTAGACCTACAAACGATTGCATTGCTCTGTCTAAAAGCGGCAGCTAGACCAATATTCAAGAACGTTCATGGTGTGGTGACGTTTGTATGTCACGTATTGATAGAATGGAATGAGTGTTTCTGCACAAGTCCTGACACACTCCTGGTGAGACTTCTTGTTGCTTCTGCCTGAACGCTTGAAGATAGGCTGCCCACCATCTTGTGGGCTGGCCGAGTGCTCACTTGGCAAAGGGCCCAGTCTGTCTCCTCGAAATGTCCCCCATTTACTTAACGAATGAATCAGCACGTACAGAGTACCCTCTGCTACCTACTCCCTGCTGACTAGACATGGTTCTTGCTGTTGTGGTGGTCTGGGCTAATTCACGGTTCCTTAACCTTTTTTTTATTATTGTTCCTTACACGAGCCTTATTGTTTTCTCCCCCTGAATCACCCGTCTATTGCATGAAAACATAATATCACAAATAGACTGTATATTCACCAATGTGGTGCGCATGCCCGTGCTTAGTCTATGTGTGTTGTGTATGTGTGTGTGTTGTGTGTAATTTTTGTGTGGTGTATGTGGTGTATGTGTGTTTTGTATGTTTGTGTTGTGTATGTGTGTTGTGTGTGTGCAATGTGTTATGTGTGTTTGTGTTGTGTGTGTGTCTTTTATATAAAAAGTATCATTTAAAATCAGTCATCCCATGTTATACTGTGAGTTCCAGGCCAGCTGGGAAGATATATATATATATATTCTGCTTCACTAGTAGACCAGAGCCTAGCATGATCGTCACCAGAGAGGCTACATTCAGCAACTGATGGAAGCAGTTGTAAAGACCCACAGCCAAACATTAGATAGAATTGGGGAAATCCTGTGGAAGAGAGAGAGAGGAAGGATTGTAAGAGCCACAGGGGTCAAGGATACCACAAGAAAATCCGCAGGTAAGATCTCACAGAGACTGAACTGACGATATTGGAGCCTCCATGGATCTAACCTAGGTCCTCTGTATACAATGTTATGGTTGTGTAGCTTGGTCTTCTTGTGGGATTCCTAACTGTGGGAGTGGGGGCTGTCTTTGACTCTTTTGCCTGCTTTCTGGAGACCCTTTTCCTCTAACTGGGCTGCAGCATTTAGCTTTGATACAAGGGTATATACCTAGCCTTGTTGTAACTTGCTATGCTGTGTTTGGTTGACATCACTGAGAGGCCTGCTCTTTTCTTATGGGAAACAGAGGAGGGGTGAATTTGGGGAGAGAGGGTAAGTGGGGATGAGGAACTGGGAGGAGAAATTGTAGTTAGGATATAATATATGAGAAATTAATTAATTATCGATTAATTGATTAATTATCAATTAATTAATTATCAATTAATTAAAATAAATGTTATACTACAAAATGACTTCATATTTTAATACTAGACTAAGGGGAAATTATGTATTTCTTAAAGAGAGAAAGAGAGAGACTCTGTCTAACAAACAGAACAAGCACTATTTTATAAAACAATGCCTCCTTTTCAGGGGGCCAGAGGGAACATCCCTACTGTTAGACATCCCATTGTCTAGTGGGAACTGATGACAAGCCATTATCTAGGTCCTGATATGCTGCATTCTGTGCTTCGTCTTTTCTCTTGTTCCCACTCACTACATATGCATCTGGGAAGACTATACTTCATACGTACCTCTTTGTCACCTCAGCCATTTACAGTGGGTGGAATGATGTCTTCCTGAAAGGTACGAGCACTCAGAACTTGCAATGGGACTTTATTTGGGCAAAAAGTCATTGCAGATGTAATGAATGATCTTGAGGAGATGTCATCCTGGATTGTTCTAATATACTCTAAGTCTGTTGAACCAGTATCTGTATAAGGGGTGGTGGAGGAAGATTTGGACCAGACACAGGCGAAGGCCAGGTGAAGATAGAGACAGAGACTGGAAACATGAGCTGCAATAAGGAAGACCTTGAAATGCCAAGGGATGCCCTCAGCTACTGTTGCAACGAGAAGGTTCCCTCTCGAGCACCAGAGGAGAGCATAGCCTGTCTCAAGCTTTGATGTGGACCTCTAACCTCCAAAGCCTCAGCATCTGCATTCCGAGCATATAGGCTGATGACTGGTGTGTACTAGCTGTACGTCTGCCTGGAAAAAGTGACTGTGAGCTTGCTGCCTGCCTGGCTAGGTGGGGGGAAGTTTCTAAGCACTGACCACCATGTAGGCACTCCATCTTCCTGTCTCTGCAGACCTCCTACCTAATCTTTGTAAGCCATCCAACCCGTTCCCATGGCCTACTGTCTCTGCTTAGCAATAATTATTGTATTTTTTTCTTTCTGTATGTGTGTGTGTGATTGCATGATACTCTGCTGTGCACACGGAAATCAGAAGACAGCCTGCACGAGCCAGTTCTTTCACCATGTGGATTCCAGGTATGGAATTCAGGTCGTCAGGCACCTCACTGACTGAGCCATCTTTGGTCCTTAAATAAGCATTTTAGAAACATCAAAACATATAGATCCATGACTTTGTGCTAACTGGATAGGATTATACAGACCACTCAGGACTCCTACTTGCTTTCCTCATTAGGTAACTTGTCATAGACATCGCTCCATGTCAATAAAAGTAGCTACACATCATCATTTTAATAGCTGCCTGGTTTCCATTGTGTGGATTACTGTAATTTATTTAACCAATCTCCTATTGATGGATGCTAATGTTCCTCTTAAAATGGAATAGCCATTTTGACACATGGAACCATAAATCTGACCTTGCTGATATAGTGAGCTTGTTATAGATTTTGACTTGAACTCTGCCTTTATTTTAATGTGGTAATCTTGTTAGCCTTGCAGGTTAGTTGTTAGTCTTGTTTTCCTAATAGCAGACGACTAGTTTTAATCTTGATTCTGCCATTAATTAAAACTCTGATCTTAACTTGCATTGTGACTTGTCACTAATTACATGTATTCTTTAAAGCATTCACTTGACATTTTTATACATGTGACTCTCATCAGAGATAGGCATGACCTTTTTCTGCTTTGACACTGGACTTCCTCATAAATATTTCCCCATGCTATTAATTTTTCTTTAAATTTTTGAAATTTAATACTTCACATTTATCTCTGTTATTGTCAGGAAAATTATATTTCCTCCTATCACTTTAATTTAGTGAGTGATTCCAGGACTAAACTCTATACTGTACCATAGCAGCCATCCATGCCTAGTATGGAGGTATTTTGTTTTCTGCTCATCAGGTTGTTATGCGGACTATTCAAGGAGAGAGCCGCATTGGGGTTACTTAGGACTTCCGCTTCCTGGTAGAAACTGTATTCCCTGGGATCGCTTGTCTTCAACTCCCACACAAAACATGGGACTTTACTGGGTCATTCTGGAAAGGGCTTGTACCTTCTTTTGTCTTACACCCCTGTCATAATTAGCACAGTGCCTGGTATGCATATAAATGGTTCCCTACAGCTATTTATAATATCACATTGAATTGCCCCCAAGTCTTATGTGTAGGAGTTCTACATATCATTGTAGCATTGAACCCTTGCCATTGATCGTTCCATGTTCTGCTCTGGAAGCTGTGAGGGACCGAAGCCATGTTCACCAGACTGTGTCTACTTGCTCTTTTTGCTGAGAATGGAGAGTTGAGATGGGAAAGTTGTGTGCAGAAAGTGGACTTGGAGTTGGCATTGATGAAGAGACACGATACAAACAGAGGAATGTATGCATGAGGCCATTTAGAAACCATTGACTCTTTTTTAGTAAATGTGGTTGAGGACAGAGTTATTCAGACACAAACTTGGACATAACTTACTGTTAGGACTGAGGAGAGCCAGGCATGTGAAGAATGGCAAAGAAATTGGTCCAGCTCGTTGAAGAGTTTCAACCCAGTGAAAGAATGGGGCACTATATTCAATAACAAAAGGCAGCAGTAACACACAGTCAGTCCATAGGAGCACATCAGGAGCACAAAACTACTGATGCTTGGTGAAGAGAGGCTAGAGCAGGGCTCCACCAGGTCCTCAGCCAGCAGCCAGAACCTTGTGCATAGGTGACATGGCACAATACTGAGCGGGCATCATAACTGGGGCCCGTCTTCATTGAAGGTTGGGGAGAGGTGGGGAGATCATTCTAGTATGTTGGTCCAAGTAGAAGCCTAGCCCTATAAACAGCAGAACTCAGTCTCTGTTTAAGCTCCAGTCAGATCCAGAGCAGACCTGGCATAATCAGAAGGGGGCACTAGAGGGCTGGGTGAGTGGCACAGGCCAGGTTCTAGGAAGATTCTGAGATGGAAGCTGTACACAGGAAAGAAAGCTCTTGGGAAGGACTCTTGAAGAAAGAAGTGTCAGGACACAGGATGAGTGGAGAGACAGTGCTGAGCTCTCGTAATCTGCCTGGGCTGCTGTAACAAAATGCCTTGAACTGGGTGATTTATAAACAACATCTACTAAACAGGAATTAGGACTTTATCATGGCAATTTTAGGAAACAGAAACATAGTGCTATCTCCATAAAGGCTTTATCTGAGAAAATATGAGAGAATCCATCAGAACTTTGCTGAGTTTGGGTGTAACTAGGGTGGTGAGCACTTCAGGCCTTTAGTCTGTATGAATCAGTCTTAGATGCCAGCTGCTTACAGATGTGCGTATGACTTTGTGCCATGCACCTTTTTCTAATAGTCAGTTCTTGAAGCTGAGGACCATTTTCTAGCAGCTGGAGAAAATAGGATGGAGGGAATGTGTCCCACTACAGTGAACTGCTTACTATAAGCCACAGCTTGGGGGTGTCAGTACCCAGTGGCCATGAGCAACAACTCAGAGATTAGAACTTTGGTTCATAGAAAAGAGGGAAAATGATCCAGGATAAGCCTTGAAGGACAGATAAAATGGCAGGGACTGGCAAAGGACATTCACATATTTCCCATTTTAGAATCCAGTTGCCCCTGGGTTCTGTGGTGGGGGAAGATGGCTGGATCTTCACAGGCAAGGGGTTCAGTGGGCACAGCTGTGAGAGCCCAGGGAGACAGGCAGAGGAAAGTTAAGGCCTCTGTGGATATCTGTGGTTTATTCCTCTCAGTTCGTTCTAGCAAAGGTTGTCCATCATGGCCTTAGGGACCCAAAACACCATTAAAATAGTCAAACAGCCAGATGGAGTCAGAATGTGCAAGCATATAGTTTTAATTTGAAAAAAAAAAAAGTTCTCAAGCCATAGGGTACAGTTTTGGTCCTTCAATTAATGTTCCTTTATTGGAACATTTGCCTTTTTGTTCCATTTATTTTACACTTCAGACCAGGGCAGATGACTTTACTAACTGATTTGCAAAGTGGCTCATCCCCTTCTGCACAGCTCGGAGGCCTTTGATTCAATTCCAATCAGAAAGCAAGATGGAGGGAGGTGTTTACATTGATTGAGTCTGAGGACAGGAAAGTTTTCCTTTTTTTTTCTTTCTTTTTTTTTTTTAAATGGAGTGAGTCGGTAGTGGGAACGCCTATCAAGAGCTTGTCTCAATCTTGGGACTACGTCATAACATTTGGTTCACCTTGGCAACTGTGAGATTTTTCTAATTCTTATCCAATCACTAAACAGCTGTTGTTTCTTTTCTGAGTCAAGCCAATGTGCCCCATCCACACCCCAGGGCCAGTCCAAGCTTCAAGCCTGGCATTTTCATGCAATAGCTTCCCCTGCATTTCAGAATCCTTTCCCTGATTATGGACGTCCGCTCTGCATGAGGGGTGTGACTCTGCATGAAATGGCCAGGCGTCTGTTGTTCATGAAAAGACTCAGCTGTAATGGCATATGGACAACACACTTTAAAAAATGGGGTTATTTCATAATTGCATCAACTCTGTCCAAGACGAGGGAACACATTCAAATTCCCTGTAATTCAAACCATTTGTTAGCAGAGCCCTCCATCCTGAGTGGAGGAAGGACTGGGATCCGTGAGGGAATGTTCTGTTCTAAACTGCCCACCTGGCTTGAAAGCTCATCCTGCACACAGGACTCTGACCAGAGGGCTCTAGCCAAGGAGGTTGTGGGAAAATAGTGTCCAGTGCAGACTGAAATTCTGCCCTAGTTTGAAGTCTCACAAGTTGGAACTTGTGGTCCGGCTCAAGGTTTGGTGTGGATAGGATTGCCAGCTATCCATGCAGCTTCTCGTGCAACAGGGCAGGAACAGGATGTGGCTACAGATAATTTGACTTAGGAAGAGGGCATGGGCTCAGGAGAGAACTGAGCTTCTAGTTCAGTGATTCTCAACCTGTGGGTCTCTACCCCTTTGAGTTAGCCTTATCAGATATCCTGCATATCAGAAGTTTGCATTATGACTCATAACAGTAGCAAAATTACAGGTATGAAGTAGAAAAAAAAATAATTGTATGGTTGGGGTCACCACAGCATGAGGAACTGTATTAAAGGGTTAAAGAGAGGTGCCAGTGTAGTATGAGGCTCAAACAAGTCAGGTGCTTTCTCTGAATGTTAGCTTTCTTGCTTATAAAAAAGATCTACCGTTTCTCCGTGTCTCTCTCTCTCTCTCTGTGTGTGTGTGTGTGTGTGTGTGTGTGTGTGTATGACAGGCACATATACACACATGCACACCCTCTTGCATGGTGGTAGTGAAAATTAGTGAAATTAAAATCATTCTTTTCTTTTCTGCTAGTTTTGAATCTGCAAAATCAACAATGCATAATAAATACCTTACATAAATAGCATCTGGATTGAACCCGGACAGACTTTTTTTGTCATTCCTTAAACAACTTAGTGCAGTGTTTAAGAGTTTTGTTTTTTTTGTTGTTGTTGTTTTTTGTTTTTTTGCCCTGTACTGGGTATTATCAGTAATTTAGAGAAAACTCAAAGCACACAGGAGGATGTCGTGTGTTATATGCAAATATTATGTCATTTTATATGAGGGACATGTGCACTTTAGGGTTTATGTATCCTAGGGGCTTCTGGAACTAATCCCCTTGGATGCTGAGGGACCACTGTATCTGTAGGCTGTAAATGCAAGCCAGCATCCTTCTTGGCCCATTATAGGCATACAATACTGGAAGCTATCGTTATTGTTAGCTATTACTAAATGAGGTCCATGAAAAAAGGTCTTTCTGTATAATCTAAATTCCCATTATGCTCGTCTTATGCCCAATCTGGCAGCAAAACTGCTTGCTGACAGCATCCATCTTTCCATTCACAAGTCACATGAAATATATGGCTTTTCTCTTAAAGGACTCCCAATGGTCCGCTAGGTTTCCTGGCAAGGAGACAGTGATTCAAGCTGGTCCAGGTAAAAAGCAAACTTGTGCCAACAGCCACATTCTTTGTGTAGAACGCTCCCCACTGGGCCATGCGAGGTGGCGTTGTGTGCCAGCCTCTTGGCTGGCTCGCTAGGCTGCTGCATAAATTGCCTTGAACATGAAGTTATTTATGGCAGACCCAACCTGACTTTGGCCCAGTTCTTGTTCTTATTTCTGAAATGATAGTAACATTGCTGGGGAAAGACACGTGATACGTACGGGAAGCTGAATTCCACAGACAAACGTTGCCAGCTGCAGCCTCACCAGTGGCACGGCGCAGGGCCTCAGTTCATCGAGAGCTCTGTGATTCCAGCGTCTGCAGTTACTGCCACTTCGCTACTCCAGGTGAATACCGTCACCTACACAGCACCCACGGCTGAACAGATAGGAATAGCTTGATATTTCTGCAATTTTGTTGTTGTTTCGAGAGTTCTCTGTGGGGGTCTTTGGACAGTGTATAATCCTAGGAAGCTGAAGTAGAAAAAAAAAATGTACCTTTGCCTATGTTTTCCAGTTTCTGCTTCTTAATTTACAGGTCCTCTGAAGACACTGGGGCAGATGGAGCACCCTTTCATTCTTAGCTTTCCTCATTTGCAAGTCAAATCAGCAATGCATTATAAGCCACAATTGAAATACTATGGGTTTTACTAGCCTTCTGCCCCACATACTCCCCTCCCCTTCAAACTGATGTCAGAAAAGAGCAAAAAGAGGACAAAAAAAAAAAAAAAAAAAAAAACAAAAAAAAAACTGATGTTGATATTTGGAGCCAGAGCTAACAGAAAAATTATAATTTTTTTGTCTTCTCAGTATCCATATACCCTGTGAACCAAGTGAGAGAATAGGCCCATATAGCAGGTTAGTGACAATTATTTTCTGGAGTCAAGCCACCATGGGTGATATTAGCCAGGAACAGGAACCTGAGTTCTGTTGGTGGAAGGACGCAGGGAGGTGGCATATGACTAGGCTGTGGGGCCACGATCACTTCCTTTTCTCTTTGATCCCTATATTTGTCTCTTCTGCATCCATTTGATCAGATTAATGCAGTTTGCATGGTTTTTTTTCCTACTGAACATGTATTAGACACTCAAAAGAGTAGTGTGAATTTTGTTCCAGTATGGCAGCTCTGGAGGATGGTAGCCTTCATGGTGCCCACCATGAAAATACCAATTCTTATTTTATTTACAGGTAAATAGTCTGCCTTATTGGCTGTTGGTTCTAATCAAAACTGTCTAAGTCACAGACTGGGTGCCAGAGGTCAATAGAAAGACTAGTAAATGTGTTTTTCTCTACAGACAGAGACTTTGATCCATCACTTGTCCTGTGCAGTCTGAGTGCTAGTTTTTCTCTCTTAGAGCCCGAAGGGGGAAAGCCTACCACAAGGACTGGACTGAGTTCCCCATCTGTGAGCACATATCCATGTATGTGCCTGTGTCTAGTCACAAAGGGCTTGCTATTCACTTATCTCCCACCCTCCAAAGTGCCCCATGCCACTGAGCATCTGAGAGATGAGAGGTCACCCATTGGGAACAAACAACCTAAGTCAAGGAAGCATTGCTGTCTCCTGCTTAGCGTGCCTTTCTGTTTTCCCTCTTGGTTTTCAGTTCTCCATCTTTCCTTTGGCAAGTCTTTACTCCTCCATTTTTATTAGACAGTGTTGGAGGCAGAATTTTCACTGCCTTTAAACTTAGAGAAAGAAAACAGAGAGAGACAGAGACAGAGATATATAGACAGAGATAGAGAGGGAAAGAGAGAGCATGCACTATATATGATACCATAGATCTGTAATCTAGCACTTTGGATGAATTCAGTAACACACAAGCCTGAAAATCTTTTGCTAGTGTCTGGACGTAAATCTCTCTCTGGCAATGGAAGCTAGACTGTCCAGTGTGAGAATATAAGATTGGAAACCAGATATTTATTTTGTGATCTCAAGAGCTGACTACAAAAGAAAGGCCAAGAAATGGAGGGAGGCCAGATTCCTGCTGCTGCTCTTGGGGCCACTTGTGCACACACTACCTGAAGGGAGTCTTAATTTGGCATTCCCCAGTGAGGAGAGATAATACTTTTCTCTCTCTTTTTCTTCTAACTCAATTTTTAGTTTACGCTTTCAGGTAGCACAGGTTTCACGGTGACATTTTCATAAGTGTGCATCACACTTGTCTTATTACTCCCAATGCCTCTCTCTGTCCCTTTTTCCTCTCTAGCAGACCCACCTGCTTACATATCATATATATTCTATTTCCCTCCATTGCCCCTCCTACTCTTAAGCCTCCTCCCCCAGCCCCCTTCCTACTTTCATAGCATACACATTTTATATACATTGAAACTCAGATAACACTTAGGCAAGACTGACTTATTTCATGTGACTTAATGGCCCTAGCTGGAATTGTGGTCCTCCCGCCTCAGCCTCTGAAATGCTGTGGTTATGGTTGTGTGGCTCTGTCTGGCAGACAGCACCTGTGTTATCTCCAACCTTTATGCTTTGTTTTGCAGTGCTAGGAGTTGAACCATCGCTCATGGTAGGTAAGTGCTCTTCCACTGAGATGCACCCCCAACCCCATAAACCACATTAATGTGATAAAAGAAGGGAAATATATTCCAAGGTGGA
Source organism: Arvicanthis niloticus (assembly GCF_011762505.2). Taxonomy (NCBI): domain Eukaryota; kingdom Metazoa; phylum Chordata; class Mammalia; order Rodentia; family Muridae; genus Arvicanthis; species Arvicanthis niloticus. The sequence goes on along the minus strand of NC_047672.1, from coordinate 11,125,974 downwards.
TTATACACATCTTAAACTAATAATGAACTCTAAAAACTTTAAGTATAGTTTTTGACCACACAAATAAAGAACCGTGATCATGGGTCGGATTGACTCATGGCAGGGGACAAGAACTGAATGCATACATGAGGAAAGAAGGCATTTTGGAGTTTTGCTGTGTAGTATGTGATTTTGGGAGTCTCCCGCACTCTCTTCTGCAAAACGTCACGAAGCAATTCAACACAAACAATCCTGCGCATCCTCCACACTGGGGTTTTCAGAGTTTTCCATGTTGTTCTCTACCCACAGGAGATAGTTCTTTCTTATATCCGGAGGCTGCCTGTCACCAAGGAGCCAGAGGACAGCAGGTTGCCATGCCAAGAGCAGTGTCTTTCATGTTCTTTGATAACTGTGCGAGTTCCCGCTCCTATCCCTTCCATCTATTAATGAACATGAACTACATCCTGGCCTTTAATCATCGATATCATTTCATAGAGACTTTTGCATGAGCCTCCCCTCGCATTTGTGTCTCAGAACATCTGTTTCCCAGACCTTCTCTTGAGAATGAGTGTATACATGGCAGCTTTCCCCTTCTCTGGGCCACAGAATTGCATTTCCTATGCACCTTCAAGCATTAAATAGAAAATCAGTCTAAATGTACCATATTTTGTTATAATTACTGTTTAGGGAAAAAAATCCTTGTTAATTAGGCATCCAAGAAAGTTATGTGGCCCATATGTAAGGTGAAATGTATAGTTCACAGTCATAATGTTTGGTAATAAAGGGATAGTGATGAGTGAGATGAACAAATGTAAATTAACATCCTCTAAGTAAATCAAACGGTTTAGATGAGTGGGCCACTCATGGTAACCACGTGCAACTGGTTCTGGTTGCCACTTTTAAGGTGTCTGATTTTAGTTCGCCTAAAATTATTCTTTTAATAAACAAGTGCAATCTGAGGGATAACATTCTGGTAATCTGATAGGTACAGAATTACTGTGTTTGCAGTGTGATAATAACAACACTATTCTGATTATTCATCATGGAATCTTTGGCATTGGGTTGGGTGATGGTAGAAAATAAGGAATTTTCACTCAGATAAGGTCTCTTCCTTTTAAGAATTTATTCTCCACAGTTACATGCGCTGGCCTAAGTCACGTGCAGGACAACCTCATCACTGACCTGGAAGAGTCCCCTGGTTAATAATGATGACCATGTACCCAGGGTTTCCTGTGAGCCAGGGTCACTTTGTGTTCTTAGTTTCTTCCTATCCTACAGCCCACAGGAGTGTATTACCTAAGAGAGTACTTATATCTACAACTAGAAACCATCAGTTAGGGACGACCGACATGCCTTGTCTCTGGTGGTATGAGAGTCTATAACGTGAACAGGAACAAGATTGTATAATTATCATCTGAGAACAAGATTGTATAATTATCATCTGACACTGTTTAAGACCTGGCCGATTTGTGTCCTTTTGTTCAGATATGCTGTATGAGTTTATCTTTGAGTTGGTTTCCTTCAGGGTGGAGTGATAGCTTATACAATCTCAGTAGTGACATTTTTCATGACAACCTCCAGAGAAAGTAGAGGTGATCAAGATTTTCTTGACAACGTCCTTTCATTATGGCAGGATGACTTTTTCAGTGGCATCTCACTGTAGGTGGGAAATAGATGTTGGGATGTTGAGTAGGAAACTAACCTCAGTCAGTATGGACAGCTAACAAAACATCTCATCATGCAGCCAAGGAAACTGGACATTAGAAGAGGAAATTGAAGCCCAGAGTATCTCAACTAGGAAGCAGTGAAGCTAGGCCTTAAGCGAGGTACTTTAACCATTTACTAAATGCCTGGTTGTGGCAAACAACTTGTTACCCCTAAACAAACAAAGCCTCAGAGTCAGAGAGAATCACAGAAATAGGTCAAAGTTTTCTTCAAGTTTTCTCTTCATTTTTGTTCCTATAAAAATGCCTCAGTTTCTTCCCAAAGTAAATACTGTACAAGATTTCATCCTGGAAAGGTAAGTACAGGATCTTAAGAGGTGCTAAGTGTAGGGACACTGGACCCTACCTTGGAGCAGGCTTCTGTGATTGTGAATATTGATTACAAATTTGACAGATCTAGAACGTCCTAGGGATCCTCTGGGGGTGCCTGCAAACAATGATCTAAATTAGATTAAATGATGTGGAAAGATTCACCCACTGTGAGCAGCACCTTCCTCCTGAGCTAGGACCCTGTGTAGACTTAGATTTTAAAATCTTATTTTATTTATGGTTCTTAAATACTCCAACCTCCCTTCTAGCCCACTGATCAAAGGTAGAGGAAAGATGGTTAATAGGACAAGAGGGTTGTGGACCTGTTTAGAAGTAGTTCTTTGGGGCAATTCCAATCTTTGTTGTCAGGATAACAGTAGATCAGTCCAATAGCAAACATGAATCAATAGCAGCAGCTCCATCTGGTAGAAACCATAATGTTCTGCCGAACAGGTATGAGTAAGCATAAGCAGCCAGAATCAGCTGGAATACCACAAGACGTTCTTTGTCCTGTTTCTCTCTATGAAGTGAAGAGCAGCAAAGACCAGTAAAGCACTGCAAGGTGTAGCAATGCAAGAGCTTCCTCTCATTATTGAGGACTTGCATTTACATTCTTCCTAAACAACACATGGCCTCTCAAGCATCTGCTCCAGCAAAACATTATATGCCCTCTCACGTGTCTACTTCAGCAAAGCATCCTCTCACAAGACGGCTTGCAGAAAAACATCACAACTGAGTTTCCAAAAAACCCAGAAATTTCCACTTCAATCCTACACTGGAGAAAGGGCAAGGAGCACGAACACTTACTGTTCTGTGCTTTCCTGACTACAGATGCAACATGGCCAGCTGCTTTAAGCTCCTGATGCCATGCCCTCTCTTCCAGGAGGCTGAATCATCAAACCATGAGCCAAATAAACTCTTTGCTCCTTAGGTTGACTTTGTCCGGGTATTTATCACAAGAACAGGAAAAGCAGGGACAATGAGTTTCATTCCAGCGAGATCCCAAAATCAATTATAAATAGCCTGATGAATGAGTGTGTCGAACACACTCGGGCTAGTTTTCCAGTGAGGGGCTACAGTGAAAACACGTAGTATAATTGGAAAACAAAATGTAGCCAAATGTCAATCATAAAGGGGAGTATAGATAAGAAAATTCTAGAGGTAATAAATGCAAGGGGTTGGGACCATATCCCGAGACTAGTGTGAGGTCATTGGTGATTTTCAGTAGATGAAGGATTTGGTCAGAATAAAATCATAGAGATCTCTGATTGTAGATCAGAGAATGAGTTCCCATGGTGTGAAAGCTATGCTTCCATGTCCAGAGTAAGTGGAGAAGGAAGGCTTCTCTCTAGTTAATGCAGTGAGTTACTAGGGAATGTAGTTAGTTACTACAGGGGATGTCCTGTAGTAATTTTGTTGCTTAGCTCATTGGCTATTTCCAATTCATTTTTCCTTTGTCCATGTCACACTTGAGACATTGATAAGTTGAAATGCTTGTTTCCTAGCCATTTGTTTGGGATGACCATGTGACAGGTTGCCTGTGAAGTTTGGGGGAGGAATTTAACCTGTGAACAAAAGAGACACACTAGTATACCATGTCAGAACCTGACAGCTGGAAACATTTTTGAAGCAGAAGGGAAGTGCCTAAGGATGCATGCCTGTTGGAGCAAAGGCTGGAAGGACTCTGGCTCTCAGATAACAGCATGAGTCCCACAGACCATCAAGAACATCAAGACATTGCTGATACTGAATAACTTATTAAGTAAGTGTTTGCTTCTCTGTTTTATTTCTGCTTTTACTCCTAAGTCACAGTCCACCATTGAGGGAATTCAAGGCAGAAACCTCAGAGGAATGCTCACCTCTGATTTGCTTTCATGGCTTGCTTATATTTTTTCTATGAAACTGAGGACCGCTTACTTGGATATGGCACCACCCACATGGTCTTGGCCCTCTCACATCATTCAATAATCAAGAAAATGTCTCACCGATATGCCTACAGGTCAATCTGAGGAAGACAATTCTCAATTGAAGTTTCATCTTCCCAGGGGACTCTAGTATGTGCCAATGAGAAAAAACAATAAAAGTCTTGGTGGTTTCAACTTGACTTAGTGATGTCTTCTTTTATATAAGAGGCATGTTTAAGAGAACCGAAATTCATCCTAGAAGCTTCCATCTGCTGTTATATCTTGATGGGTATAGACTGCTATGAATCTCAGCAAGAGAAAGAAATATCTATAATACATATATCACATTGATGGTAGCAAGACAGAGCTCTCATGATTCTGTTCCCTTGGGATGACACTATTTAGTACCTTGTCTGATACTGTAGAAAGAGTCTGGCAAGTTCCTTCACTCTTAGCTCATTTCTTGCTTCTGACACTTAGCACAGCAAGGGGCAAAGTCTACTTGGCTTGAGACTACATCTGAAGCACTCAAAGCAATAGAAAAGAATGGGACAGTTATTTTTTTAAAGTGTCTTGAAGTTTTAATAACACTAATGTTTGAAGAAAAGTTTTACCTCTACCATGCTTTTCCTTATGCAGCCCATGGTAATAGAATAGTGTCCTAGAGAAAAACTAAACATCAGTGAAACATTGTGGGCCAGTGGCGTGAGAGGTAGCCTGGTCCTCAGTTGAGCTAAAAGGCTTTGAAGCCCCAGAGACTCTGAAGGGACTATAGGAGCTTCTCCTGCTACCAGTTACCAGGTCCCTGCCATGTAGCTGCAGACCTCCATAGATTTGTGGCCATCAGTCACATAAAGGCAACACCCCCAAGCTTTTCCACATGTAGATGAGGAATCCCTAACATCTCAGATCAAGATAATAGGAAAAGAGACTTGACCTGTGGTCAGTAGGCTCAAGACAGAAATCTCCATGCTAATGAGGTACCTAGAAGATGGGAGGGCATTGCTGATAAGATTCCCTTCCCAGACTTTCCTCCCTGCAAAAGGTATTTAATCTCAGGCCCACCCTGAGAATTAGGTTATGGTTTTACACACCTACTTTCTACCATGACAATAAATGATTTAGAGCTACAGACTGTCTCTTTGCATCGAGATCTGCTATGGGAAGCCATGAAGGCCTTTGCCTGCAGAGTGACTGCCTAATCTCTCACAGCAGACCTCTACATGCCCAGCCACAACCACCACCAAGCCTGCTGCCGGTCAAGCAAAGGACAATCACCATTGGACAAGCCAGAGCTCCCTTCACCCCATCCTGGGCTAGACCCAGTAGGCGGGCCACTACTCAGTTCTCTGTTCTTTTAGGGCTCCCAGCAGTGCCTGAGAACACCACGGCCCAGCCATGTCTCAGACTGTGCTTTCCCACCCCTGGGCAGTGTCCCATTGCTTCTCTACAGCACATATCTGCCCCTGAGGTGATGTGGGGCAAGCACGATCAAACTGTGCTTGTCCTGAGTCCCCAAGCGACTGTGTCCTGTGGTGAAGCAGACACCCTGTTTTTTCCAACATAGACACAATAATTTTATTAGAATTTTAATGAAATATATACTCATAAAACCACTTCCAATCCCTCAGCTCCCCACAATTTGAACATGCTCACTGGCATTTACATGTTTGGAATACCCATACCAACAGCCACTGATTAACGTGTCATATGAGGCCTGCCACCTCCTGACAGGATCAAGTTAATCCAAATTTGCGTCATTTCTGTGCCACAGTACTATTAAAGAGAAAGACATAATTAATGGAGACATGATCGAGGGGGTTCTCTTGATCTGTGGGGACTGTCACATAATGGGACCCCTGGTATGGCTTCCCTGGGGACCTGGCCATTGCAGTAACACTTTTTATATTACTTTCTGGAGAAATGGATGGCTAAAAGTGGTCCATCAGTGCAATTCCTTCTGGAGGAAGGATGGCAGCTGTAGCGGGTATGAAACAGAGGCTCCTTGTTCCTCTGAGTGACACTAATTACGGGGAAGAGCTTTGTAAACACACCTCTCTGCTCAGGGGAAGTGAACAACATATAGTAAGGAGCGGGCGCAGCCCAAATGACATCTATAAATAAATAGCAAACAAGAACACTTTCCTAATTGAATGCAGGTAAGTAAATAAATCAGGAGACACTTAAGCCCATGCTGGAGACAACGAGTCATTTTCTACTCCGTTGACAAAATGAAAGAGGGATTGGCTCTTGGAGTTTGCCCATATGTGGCATGCTGAGATAACTGCTTTCCACCTATCCAGCTGCTACCTCAAAGCAAAGCTATTATATATCATGTGTGTGTACAGGACCCTCTCAATTCAAAAATAGGGCTTATTTTTTTCAGCAATGGTTGGCCACTCTAGAAGTAATGTATACATTAGCTCTTCATTCAAAGCAAAATGTATAAACAAGAGCTGAACAAAAGCCAATAGAAACCCCTGGGAAATCAACAGGCTTTGGGGAATTAATCCCTTGATAGCTTACCTACATTCATCTGTGGTGCCAGGATTGCATCCGGCTGTCAAGAAACTTGAAGCTTGGACAAGGTGGAAGTTCACTTACATATCCTGTAAAGGGACAGGGTTGCTAATTCCCACGGGTCAGGAAGCCGGACTACCTCTCTTATGTTTCGTCTATGGTTTGACTGTCCCTCATCCCAAGTACCATCACATCAAAGGCACTTTATTTTGATTCCTGGGTGAGCAATGGGTGCTTTATTTGGAAATACAGGTAGAGAAGAGATGTTAAAAGGCACACGCACACTGTTCTGCAAAGTGTGTATTGGCCAGGATGAATATGACTGTGTCTAGCTGATGAACACTGTTTGTCGTTCTCCACTGTTAACCTGACTGGGGTTGGGATCCTTTATGAGACAAGCCTTTGAGTGTATCCTTTAGAGATCAAGGGAGACTAAAAGTGTTGAATGTGGGTGAAGCCATCCTTGGGTTTGGGTCTCAGACCGAAAAGAAAGGGATGTGTTGGCTTAGATTTTTCAAAAACTGTGTTTAATAAAGGTTCTTAGATGCTTTAACCTCCCTTCTAGCCCACCACCCACAGAGACAGAGAAAAGGAAAGGTAAATAGAACAAAGGAGGATGTGGACCTGTTAAGAAATATTTCTTTGGAGCAAATCCAATCTGTGTTGTCAGGATATCAGCAATTTGGTTCACACAAATCAACAGTGGCATTTTGATCTACTCACAAACACCATTCGAGAGTCAGCAACAGCTGGTTATCCAGAAGAAACCACAAGGCTCTGCCAATCAGAAGTGGCAAAAAGCTGCTGGCACCCAAAGCTGCCAGAACACCACCAGAATTTTTTTTTGGTGCTTTTCTCTCTATGAAGTCAAAACAAACAATGGGCAACAAAGAATGGCACGGCATACAAACACAATCATCTGTTGGGTTTATATTTGTAACCTTTTTCAAACGCCATGGCCTCTCTCAGGCATCTGCTGCAGCAAAACATCACATGCCCTTTTTCTAGGCTGCCTCCAGAAAAACACCACATGTCTCTTCTTAGCAAAACATCATCACACATGACTGCTTCCGCAAAATAATCCTCTCATGAGACAGTTTCCGGAAAAACATCACATGACAAAACCGAGTCTCCAAAGAAACCAGAAATTTCCACTTCAAAGGGAAAAAAGGAGAGAGGCCAAATGCACATTGGCCTTCCTCCTTCTCTGAACCCCAGTCTGATTATAGGAACTCTGTCATGCCTTCCTCACCATCATGGACAATACTCTCACAAACCTAAAGCCTGAATAAAATCTTTCCCTGAAGTTGCTTTTTGTCAAATATTTGGTCACGGTGACCAGAGGAGTAACTAATATGAAGGCTCGTGATGGATCACTATTGACAGTGAAGAAGGTTATTACCATTAGAAAGGTAACAGTACCAGGACATCTAGCCACCCTGCTACTTGTCCAGAGAGAGGATGTAAGCTGTTTGTAACACATGAGAGTTCCCACTTAATGTCTCACAAAAGGCATTTGCTACCAGTGAAGAGCAAATCCTGAGTTGAAGGCTATCCTCTCTCTGCAGAGCTGTGTATCAGGAGGGCTGTCCTGCTGGTTACCTCCTCTCTAAGATTCACGTTGTGGTAGGTCCCATTCCATAGATCAGCTTTCTTCAACATGGTTATAGAATTAGGCTTGCCCAGCCCTTTGATATGTTATTACCTACAGAGCTCACATTTCAGAACTGCCCAGTTGAGTTACGAAAAGAAAACAAAATCTCCCCTTTTAATTTCTGATAATGTTTGAAAGAAGTTTACAGTTTTGTGTTGGGTCTCATTCCATGCTGTTTTGGCCTCCTCATGTGGCCTGTGGGCCATGGGTTAGACAAGCTTGCTTGCTTGCTTCTTCTGCGGAGAGCAGTTTCCTCTAGAACTAACTTTAAGTGCCCAGTTCTTCTACACTTGAAGTTGACATGTTTGGGCTTCCTATCCTTTAATTCTTTTTTTGAGTTGTGTGTGACAGAATGTGAGGGCATGTGCTACTGCACACACTCTGAGGCCAGAGAAGAACTCTGCGGAGGTGGCTCGCTCTCTCCTTCCACATTCACGTGGCTTCCAGGGCTTGGACTCAAGTGATTAGGCTGCATCACAAGTCTTTATCTTCTGAGCCATCTTGTGGACCCAAATTTCCTATCTTTTTGAACCCCAACTTCCTATCTCTCCTTCAGAAATGTTCCTACGGGTAGGAAATAAACACGAGCCTACCTTTATAATTGGTTGGAGAGTAGGAAGGCCTGATAAATTAGGCATTCAGATATGTGTATGATTTAAGGAATATTTTTGCCGCACGTAGTTATTGGTTTAGAATTTTACTAATCTGGAGATTTTAAGGGGAATCTTTTTCATGGGCTCCCTTTTCTATCAAGAAACCAAAGAAATGGAATCTTTTCCAGGTAAGCCTTTCTCTCTCTAAAGATGTATGATTTCATATGCATGAATGAATGGCAGTAAGCACGTGCTCTCAGAGAGCAAGGGGTGTGTGCTTAGAATTACTCTGTGCAACTGGAGCTAAGTAAATACAGAGCTGTGCCAGGAGTCTGGCGAGGAAGCAATTGCTTGGAAGAGCATTTAGTACCGCTCTATCCAGTGCTTTCATTAAGCCTTCTCGGAAGTGAACGTGGTTCATGAAAGGAAGGAGAGATTCCTTAAAGTTAAAAGAAAGGGTATTATGGAGGATTATGGGCTGAGTAAAATGGGGAGGGAGATTAAATTCACATCACTACATTTGATATATGCTTATTGATAGCAGAGAAGGCGGCCATGGTGGAGAAAGGAGGCTAAGGGGCTTTTTTTTTTTCTTGATTTTTTTTTTTTTCATTTTGCAGCAAAGGACTTTGTAGCAGTGGTTCTCAACTTTCCTAATGCTGAGACCTTTTTATTATAGTTCTTCATGTTGTGATGACCCCAACCATAAAATCATTTTTGTTGCTACTTCATAATTTTGCTACTGTTATGAATCATAATGTAAATATTTGATATGCAGGATAGCTGACATGCAACCCTTGTGAAAGGGTAGTTTGACCCCCGAGGAGCCATGACCCACACTGGTTGAGAAGCTCTGCTTTATACTTTTTGTGTATGTCAGCAATCACCCTAATGTCGTCCAAATACACAGCCACCTAGTCTTCAAAATAACCCTGGGGAAGAGATGTGATTATTCCCATTTTAGAGATGAAACTTGAGGGAAAAAGAAATGAAGGGCTATGACCAAGGTTGTACCCACTGAAAGAGTTGAGAATTGATTATAGTCTGCTGACTTTACAAGCTCTGTCTACCTCACAACAGCAGGCTGTACCATACTGGAGGCAGAAGATATGGTAACCTGGTTTAACCTGGTCACCTGATCACACTACCCTCAGATCTACCCACACATGCCTGTCCCCCAAGAGTTGTATATTCACCAAAGCTGGGGCAGCTGCTTAATCACCAGGTTTTGACGTGGCCTCTGGTGTCTAGACGGGCCAGTGGTGATGGTGGACACTCAACATCATACGCATTGGTGATTCTTGACTGCCATTACTCCACTTACAGATGGGATGAGATTGGGAGGTCTAGTGACTAGGCAAAGCATGTTGTTGTCTATTTAGGCATCTCCTTGGTTCCTGATTAGCCAGGAATTTTGTTTGTCTTGTAAGTCACGAAGGGCCCAGCTGTCAAAGTCTTTCTCTCTAGAGCATCTGTAGCCATTCTGCTGAGTACCATGAGCTCATCTGATCCCTCACTCCAAGCTGCTTTGGATTTGACCTGGTCTTGGCCACAAGACCTTCAGTGAAAGGCTAAGTGGTAAGTGGTATTTGTGACTCAATTTTCCCAGTGAGTCAGAAATAAAACTACACTTCAGCATGTTAGAAGCCACGCTGGGATGAAACCCAAAGGATGTTTCCTCTTTAGTTCTTTTGGGATGCAAATGGACTTATGTGTAGGGGGAGGCCCAGTAGTGGGGGTGAGGAGACAGATTCAGAGCATTCTGATGCCTTTGTTTCCTTCTTTCCTGTCCCTTCTCCCTTCCTCTTTTCCTTTGATTTTTTTAAAACTTATTTTAAAATAGTATGACCTAAACATTCAGGAGAAGTTTATATTTCTTATTAACATTCTGATCAAGGAATTTATTCCCAAATTTAATTCTACCAGTTAGTAAAACTGGGAAAAACACCAGGAGTCAACTAAAACAAAATAAATTAAAACCAAAACCAAATCAAAACAAAACCAAACAAAAGTTTTTTAGCGCGTTCTGAAAAAAAACTGAGAATGAAGTGATGTTGGGCAAGTCCAATACTCAGTGAAAGTCTATTTCCTCCAAGACATTTGAAGTTAGCCAAACTTATAATACCTACCCCACAGAAGTGTTTTTGGACACAGTGACATAATCTGTACTGTGTACACCCACACTTTCATGGTGAATTGACTTGTGGCCACTGTGCCAAAACTCACCGTGGGAAGAAAAACAGCTTATTTACTGAAGGATGCTGGGAAAGCAGGATGGCCACATGCAGAAGAAGGAGATTGGACCCATGTAATGTGAGGACCAACTCAGAGCAGAAGTCTGGAATGTAAGACCTGAGACTGTAAAAGTACTAGAAGAAAATATGAAAGGCAAGTGGTATAGCAACACTTCAAGCAACAACTTTGTGGATTTGACTAAAAGGTCCCAATAACAACAGCAGACAGAGACACATTTGATTGTATCTAGCTTTTGAAAAAGGTTTTGCGCAGTAAAGAAAACAGGAGGATAATGATTATCCAAGGACAGGGGAAAATGTTTGCTCACCAAAGATCTGATAATTAATACCCAAAATATAGAAAGAATTCAATAGCAAGAAAACAACCTTATTTTTTTTTAAAAAGCAAAGAACTAGAAGAATCGTTCCTCTAAAGACAGCACACAAATGACTACAAACACATGAAAATAACACACCTTCATCAATTATCAGAAAATAGCAAATGAAGGCCATGTTGACGTAACACCTCATATCTGTCTATTGTCAACCAGATAAAAGGTAGCAAGTGTGGGATAAGGGTGAGGGAGTCTTGAGCATTGTTGGGGGGAATTTGAATTAGTACAGCCATTATATATAATGGTATGGAAATTTCTTGAAATAAAGCCTGAAAGTGGAATTAATATATGATCCACCACTCCGCTGCTAGGAAGGGTAGTCAAAGAACCTGAAATCAGAATGTCAGAAAAAAGGCTTGTTCACAAAAGCTAAGCCGTTTCTTATGTCCACTAATGTATGAACAAAGAAAATTGGATATTATGTACACACATGGAATGTTATTCAGTCCTTAAAAATGAGAGAAGTTCTTTTACTTGTGGCTACATGGTTGGACCTGGAGGGCACGTTAAGTGAAATAAGCTAGGCACAGAAAGACATTGAACCCAGAGCACTCAGGGCAGAATGGTGACTAGCAAGAGCCTGGAGGTGGGGCAAGGAGGAGTTGGCTAAAGAGTTCAACATTTCAGAGGTAGGAAGATTAAGCAGGTGTTTGAGAGGACAGATAACTCCATTAGTTGATCCAACCAGTTTCTTCCTGTTGTGTAATATGACATCACTTTGTATACAGCAAAAGCATATGTTATAATTTGTCAATATGTAGTGATAAACAATATGGTGTGTCATAAACATGGTTAACTGTGTAGGCTCTGGGTATAGACAGGTCTGAGAGCAAATGTTACTAGTGTGACTTAGGAAAACTATTTCATCTCAGTTGCTCTCAACTGGGGAGAGTTCCATTCTGCCTCGAGGATATTTGGCAATGTCCGAAAACAGTGTTGGTCTTTTCTGTGATGAATCAGGGTACTATCAGTACCCACAGGGTAGAGGCAAGAGATGTGGGGGAAGAGGCTCCAGTGCACACAGCCAAGAGGTTGTGCCCCCAAATGTCAACAGGGCCGATGTTCAAAACCATGCTTAATCTTAGCAAACCTCTGGATTTGATTTTTCAACTGCCTTGAAGACAGAAATAATAATTACAGTGCTTGTTGCCTATGTTTGCTGGGCTATCAGAAAAAAAGTAATTCAAGTAAATCAGGGCCCTGTGCCTGACTGTATAATGTCATGTTATAAGTCTATTTTATGTTCAGGGTCCTTGTAATGGGCCTCTTCAGAATGCTACCAACTTGTTCAACTTGCTGGTAATTTTCTTATGTAAATTAATTTACATAAGAAACGTATATTGCCTTGGCTGCCTGACATCTCTTCCCTACTTCAGCAGCCCCTGAAAGATCTTCTCCCATTTAGATAAGGTCTTGGTGGCAATATAATTCTAGACACATACCTAAGGAAGCCACAGTAACTATAATCTTCCTTTCCTTACCCCAGCCCAGCAAGGGAGTAGCCTGTGTTCTGATCTTGGCCAATAGAAAAATCTCTTCTAATATGTTGACTCTTGTGCAAGAGAAGATGTGAAAAAATGCAGCAATGTGTTGACTGATGTCAACCTGTTGAGTGTGATACTTGAGGCCTCCTCCCAGGGCCACAGAATCCTAGGTTGGCTCCCGTCTCCTCAGATGTGTGTTCTAAATACCACCTAAGCCCTGTGAACTCAGTAGATCATGTACAACAATCTTCTGCATTTCTAGAATTGGTTCCTCTGACTGCAGTCAAGACTCTTAGCAAAGGACTCACCACTGACTGGTGAGCAGAGCCATTGCCTTGTGGATGGCGTCTCATTAGAGCGGAGGGTCAGAGCATCTAGCCTAGATGGCAGCAGAACAGGGAAGAGCTTCTGGTTGTGTTTTCCCCACTAGCACTGCAGTAGCATTAAATCCCAGACTCTAAAGCCAGATTCTTTATTGAAGCAAAAGCTGAATGTTCCTGCTGCAGCCAAGTCCTTATCAATAAATGTAAATTAGCAGAGTGTTTTAGCTCTATCCTGCAGTGAACTCTCTGCATTTGCCTAATAGCATTGGGCAACAATCAGACTTAAAATATTGATTTAAGCAAATTCTCAGAAGTACATGGCATATTTATTGTAAAATATGAAGCTATCTTTTCTACCCCCATTTTATCTTCCCTGTTTGCCAGACCCCATTTTAATATCTCTGTGGAATGGAAACACATTTTGTGCCCATCTGGGAATAGTCTAGCCAACGAATGACACCACCTCCTGATAAACGCGCAAAGAGCAGTCTCCAAGTTCATTAGTGGTTACCTTTAATTTAGCAGACTTCTCTGAACCATAGGCGTGATGGTTTAGGGGGAAAGAAATGTGACGAGCTTTAGTTTCTCTTTTGAAGCAATAGCTTAATAACAAATTGGATTTGTTTAGTGCTTAAGAGCAGTCAATTATTTTTAACGTAGCAGAGAATACTACAGATATGACCTTTCCCCTGATAGATACAACCTGTAAACCTCAAGTGTGAGAGAGGTTTCAGTAGCTTTTATGTACGAACAGTGGAAAAGACAATGGTTAAAATTGGAATACAGAAGTGTAGTTCTTGATTTTGTGAATTACTCTCAGCTGATAACACTTGTAGTCACTCCAGGTTTGAATATATATTATGGCCTTGGCCATAATAAGGATTTGTAAAGCCAGATTATGCATTTAAGGGTGGTAGCAGTTGCTGTCTACATAAACTCTGAGACGCACTAAAAAAAATAGAGAAATGTTTGGAAAAATAGTTAAGAAATGAAACTGTTAACTCTCCTAGGAAAGCTCAATGTCACCAAGACACAATGGAGATCCTAATTGTCACTTCAACTGTTTACTTTTTTAAGAATTTGAGATTGAACCCCAGGCTCTATAAACTCTTGGCAAGTTCTCCCCTACTGAATGACACACTTTGGCACCCAGCTTGCTGTCAATGACTAAATGCACCTGTGAATTTTAAACTTACTTGAAGAAAAGAAGGGAAGATGACCTGGTGGTTAAGAGTACTTGCTGCTTTTGTAGAAGACACAGGTTTGGTTCCTAGCACCCAGATGGTGGCTCACAATTTTGTAACTTTAATTCCAGGTTATCCAATGCCCTCTTCTGGCCTCTACAGGCAACAGACACATATGGTACACACACACACACACACACACACACACACACACACACACACGGAAAACACTCATACACATAAAACAGATGAATATAATTGAAGGGTTCTTTTACACACTGAGATTTTTAAATTTCTAATGCCCAGGGAAGAACAATAAGTTACTATTCTTCCCCAAGGAAAAACTCAGCCAAGCCCTAGTAGAGCCACTGTGTGTCTGTGTCAGGTTAAGAAGGACAGGCATCTTAGCCGATCCCATTAGAAAGCCTATACTTCAGAGATTGAGCTGGGACTGGAGAGACTATGGTCTTTCCCATCTTTTGTGATATCACAGCAACAGTTGACTCCCTCCAGTTTCCTTTCTTATGTGCAGTAACACTAAACAGATCCTGGTATGTGGAGAAGGCAAATACAATCTCCCCTTTATGAGGTCAGATGCAATGAAATGAAATTGAACAGAGTGACCTAGGTCTGAACTACTGATCCCCCAAAGAGTGACTACTACTGAGAACAAAGTTGTGACTGAGGATGTCTTCCTGCAGGACTCCTGCTCATCCCACAAAGCTTCACTCTTCTTGTCTTCTTAGATTCTCCAGGAGTGTTTGGTCTCACTCAGTGAGGAGCAGGCTGAACTTTTCTCACAAAGGTTATTGTGGATGTGAGTTCTGAACTAGGCTCCAAACACCTTGAAGAAGAAGACACATCACCACCGTAGTTTCTAGTCTTCTCCATTATCTGTGATGTCCTGTACAGGTAGCAGTGGTCATCATCAGATTTGGGTGGAATCTTGGCATTGTCTAGTGATGTTGCCTTGGGATGCTTCTTAATTTCTCTCAACCCTCTTTTCATATTCTGTAAAATAAGGAAACAATCCTGATGTAATAACTGATGACAAAAAATACCACCACTGTTAAATGTTAGTTTCTTCTTAGTTTTTTTTTTTTTTTTTTTTTTTTTTTTTTTTTTTTTTTTTTTTTTTTTTTTTTTTTTTTTGGTATGCATTGTTTCTGTGTTAACTGGATTCACATATGTGAAGGATTTCACCTCCATTCTCAGAAGAGTGATATTTGTGGTAATGTTTTCAAATTAAAGCATGTGAATCCAATTAGTGTAGGTAGACATCTTAGTTCAAATGGATAGACAAAAATCTAATAGCCCTTTTCTCTAAAGTTTGATCTTAAGCCCTATCCATGAATGGCTCAATAATCAATTCATGTTCCTTCACCTGTCTGTTTGCTTTTTCTTTTGTGGGCTGGAGATATGACTTAGTTAATGGTTAGGTGTACTTGCTGCTCTTGGATGACCGAAGTTCAGTTCCCAGCACCCATGTCAGGCTCCTCACAACCATCTGTAACTTCAGCTCCAGGAGATTCAACGACCACTTCTGCCCCCTGTAGGCACCCACATGTACATTCACACACATAGACATAAATAAAAAAGTGTCTATTGGAAACACACAAAAGCAATGGCAAAGATCTCTGCAGTAAAAGAAAGATGCCAGGTCACTATTAATTTAGAAAAATTATGTCACGATTGTGATACCACTGCTCCCTGGTGGTAGCACACCCAAACTCAAGAACACTAACCAAAACCAAAACAAACAAACAAAACCCAACTAAAACAAACAAAAACCTAATCAAAAGCAAACAAAAAACCCCAATTAACTCAACTCCCCAAACCAACAGAACACAATCCCACAATCCTTTGAAGATGGGTTATGGAGACATAATTCAAAAGCATAATTTCTCTTTCTAGACTCCTCCACATCTACTGCCTTTTTCTTTCTAGTAGATAATCTCAATGACCTGGAACTCCCGTACTTAAGCAAGCCTCCTGCCTCAGCCTTCTGAGTGGATACAACTACAGGTGTATGCAATAGTTTCTTGGTTTTATTGATTTTTCTATCAGTGAAAAATGAAGGAGCCAAGAGTCACGAGAATTTGCTCACATGTTCTTTGTAGAGTCCATGGTGGTGTACTGAGCTTAACAGAAAATCCATTTGTCAGTGACCTCACCACCAGAAGCACAAGCCTTCAGGACCACCATCACCCAGGATCTTCCCAGCTTCGGGAGTCTCATGCTGCCACTCTTGCTCCGTCTGTATTAGCATCTATCTTCATCCTTGCTTCTGATCTATCTTTGAACACTTTGCTCCACCTATAGCTGCCATCCTGACCTTTATTTTAAGTCGCATCATCTTCTCCCCATTCCCTAACTCTCAGAGCACAGAGGAGAGGTCGAGTTCACACCAGTATTTCATCACCTGTCAGAAACTTATGCCTTCACTTTCCAGAAATTCCAGCTCCTTGGAAGCTTATGACTTCCTGTCATTCTACCCAATCTTGTCTTATAGTCCTTTTCTCCAAGCCTCTCAGTTACAACCCTCAGTTTATAAACAGTAACTGGTTCAGTGCCTTCTATTTTATTTTTGGAATGATACTTGCATTTCTAGACTCATGGATAATCCATCCCAAATCTTTGGTTCTGCACTTCCTGTCAATTCCAGTCTCTCTCTCTCTCTCTCTCTCTCTCTCTCTCTCTCTCTCTCTCTCTCTCTCACACACACACACACACGCACACACACACACACACAGGAACACACAGGAACACACACACTATTTGTCTTCCTCTCTGTCTTTCTCTCTCTCTCTCTCTCTCTGTGCATTTGTGTTATGTTATGCCTGTATAGGCTAGAGAACAATTCTCCAGAGTTTATTGTTTCCTTTTACAGTGAGAGCCTAGGATCAAATCCAGATGGTTGGGCTTGCCCTGCAAATAATTTTTCTCACTGAGCCATCTCACCAGCACTAGTTTCCACCATTCTTGTTCTTGGTACTCTGGACTCTTCTATCTCGTTTCTCGTAGTTTCATCAACACAATAAGCTCTGACCACACCAAAACCACCATCCCTTAGACCCTCCAACATGTTTTATCATCAACAATCCTCTTCATTTATAAAATGAACATCTACTGTGGTAGTTTGAATGAAAATAGCCCTCACAGGCTCATGGGGAGTGGCACCATTAGGAGGCATGACCTTGTTGGAGTAGCTGTGCCTTGGTTTGGAGAAAGTAGGTCACTGGAGGTAGGCATTGAGTTTCAGATACTCAAGCTAGGCCAAGTGTATCTCTTCTGCAGCTTCCTACAGATACAGATATAGAACATTCAGCTACCTTTCCAGCACCATGTCTGCCTGCATGCCCCCTTGCTTCCCTAATGATGATAATAGACTAAATCTGAATTGTAAGCCAGCCCGAGTTAAACGTTGTCCTTTAAGAGTTGTTGTGGTTGTGGTGTCTCTTCGCAGTAATGGAAACCCTAAGATACCCACCTCACATCCCTTTCTTCTTATTACAATGAGAGGTATGTCCAAATGCCATTTGTGCTTTGGACCTTTCTCCAGTGATAATACCCTCTCTCTCATGCATGGTTTAGTTTCACTTTCTTCTGGGTCTTGCCTTGAGCAATTGATGTACTTTCTTTTCTTTATTGACCTCTGATGCCCTACTCCTTTCTTTTCATGTGCTTCCTCATAGTGAAATGCATCACAGGCATCTTTATTTAACCCTTTGTTTCTCACCTATCATTTTTTTCAAGTAACTCTTAGAAGAATGTTGCCTATTTGCAACCTCAAAGCCCAGCCCCAGTAAAATAGTTCCTATAAACAAAGCCACACTTAACTCCAACAAGGCCACAGCTCCCAGAGGCTCCCTATGAGCCTATGGGACTATTTTCATTCAAACTACAACAGTGGATGTTCATGTTTGTAAATGAAGAATGTTGTTGATAATAAAACATGTTGGAGAATCAAGGGACTGGTGGTAGTGATTGCTGGCCTTTTGCCAACCCCATTGTATTCTCACCTCTCAGCAGTTTTTATCATGGCTCACTACACTCTTTTTCCAAACCAGCTTGGTCTTGACTTACACATTTCTTGAAACATGTTTGCTCATACAGCCCATAAAAGAATTTATAAATTTTTGTAGAGGTTTACACACTTTTAGAGTTAACATCTAAAGTTTTCATTATGAATTTAAGTAGTTGCTAGGAATAGAATTTCCAGCATTTTGTAAACATTAACATCTTAAAAGAAAGCTGTTACAATGCTTTTTCTAAGGTGCCCAGTGGAGTTTAAATACCACTGAAATGTGATACTTACTGTAATCGATTTAGAAAATACAAACTTCTTTACAGAATATTTACATGGTTTCCTTTACTCTTGAAACTGTCTTTCCACTCTGCATTGCTCCCAGACATTTTTCTTCACTATATTTTATTGGTTTACCAACTTTTCTGCAACTAAATTATGTTTCCAAATAATAATTAAAATTTTAAGAACGTATATAAGGTTTTATAAGTTAAACAATGACCAAAACAACACATTGAAAAACAGCTAATTTTGTTGAAAATTGTTCATCTGAAAAGAAAACTTATTATCAATAAACCCTTATGAATTGGCTATAGCTCCAATGAGCTCCTTCATCTGTGGGCACTGATACCGTTGGAGACCAAGCTCTGTATCTATTCTCTCCTGGGTTGTATTAAAACAAACCACAGTGTTTGTATTTATAAAGTTTTCCATTTCTACATCCAACACATACAAGATAAAAGCAAAGAAGATGATAGGCTGGAGGATGACCCAAAGGGCTTAAGACAAGAACAAAAAGTTTTACAGAAAATGGATCCTGAAGGATTTGGGAGGAACAGAAAGAGTAAAAGGAGGAAACATTCCTCCTCCTAGGAGATTAAAAACTTTGAAAAATATCTTTTAAAAAAGCATTGGCAATAGTCTGTAGTATTTGGAGGTCTATGAGATCTCATCGGCCAACAACTTCTAAGAGAATAATCCACTCTTGAAACAGAGATTGTAATCCTGTTGTGTATAGTAGGGACACCTTTGCCCTGCTATAGGATAATTCACTTGTACTCTTTTGTGTATGTATACATTTTAGGAAGTTTCTACAGTAGTTTCTATATGAGTTTTCAAAATGTCTTTACTGTTAATTATCACTCCCTATACTCCTTCTCTACCCTGCTTCCTCATTTCCTATTCTGTGGTGGTTTGATTATGCTTGGTCCAAGGAGTGGCACAATTAGGAGGTGTGGTCTTGTTGGAGTAGGTGTGGCCTTGTTGGAGGAAGTGTGTCACTGTGGGGGTGGGCTTTGAGACCCCCCTGGCTTTCTAGAAGTCAGTCTTCTCTTGTCTGCTTTTGGATCAAAATGTAGAACTTTTGACTTCTTCAGCCCCATGTCTTGTTGGATGCTGCCATGCTTCCATCTTGATGATAATAGACTGAACCTCTGAACTTGTAAGCCAGCCCCAATTAAATGTTGCCTTGGTCATGTTGTCTCTTTGGAGCAATGAAAACCCTAAATAAGAAGTTGGTACCAGGGACTGGGGTATTCTGTGATAGATCTGATCATGTTTTTGTTTGGAGGAATGGGGATTTGGGGACTTTGTATTTGGGAAGCAGTGGAATGTTTTAAGTGGGGCTTAATGGACTAGTAGGAATATGGAAGATATTGGTGCTAAGGATGATTTGAACTGTGAAGACCTGGCCTGCGGTTTCAGTAGAGAGGAATGATAGCATGTGGCTTAGAGACTGTTTTGTGTGATATCTGGTGAGAAATGTGGCTGCTTTTTGCCATTGTCTGAAGAGTCTGCCTGAGGCTAAGGTGAAGATATTTAGATTAATTGATTTGACAAAGGAAGCCTCAAAACAGGCTGGTATAAATTTTATATGGTTACTAAAGTTTACTCTTATGAAGAGTATTTTAATGAAAAGAAGCAAGCTGAGAAAGGAAAAATATATGGTTCAAAGAATAAAGGGGCACGAGGAGGTAGAATGAAACTGAATTCTATATTCAGGGAGATTAAGGGAATGGTGACCTCAAAACAAAATCCCACCTTGCTAAGCTTATTGTTTATGCTTTTGCAGTTGAACAAGGGACTTGGTTATTGTTCTCATTTGGACTTTAATTCTGAAATGAACTAGATTCCAGAAACAGAGAACACAGCTGTGATCCAGATCTTAAAGACGAAAGACACCGGCTTTTGATCTGAATCTTGAGGAATAGTGGCTGTTAAAAGCTTAGGCCTAGGCATAGTCGTACACACCTTTAATCTCAGGAGACAGAGACAGGCAAATCTCTGAGTTCAGGGCCAGCCTGGTACACAGCAAGTTCCATGTAGGGAAAAGCTTAAGTACAGGCCTAGTGGTATGCACCTTTAATACCAGCATTCAGGAAACACAGCCATGCAGATCTCTGAGTTCAAGATCAGTTTACAGAGCAAGTTCCAGGACAGCCAAGCTTAAGCAGTGAAGGAGTTGGAAAACAGAAAGCTGGTGATGGTGTAATAGAACAAGGGCCCCATGTTCCAGCTCCAGTAAGTAGCAGAACTCGGCAGCCTCAGCCATGTGGCTCTGGCTTTAGAATCAAGAGGAGAAGGAGACCACTGGGACAAGTGATGGTGCTGGCTGGCTGGAGCTAAGAAATTAGTGGTGATTAAGAAGAGGCCAGCATCACTGAGGTGAAATCTTCTGGGAAGCACAAAGAAGCTGTGTCCCAGAGATCGCCAAGGTTGTACCTTGAACTGCTTCTTGACTTGGTAATGTGTAAGAATCACCCAGGTGGCACTGAGTTCCAAGGCATGAAGAGGTCATGGAGAGCAGGTGAGGTTTGGCACTCAGAGGCCGTTGTAGGCCATAGGCAAAAGTGCAGCCTCAGTTGCAGTTTATGGCCCAGGATTAAAGGGGTCATGCAAAGAAGTTGAGGCTTGGCACCATAAAGGAAGCCTATGAGAGGCTATTGGTGAAAGCCTAGTTGCAATGAGAAACCCCAGCATGTTAGAGATAACAGTACCATGAGATGACCACCAGGAATGGCAGCAACAGTGGAGTGGAGTCAATCAGACACTGGAATGCTACAGAGGGCAGGGTTGGAGAAGTGACCCAAGCCCTTTGGAGGATCCCAGATCATGTTCGAATCTCAGACGTTGGAACAAGAAGCTATACAGTTGAAGTTGCCTTAGATACTCCAAGATATCAGAGATGTCAGAGCTGTGGGATACCTGTTGATGAAAGCTTTTAACAGGGAACAGAACCAGACCAAGAGAAAGAAGGTTGTTGTAGTCATCAAAGCAAAAATGAGTAGGAGAGCTGATGAACACGGTGACATCAGTCAAGGAGATGCAGAATTTGGAGTTTCCCCAGCTGGTTTTTGGTCTTGCCTTTGTCCAGGATTTTCTCACTATGTCATTCTAGAATGATAATGTATATGTTGTGACTTGGAGGTCTGTGATCTGCATTTTGATTTTGATTTTATAGGGGATTACAATTAAGTGATTGGACGAATCTCAGAAGAGACTTTGAATGGACTTTTAAACATTGTTGAGAGCATGATAGATTATGAGGACTTTTGAAGTTGAACTAAATGTATTTTGCAGGAAGCATTAATCTTACTTGGGATCTAAACCCTTAGAGCTACAACAATGAGTAACCTAGAAAGACAGGCCCACTGGTGCAACAGTGGCATGACTATCAAGGAACTAACCAACTACTTTCTAATCAGGATTTAAGGCTTCCTCCATAATCCCATACCTGACACTGTTGCTGAGGCCAAGAGCCATAGACCTTAGGGGATAACTTACAACTACTTTACTAAATACACATAATATTAAAGCAGATCAGAATGACTCATTGTAATACCCACCGATTATGCATCTCAACCTTCATTACAGAGGCTTCCTTTTGCAGTAGTTGGTGGTTAATACAGAGACCCACACTGCTCCCGATGCAGAGAATAAGAGAGTGGGGATTGTTCATACTTAAAAGAGACACCTATATCACAGCTTCCTTTAAGGTTCGGGGATCATTAAGAGAGGGGGCAGAAAGATATTAAGAGCCAGAAGTGACTATATAATTATAAAATGACTATAAACAAACTACTCTTTTGGACCCAGCAGAGCAGTTGCACCTATGAATTCATAGCAGTTTAGAGTGCATAAGACCTGCACAGGCCCAAGTCACACAAAAATTTAGCATAGAAAGTGGAGGTGGACATAGATTCTTACCCCTAGCTAAGGAGCCGTTAGCAACTGATACCTGCTGGGAAAGAGTCAGTTTTCTTTAAGAATGCAGCTCCTGATGGGTTGACTAGTCTCCAGTGAAGGCCACACAGCTAAAACAAACCCTATAAGCAACTCAAATTAAATTTATTAGATGAGTTGGAAAGAGACAATGAATGCAGGAGGAATGGAGGAGAAGGAGATGATCAAAAAACATTGTACAAAATTCCATTCCATTTACTGATTATTTGTTGTGGAAAATAGATACGTATTCACTTCTCAGGGTGGACTAGAGATTAAATACCTTTTATAGGGAGGGATGTCCACGAAGAGGAAGTTATTGGCTAAATCCCCAGGGCCTCTAGGTACCCCAGTAGCATGGAAAACTCTCTTCTGGACTTTGTGAGCAACATGGGGAGTGTGGCACGTATTCCAGGCCAGGAATCTGGCTGGGAGTAGGGAGCTGCCTACTGTTTCAGGTGGATGGATGCCCAGGTGCCAGGGAGTTAGACAGGCTCTATCATACCAGGTTTCCTGGCAAGGTCCACTGTCCTACAAACCACAGGGCAGGTCCCTGAAGTAGATGGCCAATACAACCTGAGCTTTATGGGAGAGAAAGACAGGCAAACAGAGAGACAGAAGTCACTCTCTCCGTCTCTCTGTCTCTGTCTTTCTCTCTGTCTCTGTCTTTCTCTCTGTCTCTGTCTCTGTCTCTGTCTCTGTCTCTGTCTCTCTCTCTCTCTCTCTCTCTCACACACACACACACACACAAAGTGGTAGAGGGAGGGAGGGACGGAGGAAGAGAGAGGAGAGGGGAGGGTGCAAGGAAGCATGAAGCTGGATAGGGGGAGAGCTGAAGGAGTTGGGAAAGGGGAAAGAAGAATAAAACAGCAGAGCTCTAGGGGACTTGCCTGCTCCCCACCTGGCACCAGCGAGGAAAACTAATCCCCATGCTGCAGCTGCCAAGGTCACAGTTCCAGACAGTGTGTGTGTGTGTGTGTGTGTGTGTGTGTGTGTGTGTGTGTGTAAAGACTTTAGGCCCTGAATCCAGACATGTTGCTTCACACCTGTAACCCCAGCACTTGGGAGATAGCTGGAAAGATTGAAAGCTTTAGACAGTAAGATGTGGTCTCCAAAGGAAAGGAAGGAATTGAGGAAAATGAGAAGAGAGGAGAAAGGTGTTATGACAACTTAAATCTGTTTTTCCTTCCCAGTCCTGCTCCCGGAATGACAACTCTGAGACGAATTAAATTATTAAATGCCTAACTAGGCCAAAGCTTTGGCTCATTTCTTGACTAGCTCTTAACTTATTTAACCATTTGAACTCTTCCATGTTTACCACTTCTCTCAGCGTCTTTCTGAGTTCATCTATCTGTCTCCTCAGTCTGACTTTCATCTTGTCTCTCGAGGATCTCCCCGCATCTCTCTCTTATCTCTTTACTATTTCCCAGAACCCTCTCTCTTCCTGCCGGTGGTGTCCCACCTCCTACTTCCTGCCTCAGTTCATTGGCCATTGGCTTTTTTATTGACAGGCTATATTTATCAGAGATTCTCTCTACAGGATTGAAGGAAAGAAAAGCAACTTCTCAGGACTCACATTTGTGTAAATGAAGATATGGAACTATAGAGTCAGAAAGTGCTGTCCAGTCTTTGAATTGCTTCTAAATGAGTGTCTCAAACCATACACTACTTGATCGCATGCACACAAGTCTTTTCCAAAGATCTAGCTCAGCCATGAACTTGTGTCTCAGTTCAGGTCTCCTCAGAGGTTTTAGAAAGCAAATCCTAAGCATCTTCAGATGCACACAGGATGTGTTGCTGTCAGTTTTATCAAATGGACTTCTGTGCTTATAGTTTGTCTTCTTTTGTGTCTGGTGCATTTTTTCCTTTGCGGGGCACAGCACTAAGACTTTCTCTGTCCAGTGGCTTCAGCCTCTGTTGTAGGCCAACATCTCGCAATGAACCTCCCTCTTCATATCACTGTTGAGCATCAGTGTAGAACTGAAGCCAAAGCCATTGAACAGGGAAAGTCTTAGAATCTAGAGTCAGTTTATAAGGATTTAACCCTATATTGCCCATGTCCAGCTCTAGGGGTATATGAGTGCAAGTTAGCATTCTTCTATCCCATTTTTTCTCATTGTATTAGTTTATTTTCTTGTTACTGTTAAAAAAAAATACTCAGGCAAACATGTCAAGATGGTGCCCACCTTAATGGGCAGTCAAGGCCACAGGAGCCGGTCACATCACACTCACAATCAGGAAGCAGATGGGGAAAGGAATGCATGCTTAGTTCCTTTTATCCAATTTATACAGTCCAGGATTTCCTGCCAAGGGAGTGGCATTACCATAATGAGAGGGTCTTCTCTGTTAATGAAATCAGGATAATTCCCCACCTGCATGCCCTGAGGCCTGCCTCCTTGTTGATTCTGTTAAGTTGAAAATCAACACTAACCATCACACTCATGCATGAAATGAAAGTATTTGTAGTTGTTACTAGCTATTCCCTCCAAACTGAAACATTCCCTCATGAAATGAGTGGGCGGCTCCTAAGAAGATAAAGATGCAAGGCTTAGGAAGCTCAGAAAGGTACAGGATTCACGAGACTCCTCTCTGAGGTTATGAAAGAATTGATTGGAAAAGGGAGTGACAACCAGCACAGCCACCCCCAAGTTGTGCAAGGAACTCCCAATGTTGCGGTCATGAGTTCTCATGTGGCTGAGGGGGGCTTTCGGGTGCTATTGCTGCCTTTCAAACATTTACGTCCCTGTAAGGAATCCTTTCTCCTGCTTCTACAACTGACGTCACACATTCATTGGCTCACCAGGCTGGAGTGAGGGCCACTGTTTCTTGGGTCTCCTTTGGTACCTTTTGGGGTACCAGATGTGAATAGATGCTTGTTCATGTCTCTCCAGAAAGCAATGCCACAGTAGTATTGTTTTAAGAATCGGGAATAAAGGCTGGACATGTACTGCATCTTTAATCCCAGCACTTAGGAGGCAGAGAGACAGACAGAGAGGGAGACAGAGGGAAACAGAGGGAGACGGAGAAAGAAAGGAAAAGAAAAAAGTTGGAATATCATCAGCAAGTGGCTGCCTCATAGTCGCTCTGTGAGTGTTCCACCCGGTTGACTGAGGATGCAATCTACTGGTGTGTCCCACAGCCAGTGAGTTACAAAACCTTTCCTTTGCCTCAAGATTAACTTCAGGAAGTCCTGCCACAGTGGACCAGGGGTCTATCTGCAAATCAGTCTGCATCATCAGGCTAAAGCTTATCTCCACCTACACTACCCCCTCCTCTAGTCCCAACCCTCTTCTTCACGGGATGTCCTTGGGGTGATGAATGGTAGTGGCTAGCGTCTCTCTATACAACCCCAGATGTGTGGTGGTCCTTCTGCCTCTGCCTTTGGAGTGCCAGGATAATAGGTGTGTTCACCATGGCACCTGGCTTTACCTTCTACTCACAAGGCTTTTGACCATGGGAGTTGAGCTTATTTTCCCCTTCTGGTTCTGTTCAGACCATTAGAGTTATTTATTCATATTAAGAAGCACAGGAAAGAGTGAGAATTTCTTATTTTTGTACACATGCATGTACACACACAGACACACACCAATGCCCCCCAATGGAAGAAGTGGCTACACCGACGACTAGAGGAGAATAGGCCAGGCTCTATAAGCGGTTCTAAGGGGCCTTTCTGTCCTCTGCTGGCATGTATGGTGGCAGCAGGGTGCACTTCCTGCTCAGGTGGCCACTGTCACTCCCAGCTGGGCAGAAACACTCAGTGTCTCCCTGTCTCATTTTTGTCATTTTGTAAAATGAGAAAAATTACACAGAGCTGTTGAGTAAAGTCAATGAAATCTTATACGTGGAAGAACGTGGTAATCATAAAACAGCTCATAAAGGTGAGGTGTTCAGAGTATAAATGTGACATTCTGGTTAGCTCAGGAATCGAAAGTAAAGGCATTAGGATCATGTACAAAATTATAAGCCACTTTAAATGTGTTGACATAGGGACAACTGTGTTAAGATTTTCATGTACTATGTTTATTTAAATTTAAATTCAATTTTAATGGGTTAAAAAAACTGTATATATTTATGAGGCACCATGTGATACTGTGACATATGTATACACTGTGAAACGTTCAAATCTGCGTAACTACATCCATCTCTTCAAACATACATAATTTATTTATGGAGAGACCTTTAAATTATTTTCCTCTAGGTCTTTTAAAAAATACAGTACATCATCGATGTCTATAGTCATCCTGTGTGCAACAGCAGGCCAGAATCACTCCTATCTGATTATAGGAAATTATCTTCGTGGAAACTGTTTCATGCTTAAGTAATAACAGAGCAATCTTGAAGTGCTGTGTAAATGTTAAACACACACACACACACACACACACACACTGTTAAAAGGACACATACATTATAGCTCCAGTGACTTCTGAGAATACAGAAGAGTTGAAGGAACTGTGTCTCATTGGCTTTTTACAGGTAGAAAGCCCCAGGGCTGCCTATACAAGGCTTTAGTTATTCAAAGAATGTGCTTTGGCTTCTCAAAGATGACCAAATTAAGAATTAAGGAAAGCAAATACATGTATAGCAGTGAAAGTATTGGGTGCAGGAAACAGCAGTGAGAGGAGATTCCCAGACACTGTGGGACCCTCCACCCTATTGCATCATAACACTTGGTGAGATGGCAGTACTTTCAAAGGATAGGGACAAAATTAAGAAGCAGAAGAGAAAGGAAGGAAGAAGAAAGGAAGAGAGAGAGGGGAGAGGGGAGAAAGAAGAGGGGAGAGGGGAGAGAGGAAAGAGAGAGAGAGAAAGAGAGAGAGGGAGAGAGAGAGAAAGAGAGAGGGGAGAGAGAGACACACACACACACACACAGAGAGAGAGAGAGAGAGAGAGAGAGAGAGAGAGAGAGAGAGAGAGAGAGAGAGAGAGAGAGAGAAATGTTTGGGAAAGAAGAGAGACAGAAAGGATTCAAGAGTACAGCAGAGGCAGGGATGGAATGGACTTGGAGACCCTACCTGGAAGCAGAGTATTCTAGCATAGCCCTGGGACTCACTGCTATCTAACCAAGAGTCACACACTCACTAATGACACCTATGTGAATCAAAGCATAGGACTAGAGTCCTTTTATGTTTTCCATTCCTATTGCCCTGTGTCTAACACTCAACACCAAGGCTACTACTTTAAAATGCCTTTTCAGGTTGTCAGGCTAGTTGCAAGCGCCTCTAACCTGCTTTCTTGGCTTTTCTTTTCTGGTAAGTGTTTGGTGTTTGCTGGTTCCTATGAGTTCCTCTAAGACTTGAGTAAGAGGGTCTGGGAGGTAGGCTGGCTGGTACCCAACTTTAGCACTCAGACTTGGTCTAGCATATACTATCCTTCCTAAAATGGTTAAGCAGAATGCCTTGAAGAAGGCGGGAAAAACTTTCATCTAGAACTGCACCATGTAAATCCTCAGATGTGTAAAATACCAAAGCTGCAAAGGTCCCCATTTGTGTCAGCTGGGTGCCTTTTCCTGTGCAATCTAGTTCTATTCCTCTCAGGTCGGAAGGGGACTGGCAACGCAAAGAAATGAGCCCACTCAATGTCTAGCACGGTGAACCACTGATTCCACCTGTAACCACTTACAGGAGCCTGTGTAATTTGTAGACAGCTACACTGCAGAGGAGGCTCCCTGTTCCCTAGCGATTGTCAAACACTTGCATAGCCTCAAAGAGTCAAGGGATCTTCTGAGCCTTCCCCCTGTCCTACATGAGAATGTTAGTTGGCTCAGTCTTGCCAGGATGTGTGGGGATAGTAATCACAACTGTTCTGATTTAAAGTTGGCCATGTTTATGCTATACAAGGGAGACAGAGTTCCACCACAGCATCTGTGCTTGAGCCGAGTGAGTGTCTTCTCTGGGCAGTTGCAAGCCCAGAACAAAGCCGCTGAGGATAGGTAACACAGCTGGGTAACTCAGGGTCACCTTTGCTCCATACCTCACACACACCATCATGTATTCTTTGTGGGAATGTGATCCCAAACCAGGCAGGTCAATAACTGAATAAGAGACGCAGATGTACACATTTCTAACAAATAGCAACTGAGAGCTATACCACTATGCGGCCAGTGATAAGAAAACATCGAACCAAGGTCTGGAAGTGTATACATTTTCTTTATTGTATTTGGGGGTGCCCTTTGAAGTTATTTATCAAGGAGAAAGTATTCCAAAGTAGAGCAGAATAAAAATTATTGAATGGCAGCCCCACAGAAAAGAAAATAAAGCATACTCATCTAATTGTCCCGTTGAAGAACCCCAAATCTCACATCAGTCTTGCTCTTTGAGAAGGACATCCGGACTGCACGGAGGTAGAAGCATTATTTATATTGCTTCTGTTTGAGCTGGACCTTGGCATTTCTGCTCTTATTTTTTGCGGTTTATTGTAAATTGGTAGTAAGGCACAACTATGAAGTTCTTCGAATAAATCATTTTAATTGCCAGGTAAGATGAGTGTCCATGTTAATTAAGTAGATATTTTGCACATGGCAGAGAGAATTCTTTCAAGGTTTTTTTCTTTGAAAAGGCAACTTTATAAGGTGCCGCTTGTGGAGGAAATGACACCCCTATTATCAAACTAAGAACCTTACAGCTACCGAAGGCATTGTGCGGAAGCACTTAATTGAAAATGCATTTGCCCAGGTGAAAGTGGGTTCTGAAAGAAGCAGACGACGCATGGCTCACTCAAACTGTAGTAAGCGATGTGTCATGTGAACCGGGCACTAGCATGGGGACCACTCCAGTCTCAGGTTCATGTGTGATTTAACTTAGCTCTGCACAGTGGTCATAGAAAAGCCACTGTGGTTCTCTGTGCCTCAGCTTCCTCTCTTGTTAAGGGAAGCATTGGAATCTGCTCCAATGGTCTTCTCTATTTTATCACATCCTGGCTGAAGATCTGGGTGCTAGACCCCACATGGAATAATAGACTTATACACCTCCTGAAGGAACACCAGGACAGATGGGGAGTGGCTCTCCTGCCATAGCTGGGCTGGTAGGAAAGGCTCAACTTCAAAGACGGAATTTCTCTTCACTCTGGAACCTAGAAAAGTTTTAGAATTTTTTTTTTTTAAATTGGTGCACATTATACTCAAAATGTCCTGAAGCAACAAAGTGTTTCTTCTAAGTACCGAATGATAAGGCATTTCTGTCTTTCTTGCTTTGTATACTACCCATGTTTTCTCTAATGAACGCATGCCGGATGCAGATTCATATCCATATGTAGTACATCCATTTAGGTCAAAGGACACTTTTAGAAGAGAGTATTGGGATGTCTGTGCAGCGCCCTGAGAAACCTAGACTCCACAATACTCCAGTGTTTGCTTCTTCCTAGCTTTGTGACTTCATAAAATGCTAAGAAACATAAAAGTTATGGGAAAGGTGAGTTCTTCAGGAACTGGGCAAATCAGTGGTTTCTAAGTTTGCTAGATCACTTCTGGTCAGGATGCCAGGGCCTGACCTAGGATAGGCAAGTGTTTTCTGCTGAGGTGTATCTCAAATCCTTTAAAAATTACAGTCTCACAAGTTGCTAGCACTGGCCTTAAACACACTCTGTAGCCGAGACAGGCCTTGGATTTTCTATATTTCTGTGTCAGCTTCCCAAATAGCTATGATTGCAGCCTGTGCCCCTCACACCTGGCTCCGGCTCAGGCTTTGATTTTAAGGTCCATTACCACAGCACATCTGAACGGACGCTTTATTAAAGAGGCTACACGGTGGCAAATAAGTCCCTAGGAAGGTGTTCAGTACCATGAGTCCTTAAAGATATATAAATTAAAACCACAATGAGATACTGGCAGCATTCAGACACTCCCACTGGAAATACCCACTGGCATAGCCATGAGCAGCACCATGTTCTGGGATGGATGTACAGAATAGGCACTCCATAATGCTGGTGGGAACACAAAATGTCCTGTGGTTTTCAGAAGATGGGGCTCATTCTTATAAAGTTAAAACGTCCCTACAACCTGACCCAAACATCTCTTCATAAACACCTCTGTGTGAATGTTCTTGGAAGAATACTTAACAAGAGCTCCAAGTTGGAAGCTAACTGGTTTGCCAACAAGTGATAAAAAAATGAATGCATTCCAATCCATATAAACTGTCAAGTTATCGGCATGTACAACACAGAACTTCAAAAACCTGTGCTTAGAAGATCCTCACAGCTAAACGTACTGTATTTGTATGGAGTTTGAAAAGGCATCTTTACAGTCAGTGTTTGGCTGTCTAGGTATGGGTGACCCTTGACTGTTTAAAACAATCTCGGCTTTAGACATAGCATGATAACCTCAGAGAGAGGACATTTGCATGTTTGTCCTTCCTAGTCATGAAAAATAGAGTAGAAATAAAGGTGAGATGCTGAAGAGGGCATTAGCCATGTGCGCTGCATGCACGCTCCGAATGAGCCCGGTTCGGTGCTGTGGAAGAGCTTCTTTCAATTGCATTTCAGAGCTTGATCCAGGCTCACTGCGATCTCCCTTCATAGATAACTAAGAGATGGCAGGAGAAGTCTGGCTCCCTTGCTGAGCCTCGCTCTGTACTTTTACAATGAAAGTAGTAAGATCTTAGGGAGAGCTGGCTTGGTATTTGTCCCCAAATGTGAAGTTGGTGACCTGGTTGGGTTTTATTGTCATCCTGAGAAGATGGAGTCTCAATTGAATTATTGCCAAGGTGAGACTGGTCTATGGCCATGGCCATGTCTTGTTTGTTGGTTGATGTGGTAAGGTCCTGTCCACAGTGGGTGGCGCTACCCCTGGTCAGGTGGCCCCTGTAGTCTAAGAAAGCTGGCTGAGCATGAGCTGGAGCTGGAGCTGGAGGGGGCAGCCGGTAAACAGCCATCCTCCATGGTTTCTGATTCAGGTTCCTGCCTTGAGTTCCTGCCCTGACTTCCCACACTAGTAGACACTTTCCTCACCCAGTTTGCTTTTGGTGTTGGTGTTTATCACAGTGATGGAAAAGCAAACCAAGAAAGCTGGTTATTCAAAGCATGCCAGTTCCCACTGATCATAGAATTTATAGCCTGAAAATAAGAACGGATAGGTTATCTATTTCAGCCCGCACTTAGATGGAAACTCTCAGATCAGCCTTTCACACGTGTTTGGCTGGCCTCAGAGAGAACATACTCAGTGACTGAGCACGTCCCTCTGAAAGGGGACCTCCCTGCTTTGAATTCCTTCTCTCACATTTATTGATCCTGCCTCTTCTACCCTGCACAGCTAGAAAGCTGCATTATTCACTATACTATAGTAGCCACTAGCCACGGTAATTGTAGGACACTTGGAACACGGCCAGCTTACATGGTTGGTAGCTGGGCCAATTACAACGTGTTAAAGTTAATTTCACATATACATATATAAAAATACATGCACAGTTAGTATACATTAATATTTTTACTTTATTTGTGGTAATTAGAAAATATTAAATGATATATAGTCACTTGGTAAAATGCTGCCATGGAGTACATTCCTGCCCTGTTTCAAGAGGCAGGCTTTAGACCTTAGAGGACATTAAGTTTCTGGTCTGTTTTTAAAAGGCAAACGACTTAGTTTCCTTTAAATATTCCTCATTTAAATTAATCTCCATCACCACCAAGTGCTGCCGGTCTCAGTCCCTACTTAAGCTGAACATCGCAGACTTCAGATTGTAATTAAGATGTACCCTTTGAGGCTATTCTCTCTCGTCTCATCATTACATTTTGTTAAAATTGCTAATTTTTTATAGTTTGCATGTTGGCAATTACGCTGTTCAAAGATCCTTACTGAGATGTGTGTGAGCCCTGAGTAAGATGGATCCCCGGGGTCCAGGAACCACTAGAAATTGTACACAATTTCTCACTATGGGCAGGACTGAAATGGCTGCAAAGAGACCCGTGTGTTTAAAAGGAAGGTTTCTTCTTTTGTATTGAGGCTCTAATCATGTAGTTTCTGGGATTCCTCCCTCCCTCCCTCCCTCCCTCCCTCCCTCCCTCCCTCCCTCCCTCCCTCCCTCTCTCCCTTCCTTCCCCCCTTCCTTCCTTCCTATCTTCCTTCCTTCCTTTTCCCTCCTTCTTTCTTAAACTTCTTTTTTTAAACAAAACTGTTTTCGCCTCAATTTTCTATCCTTTTATTTGTATTTAATTTTGAAGAGATGATTTCACTTACTCCCACAAGTTTACTCAATTTCATGGCAGCCTGTTAGATATTCTTTGCCTCTTAATTTGTCTGACAGCTAATGAGTTAGGAGTCTGTCCCAGCTTTGTACATCACACCTGAAATTCGGATAAAAACGTCTTGTATGTCTTCATCCATCATTAGTTGATGGTTTGGACTGAATACGCTGCTGATAACACCTGGGAGCCTGCCATAGTCCCTGCTCCTCTGATGGGTAGTGATTCATCAAGCCGTCAGCATTCCTAGGGCAGAGCTGTCCAACCAGCTACCAATTCACTCATCTCCACTGCCATTCATGTCCTCAACTTGTCCACAAGATGTCGGATTCTTTGCTGAAATTAAGATATATTTCGGCCTGTCCTGTTTCCACGATTTCTGACCTGTGAGCCTGTCAAGGAAGGAAATCCAACTTGTTTTGCAAAAGGCTGATTGGGGGGAAATCAGTGCTGGCTCCCAGCAATCTGCTCAGCGCTATCTAGATAATTGGGTGGAAGATGTTCCTGGAGGCTTGACATCAAATTTGCTATGTGTCAGTTTCTGGATTTTGACTTATCCCACATTTTTATGTTTCTTGGGAAAAGAAAACAATTGTCTCGGTAAAGGCTTAGTTGAAAATTAAATGCACACTTACTTGAAAATGAGAAATGATGATAGGCTTTTAAGTGAGCCTGACCAGAGTAATAAAATGAAGATGATGGTGATGTTGATGATGATGGTTAATGCATTAGTCAAAGGATAAAATTATATTGTATCAGGAGCCTAGACATAATATATAAATACATATACACACAT
Organism: Arvicanthis niloticus; assembly: GCF_011762505.2. NCBI lineage: Eukaryota > Metazoa > Chordata > Mammalia > Rodentia > Muridae > Arvicanthis > Arvicanthis niloticus. The sequence continues at coordinate 11,092,457 of NC_047672.1, read as the reverse complement.
ATATGTGTGTATGTACATATATGTATACGCACACATAAACACAGGCACACATACACACACATATTGATCTCATTTGTCAGTACACACACACATAAACACAGGCACACACACATATGTATATATACACACATATATATGTATACACACATACACACACACATATATTGATCTCATTTGTCAGTACACCAATTATAAGCCCCTTATCCTCTGAACCAATAAGATTTGTTCTGTCTTATCACCTCAATAATAAAAGGAACAATATAAGGGGCAAACATTGACTTTGGGTTATAGATCAGCAACTTTAGCCATAGTTACTTGTCCTCTCACATGTGAGGACAGCATCATGGCAATGGGGATTTGTGGAAAAGTGTGTTCCTGACACAGCTGACCATTAGGAGAGAACAAGATGGGAAGAAACTAGGGATAACAGGACTAGATCTACTTCCTCTAGCTCAGACCCATCTGCTTAGTTCCCAGAGGCCCCTGAAATTGGTGTCACCTTCAGAAAACCAAGTGCTGGCACCATGAGCCATGGGAGGTGCCGCATATCCAAACCATGACACCTTTAATTTTTCTAAGATTCTGAAATCTATTTTTTAAAAAATCTAATATATAATATAAGATATTATCTATCAGCATATATTACATATTATAATCACATATTTTATATGTATATATTCATATATCATATATAATATATATTAACTGAGAGTCAAACATGGTATTTATATATAAAAAGTAGATATTAGGAAGCTTGTCCTGCTCAATTCCTTGATTTATGGAGGAAGCCCAGGCTCCAAAGCATCCCCAGCCTGTGGCTCCTAATCTTGGGTACATAGTAACATCACTTGGAACGTTTAAGCTTCTGAAACCTGGGTTATGCCTGGAGGTCCAGATTGGAGCAGCCTGGTTCTGGCTGGCCTCAGAAATTTTAAAGATTCTAATGTGCATCCCTAGTTATTCTAATTAAGGTCAGTGGCTCTCAAAGTAGACCTTTCTACTAGTGCCAGTGTCACAGGGAGCATGAATTTCCCAGGCAGGGAGCTCCAGAAATCAGTAACCTTGCAAACTTAGGTTTGAACGCTATGCTGCAGGCGTTCTCCTTGGAAATGGCTGCTTTATCAACTGTTCCTGACTGAGAAGATATATGGTTTGAGACTCTTTGAAGACCCATAGGCATGAAGGAAGCTTCTAGTGCCCATTTTCCTCCCAGCTAGAAAGCTGGCCCCAGAGAGTGTATTGCAATGATTGTCACCTAGCCTCTGTGTGCCACTCTCCTCTGTCTAGATGAGAAGACTCACCAACTGGTTTTTTCCTCACAATACCTGACATACGTTCCCCTGTCTGACAGGTGGTTTTGATCCATGATGACTGACAGAACATCTTCTGTGGCCGTGCCAGATTACCGCAAACGCCATCACAGCAGTTAAAATACAAGTTCTACAACTATTTGAGACACTTTGAGAAGCAAAGTGAGCATCAGCAAGGAATTAGAAATGAGTGTCATTGGCCTCACGCCTGGGGTGAGGATGTGACGTAGTTGGAGGAAACACAGGCCCAGACCTGTATCAGTCTGGGGCTGCAGGACCACCACAGCTATGCTGCAGGCCTGGCAGTTTGGCTGGCACTGGAGGACACAGGGGCCTCTTTATCTCTCCTCTGATACTGTGCCTTTGAGTGGCTCAAACAGGTTCTCCCCTGGTTAGCTCACATGTAAAAACTAAGGCAAACAATGCCTAATTCATCCAGTGGCTGTGAGTACTGGGACGCCAGAGTCTCATTTAGTAGATATCAAAATTTCAACTTTGGATCTTTTACTAGACTCTTCTGTACTCATGAGTCACAACAGGAAGCAGCTGATACATTACAGTTTATGCTATAGGCGGTACTAAGCTAAGTTGTTTGGGTTGGAAGCATTACATGCCTTTCAGAGTTTAATATTCCATTTACAATGGGTTATCAAGTTGAAACACTATCTTCAGGCATTTCAGTGTGTGTGAAAGTGTCCAGCACAGCACTAGTAAGTGTTAATAGCAGCTATTCACTATGCCACCAATGCTGTGAATTGTCACTAACTTGCTTCTCAGAATGAGGGCTCAGTAAAACTTAGCCTTGTTGGATTCTGGTTCCAGAACATTCCCCTTTCCCTCATAGCATCTTTCTTTCCTCCTCAGTCTGGGACCTTCACCTCTCTACTCTTCTGAAACACCTTTCCATGAGCAGTCGGTCCAAGAACAGCTAAGAGTCCAAGGAAGATTAGAGCATACAGCTTTGAACTGCTTGGTGTACTATTGTTCAGTTAGAGGCAATTTGATAGCACTTAAACCTCTCTGTGTGTGTGTCTGCTTGTGTGTATATATCTGTGTGTATGCTTTTATGTGTGTTCCTGAGTATGTGGATGTCAGAGCACAGACTTGGATATCAGTCTCAGAAGTGTCACTTACCTCCTTTGAGACAGGGTCACTAGTGGCTCAGGAGTCCACCCATTGGGCTATAGCTGACCAGGGAGCACACAGAAACACTGGAAGTAGTCAATGCAGTGACAAAGCATACAATGCATAGATTATGCTTTGTCACTTGAGTATCTTTTAATCTAGTCAAATTAACAAAGAAAATCAACTATTTATGTTTCATTGTAGAATGTTCTAGAAAATACTAAATTTTCACAGTGGCAACTTAGCCTTCCATCAGCTCCTTCCCCTGAATCTTTTCTTCCGTAGCTTCACCTGGAGAACCAGTCCCCTACCATGAAATACTGACTAGCTTGCTTGCCTCTACCCAACCCCACCTTTTTAGCGTGCATGTCAAGGAAGGGAATTGTTCTGTCATTGAGCTTTATCTTTTTCTCCTTAATTATCAGAAGAAAATAATAAATGTAACTTAATGAAGATTGACTACCTGGCTGAAAGAAGGAAGAGATATTGAAGAGGGGTGAGGAAAGGGCTTCTGAGATAGGAGGAAGCCGTGAAACCCAGCAGGATACATGCTTGAGACTGAGGCACCAGGAACCACGGTGAGCACTAAGTGAGGCAGAGACGGAAAAATAGATGCTCCCTGATTGAAGCTTTTGGAGTGGGAGCCAGCATGCATGGTGCATACGAGCAGATACTGACCCTGGGCAATCAGTGGGGTCAGGTATAATGCCTCTTAGTGCTAAGAAAGAAAGCCTTGGAGGGACTGAGAACAGGGCAAGAGCCTCTTCTGAGGCCTAAATCAGAGGGAGGGACGACAGACTTTAAAACCTTTGAGACTAGAAAGTTAGGAGAAGAATGGAAAAGTTAGTTGTAAAAGAGCTGCCAATGGGGCCAGAGAGACTCACTGGTTAAGAGTCTTTATTGCCCTTGCAGAAGATCTGCACTCTGTACCAGCACCTACCCAGTGGCTCACTACCTTCCCTAAGGTGAATTTCAGAGTGTCTTAGTCAGGGCTTCTATTCCTGCACAAACATCATGACCAAGAAGCAAGTTGGGGAGGAAAAGGTGTATTCAGCTTACACTTCCACATTGCTGTTCATCACCAAAGGAAGTCAGGACTGGAACTCAAGCAGGTCAAGAAGCAGGAGCTGATGCAGAAGCCATGGAGGGATGTTACTTACAGGCTTGCTTCTCCTGGCTTGCTCAGCTTGCTTTCTTATAGAACCTAAAACTACCAGCCCAGAGATGGCACCATCCACAATGAGCCCCCCCCAATCACTAATAGAGAAAATGCCTTACAGTTGGATCTCATGGAGGCATTTCCTCAAGGGAGGCTCCTTTCTCTATGATAACTCCAGCTTGTGACAAGTTGATATACAAAACAAGCCAGTACACAGAGGATTTGAGGCCCTCTTCTGACCACTGAGAGTACCAGGCATTCATGACATGCACATACATACATACAGATAAATATACACAAAAATAAAAGTACATATACATTTTTTTAAAAAAAGAGCTGCCAATTTGGTAGGTACAGAAGCAGGTGAGTGGAATTGTAATACATGTTATGGATGAATTTCTATCTTTAAAGAATCACATAGGTATCTAGGTCTCTTAAGTATTTAAATCTATTGTAAGCTGGGGGTGTGTGTGTGTGTGAAATAACCTGGTCACTCTACATTTTAAAGAGCTTGTATTTTATATGCTATCAATGTGGGCTTTGAATTCTCCTTGGAAAATGAACACTCTTCCAGGTCCCATGGGAGCCGTTCCTTGTGGCATTTGCACAGGCGACCATCTGAGCTGAGTGCTTATTTGATAGGATGAAGTATGGCCTAAGGTTAGCATGCAGACAGCACAGGCCACCCACTGGTCATGCTGGAAAGGAGGAAGAGGCCAAGGGCCAAACGTCTTGAACTGGAAAAGTACAGTGTAAAATTAACAATGGTAACCCCAGTGTGCACACTACTTGAGGGAAACAGCCTATGATGTCATAACAGACAAGAGAGGCAACACATTTTCTCTCAGTGCTCCTAGTGTGACAGCTTTACAGTCGCCTTCCCAGTGTATACGCAGTAGTTCCCTGGTGCCAGCATTGCAACAGACTATCAGAAACCGAGGGCCTAAAATTCTTTTGAGAGAGCTAAGTGAGGCTCTATCAATGCCCGAGAAGCACGAACTAGAACCTCACGCTTGAAAACAGATCACTTCAGTTTTGAAAGAACCTTGGCTGCCAATGCAGCTGTCAACTTAAAAACAAAAATATGTTATTGGCTTCTTAGTTTCTTGGGAACGGAAGAATGAGTACGTGTGTTGTCACTAGCTGCAGCCCACAGAGAGGCGAGTTCAACACAATACAGAAGGAATCAGAGAACTGAAAGCATTTATGGCGACCATGGAAAAACCGAGGCATTAAAAAAAATGTCTAGAAAGGAAGAATTTTCCAGTTTTTATTTTCCCCAATGAAATAAGACAAGTGTTAAACTGAGTTCTTGGGAAACTTTTTGTTATTTATTGAAAGGTGTAGCAAATTTAGATCCACCTTTGTAAACATGTCCTGGTTGTTTAAACTCAAAGAATTTATCTAAAAGAATAAATTTCCACCTTTCTTTATGTTAATTCTGAGATCTTTAGTATTCCAAAGTCATTGAAAAATGTCTGTCGATATTTATGTAATTGAGTTCTCTTAAAGCCAGTGACTGGCATGACTGGAGAGATTCAAGACCAGTCTGGGTTAATAAGTCTTTGACAACTGTGTAGCCAAGACCCTATCTTAAAATAAAACCACCCAAACAAAAAAAAAGTGTTTTTTTTTTTTTTTAAAGAAAAGCTCCAATGTCTATGTATCTTTTTAATGTATAGGTGATCATCTGTAACAGTTTAGAAGTAGGGCAGAGATGGGGAGTCAATAAAGTAGGTTGTGGCATACAGCTCTGGGTTTAATCTACAGGTAAAAAAAAAAACAAAAAACAAACAAGCAAACAAAGTCCTCTACACCACACAAGCACTGTGCCTAGTTGTGTAACTATTAAATCATCTGTATCAAAAATCTGAAAGCTAAAATGCACTTGAAAAGAAGCCTTACATGATGGCAGCATTCTTTAAAGTCAGGTTTTTAAATCACCGGTGGGGGTCGGGGGGGGTGACTAGAGAAATGGCTTAGTGGGTAAGTGACTTATGGGCAAACATGAGAACCTGAGCTTGAGAGTTTGATTCCCAGAATCCCAGATTTTGTTTGTTTTAGCCAAATACTGGTACTCACAGGTCTGGGGAGGCAGAAATAGGAAGATCCCTGAAGTTACCAGAGTAACTCCATTTTGTCTGACTTACACATTAGCATGAGTATATTTACATATTTACACAGGTGCATTCTCTGAGCTCTCCGTCATCATACATAGTGGCATCACCTTTTTTATTTTTCCCAGCTTAAATGTGAATCCATTTAAGCATTGCTTTCTTATAGCATCGATGACCTTGCTGTCTACTTACCTGCCCTTTTCTGTCTTTCCATAATGTCTGTCCCTTCTGGAGCACATCCTTCGACCTTTTCATGGAGGCATCTTTAAGCATCCTCAGATTGTGCAGGGTCTTTACTTCACTCCTGCTCTTTGTATGCAGAGGTAACCTGTTTTTTAAAACATTTGTTTTTAGGCTTTTTTTTTTTTTTTTTTTTTTAATATCTGGTGGTTTTGGAAGTATCTTACAATTTGTTTTTAAAGTATCGGGTAACATTCTCATTTTTGGGAAAAAAAAAACCCTCATTATACTTCCACTAACATTTTACACCTGGTGACGTTATCTGCATCTCCCATCCCAATATTTAAAATTCCCGATGGCCATATGCAGCTGTCCTTGCTCCTGTGGACTTGTTCACGTGACCTGATATTCATGTATTTTGTGCTTTGGGATTTCAAGCTTTCCTTCCACCTCTTGTGGAGAAATCCTCCAAGACCTGAATGGGAGGGGAGGCCTTACGACGGAGGTTGTTTCTGTCAGGGCCCTGCATGTAGTTCCTTTCCCACTGAGGCGCTTCGGGATTAATATCTTGCTTGAGTTTTAAGATAGTATCAGTTGGAGCATAGAGTTTCCTAACCAGAATTTTGGGAGAAGTTGTAATATTCTGATACATAAACCAGGCCGAATTATGCCCAAATTATTTCTCTGTGGTTTCTGAGGAAGATGCACCCCTTCATTATTCTGGATTTCTGTGAGGTCTCAGTTCCAATTCCCTATATTGCTTAGGCCCCAATGTGGCCATTAAAATCCAAGCCTCTCAGTTATCAAGACTGGCAAATGCCCACGGGGAAGGTGTAGGTGGATCTCAACACCTGATTCCTAGCTCTTAACAGCTCAACCATTTGTTTACCTTATCATAAGCTTAGCTACTAAAAAGGTGTTTATTATACTTCATCTCGTCCTACGGGCACCTAGTCTAAATCTTTATTCAAACAGAAGTTTATTGTTAATTGTGTTAATGAAGAAACCAAGACCCAGAAAAGCTGATTGTAAGAGGGTAGGTAGGGCAAAGGGAGACTCAAGCCCAGCTCGGACCCCTTTGCACTCTTCATCCATCACTCGGGATGATAATGCCTTGCTTCTGGGAGCTGACATGTGTTGTGTGGCTCCTAATAACTCTTGAGGTGTTTCTGAAATTGGAAGTAAATTTCCTCCAAATCCTGATAACTCGATAAAATAAGGTGAGATTAAATCTCTGCCACAAGGTCATTTGCTGTGTTTACAGTCATGAGACCAGAAGCCGGAATCTTTGATTTTCAAGGCTGTGGTGACATGGCTCAAACACTTAGCAGGGACTATTTCTTCACGTTCCTTCTGGCTTCTGCATCTGAATTTGTGAGCTCTGAGCATGGAGAGCAACTACCTGTTGTAATTAGACAGGACTGGGATAGGTGCAACACGAAAAGTTCCAGGACGTTCTCACCAGCAAACGTCTCACGTCTCATGCCTCACATACAGCACACCAGGAGAACAGCTGTGCAGTATACACATGCATTAGTTAGGAATCCTCAAAAAAGCGAACCTGTTTGCATTTTAAAAGGAATCTGAGATGTCCTGGATAATGCAACTAGAAAAATCTTAGAACAGGTGAAGCAACTTGATTTTTTTAGATAATATATTTAAACATAACTTAGGAAGTTCAATATCCTCTTCTCAATAACCCAATATTAACAGACTAAATACTGCTCTCCTCCCATCCCCACAGTGCCCCACCCCACCCCCGCCAAAAAAGCACACACACAAAATACTCAGTAACCCAGGGGGCTACAGAATGTGGCTTCTTTTGAGTAACTGAAGAAGAATCCTAAACTCCTTGTGAAATTGCGACATCGTGAGCATTCCAGATATTTCTTCAATTTAACCTAGTTTTCAGATGGAGTTCCCTAGATTTAACCCCCTCCACCTTAGTTTAAGGAAGGTCTAGGTTTCCAACTTCCTGAAGAGGGCGCTATTGACATGGTCAACCATTCTAAACGTCGTGAAGAGGCATTCATAAATATGGCTTCTGCTTAGAAGTCATTAGGTGAATATTTGAGAGTTGAATTTAAGCTTAAACTCTAAGCAGACTGATATCTATTAAACTATTTAATACTTTTAAAACCAGCGTCTCTCTCTGCTGGCTTATGTAACATAGAAATCTGCGGGTTCTCCGTCCCTCCCCCTTTTATTATTTAACGAACAATTCCTCTTCTGGTCTGTATTAACAATGGTGCTGGAACGTGGCATCGATAACACACTGTATGCCCTGTTGTGCTACATGTTGAATGATTTGTGTGTCTTTGAGAAAGTCCAGCAACTCGTCTTAATCTGCTATCCTGGAGGCTCAGTAATTTACTCCCATAGTTCCTTGCCATAACATATTTCATGTCAAGGAGGGTCTTTTTTTTTTTTTTTTAACTCTTAATAGAGATATTTTCAAACAAAGACAAAGGGCAAAGAGGACTTCCAAGTGTATTAAGTGAGAACATGACTGTACCTTATTTTTCTTTTGTATTATTATGAGGCAATTGATGATTGCCTGGGGCTTTGCTGATGAATCAGGCTTTTAATAAGTTTCAGTGAGAACAGAGTTCGTGGAGATAAGTTAATTAATTGCTCTGTTGTGTGAAAGCTTGGGGAGATGGTGCTTTATTCTACTGTGAAGCATGATCATAAAACAGCACACAATTCTATACCACTCTAATGCTTACGGGCAAACCCTCACAGAAACATTTCAGCCTTCGTGAACGGGACACTGTTAGTAACCTTCCCAAGCTAGAAATGAATTATGCTGTTGATTGCTTCCCCAAAACAGCAGAGAGAAGAAGTCTGTCCTTTGGGCGGCTCTACCGTCCTGCACCTATTGCTTACAAATGCTTTCAGATAACTGGCAGACACTTCTCCCTTGATTACCTTTAATCTCGGGTTTGGCAAAGGGCTCTTTATTCCTCTGTCACTTGGCAGATTTCAAGCCTGAGTTCTCCATCCCACTGGACTCTGCCCATGTGGGAAAATAAAAGCGTCACTTCATAGTACAGTGGAGTTTTCTCCTGATGGCTACAATTTACATGCCAGGAGCCCTCTAAGCCCTCCAGCACTTTCTTGATGCTAGGAAGGGAAAAAAAAATCAAACAGTTTCTTAGAGTCTGGAATGCTTTCCCTGGCAATTGACAACAGAGTTCAGGTCAAGTTTGCGATTTGGACTCAGGCTTTCCCGGTACGTTTTTAACTCTTTGAAGGATGGGCTGGAGACACCTTGCCAAGTCTTTCCTGCCTTGTTTGCTTTATGCTGGCTGAATTTTTAAGAGTCTTCACTGATAATATCGATTTGAGGAGTTAATTTTTTTAAATGAGCAAAGAAAACTCTTATTGCTTTTATACAGACATTTGTCACGAGCTTTTCTTTACAGTTAAGCAATATATAACTACCTTTATATGATCAACCTGCTTTGTAATCTCTTAAACTTAGTGTTGTATTTTCACCTGTGTTATAGTGTGGATTTCACACCTCTTGCAGTTTGTATAAAGTATAGTGCACATGGTCTCCCAGAAATGAGGCATTTCTTTCATTTATAGAAAGAGAACAGCCCCTCTTCAGAGGTGACCTTCGTCTAAGGAGCCTAGCACAACGTCTGGCACAGAAGCATTCATCGAATATTTTAATTTTTTTTCTCTCTGGTCATTTCATTGGATTTGACTTGTAGCAACGGATTCGCCCATCTTGTGCTGTAGGACGGATCTATTGGAAAGTATTCGTGTGAACAAATAGAATCAGCATTCAAAATGTGTGTGTGCTCTTCAGTATCTCCGTAGCTCGAGGTAAACGAGACTAGGTTAAGCTGCCACCGAAGAATTACTCAGAGAAGCCTTTGTTTCTAGGAATTCTGCTGTGAAGCCAGTTCTACTGGGTTCTGATGGGCAGCCATCCACCTTCAGGCCCCCTTTGTGACAGTCGTCTGTAACAATGAACCTTCTCTCTTCATTTCTTACCACCGTGTCCCTTGCTGTTTGCCTTCCATGTACTATGGAACGTGTTCATTTTCTTGGACCTTGGACTTGCTTCTGAGCTGCTTTTTGCATGGCTGGTCAGGTCCTGCATGGAGGCCGTCCTCCTTTCTCACGAGGTTCTTCTAGGGTTGTCAGTGAGCCCCTCTCTTGCTCTCCTTGGTCAGAGCACCCAACATATCTCAACTTCTGGGACCCAGTTCTAGGCTTCTTTAGTTCTTTAGTCTTCTTGGATGGAAGTTCCTTCGGCAGTCAATGGCCTTGCTTCTCACAGCCCAGGGTCCTGTGGCATTTTATTTCCTAGGTTCTCTTTGAAGTTTTACTATCTGCTCTTTCTAATTCACTTTTGGCCTCCACTGATGGCAGATCAATATTTTTATGATGATCTAAGACTCACAAAGAGTAGATGATGGCAAAGATATTTTATAGAACTTTAGAGTTGGAGTATAGAATAATTATAGTTCATCCAGTCAACCCTTCATTTTTATTTTCAGGAAGTAGATGGTGTTCTGGGTGACAAAATCTTCTACACACACATGGCACCTCAGCCCATAACTTAGACCTTTCTATTATGTGTTGCAAATCACCCCTAGTAAGGTCAGGTTTCAATTAAAGCCACTTCAGAACTTCCTTGTTGAGGAACATGTCCTTCTCAGTTAGTCACCTCAGTCCGAAAAGCAGAAATGTTGTTAGTCAAGGAACTTACAACATTCCTGCTGTGTCTGACTGTCCCCTCAGAATTAGTGTTTTCTTAGATCCTGCATTTTATAAGGCAGGGTGCTAAAGCTTCCAACTGTCAGTCACCTTTTCTCTCCTCCTTGGCTGCATTTCCACCCAGCTCCCGTTCCTTCCAACTCTTTGGGTCACTTTGATAACCCAGTAATTGATCATGGGTCCTGGTAGACTTTATGTACATGTTCCGAATCGACTTGTAGTCTCACTGTGGTGGAAATGATGGCTGAAATTTGCTCTCAGTCTGACATGGCCTCATGAACCATAAGAGCTATCTAATAGACAGGTGTTCAAAATCATGGTAGCAGCCATGCCTCAGGTACTTAGAGCTTTCAGGTAACTGAAGGGAAGATGGCAGCATAGGAAGAGGCAAGAGGAAGGAGGTGACATTCTGTTATAAGGATCTCGGTTCCCTTTGAAATGGTCTACTGTTAAGGTAGAGTCCTCATAAATCATAAGGCAACCACTAAAGAGTTTTTCATAAGAAGTATGGTGTATTTGTTAAAAGAAAAATAAATCCACCATATTAAATGTTCCATTAGAGGAAAGGAAGGCAGAAGACAAGCGACTCAAAGAAAGCAAAAAAACATAGAACAGGAAGAATGACTTTAAAACAGTTACAGAGGAGATGCTATTAAATTGACAATGAAAACATCCACCACTTAAATACGTTGTCTGAGTATACTGATTAAATAACAGGGGCCAATGACTGGCTAAAAGGAGCAAAATCCACTTCAACCTAAAGACTTGTGTGGATGAAAAGTTAAGGATTAGAGCAAGCGAATCTAAGTAGCTACACCAGGTCCAGGCTTCAGATGCTATCCTGTGGTCCTGAAGGTGTTCTTGGTTTTTTTATACTTTTCATTAGGAAAGATCCCATTACCTTCCAGCCTTTGTATCAGTCAGTGGTTGCTCATACTTCACACCACACTTATTTTAATTCAGCAATATGCCTGTCTCTTGACTCTCCAGGTCTGGTTTATTTCATCTGAAGTGATGTCACTCAAAAACCCATTTGGCAAGTCGTTTCCTAGCCCTTGTGTTTTACTGACCTATTTTTGTAGAGGAATTAGAATGTTACTATAGTTTTTCTGTTTTGCTTTACCACAATGCTGGCTGTATGCCTTCTTTGTATTAGAGTGACTTCTATGGATTTGTAAGTGTTCGGAATTGTTATTGTCCTTTCTGATTTGAAGGGAAAGGGACTTTTCTGTCCCCCTTGAATCAGGAAAGAACCTCTATCACCTCCTTAAAATAGGAAGAAAGATATATGGAAGTTTGCAGATGAAACAATGAAGAAAGACATCTGTTTTTCTTGGGAAAGGGTCTAGACTTGGGTCTTCATTTAAACATGAAGCTCTCTCAGATTTTGACCATGGGCTAGCCTAGGGTGTTCACCTAAGAGGCAGTGAGGCCATGGCTATGTTAGAGAGAACTGCCTCTATTATTGGTCAAGGGCACTTTCCTTCTGTCCTGGCTATGCAAGATGAACTTACCCTTTACACAGTCTTCTATCCACTGACGTGATTTAGAGTGGGCAATGATGAACAGTTGTTAGGAACAAAGCTAAGGAAGACAGAGAGGCCCTGCCTCCTCTCTGCCTTCCTGACATTTCTGTTTTCAATTTCCCTTCACGCTACAATCTTGGTGCATGTCAGGACAAGGCTGGTGTTAACCCAAGTTCCCCTCCCCCTTTCTTTTTCTGACAGGCTAGTTTGGGGAGCAAATATCTGACTTGCACTCATCTCCACGTTGCAACAGGTTGGCTTACATTGTGTTTTACATGCAGTGGGATATGCTCCAATTACAGAGAACATCCTCAAGAGGCCTTCCCTTTAATAAAGGTACAAAACCCGTTTACCTTAGTAGGGCTGAGAATCTCAACTTGAGGAAGGTAGTCTGTGAAGTGATTTGCAAAGTGGAGGTTGGGGAGAATTCCTTTCTCTCAGCTTTTTTTTCTTTTCTTCTTTTCCCCCTTGCAACAACTCTAGGCAAATTCCTCAGAAATCAGATTGGCAAAGGAAAAAATAGGGTGGGCTGGACCCTGGAATTTAGGCTTGCTGAATACATGCCATTCCCTTGCCACATAGTACAAATTGGTGCCAACTGCAAAAGTAACAGTCTAAGTCAGAAGTGCAATGCACACACAGGCCATCATCAGCTCCATTAGACTGGTTATTCCACAAATAACCTAAAAACAGCAGGATGGCTAAACTCCCTCCAGACCCTGAAAGCTTCTCAAAGAAGCATGGCAACTGGGCTTTTATCCTTCGTAGCCACTCACTGTCACATTTTCATGATGGGCTATAGACATGGGGTTTGGGCATCAGACGGCAGCAAACATGATACTACACTTATCTCCTTTTAATAAAAAAATATAAAAGCTTATGGTTATATGGCACCATGCCCAGGAGATAAATGTCACATAAGAAGGACGTGGATGGCAATTTCTTTACATTTTCCTTTTCTTTTGGGTACAGAGCATATATGATTTTATTGTTATAATATGCACTAACTTGTGTTATGTTTTAGGTGTGTTATTGTACCTGGTTGGGATGTTTATAATGAAATGTAAGACTGCCTGGTATGACATACGCATTTAATTCTACAACATATGCTAATCTCTATCAGTGTCATTTAAAAATTGCAAATTAAACATATTGTTTCATAAACTAGTAATACAATCTCTTGGTGTCATAAATGTGAAGGTAACATGTTATTTATATAGTCATGATGTCAGGAAGATATTATTTAAGCGCTTAATGGGATCAGAGGCTTAGCACACAGGAAATATATTTTTTCTGTATGTTTCCTATGTCTGTTTTACTTAGTTTAATCATTTTAATTGCAATTTTTTTTATTTTAAAAACAGGACTGTAACTCTTAGATGCTATTAATTTTGTTTTATCTTGGCAAGCTAAAGAATTACAGGTAAGTTTGTAGAAATGAAATCATCAGTTCTGTATTCATTGTCCTCTATCTATCTATCTATCTATCTATCTATCTATCTATCTCTCCTTTGGCTTTATATTCTGGGATGTTTAGTCCTTATTCATTTTACCAAGTGTTGAATAGCAAGGAAGAGGGAAAAAAGCTTATCTTTCTTGTTGGATACATATTTTATAAAAGATTTTAAATGTCACAAGAATTTACAGAACAAACATTTTCTAAAGTTTTCTTATTGTGGCAATGGATTGGGGGAGTCAAGTGATAATATCTCAAGAAATTCTAACAGAGCAGTGTAATGAGTAGGAAACATAGAAGTGAAATGCTGGTGTGGACGAGTGGAGAATTGGTTTAGGTCCCACGTGTAACATTTCTCGGTGGGGACAAACAGGGACGATTTATAGAGTGGAGTTGTTCTCCAAGATGCGTTTCACCCCTTGACAAGTGGAGTGAATGACAACAGCTACATTTTGGAAGGATCTGTTTAGGGAAAGTAAAATAGGGATTGTGTGGGGCTATGTAAGAAGAGAAAGAGATATGAGGGTTCCATCTGTTTAGCACCTTCTGTCTGGAGCAGCCCCTGGAGTGCTTGCATGTTCTCCTTCCAGAGTGGGTCATGGAAGGCTTGCCTTGAGGATGAACTCACAAGTCACAGATCCCTTCTAGCCATTATATTTGGGGCACTAAATCACTGATGTCTTTTAAGAGTGAAATTTTACAGAGATTTCAAACAGGTTTTTTTTTTTTTTTTTTTTTTTTTTTTAAATATCATCTCGTAAGTGTAACCTATATTAATGGTTTGTAGGTTGAATTCTACAACTGGAAGCCTAGCCTACATACAAATCCTGAATCACAGAATTCACACTCACAGACTACTGCCACACCAGGCTGCCCCACTCACTATGGCATCCAGACCACATCACCTCTTCCACACCATAGATGAGTGACCTGAAGTGTGTGTGTGTGTTTAGAACCCATTCCCAGAGCCAGGGAAAGGTAGGGCTAGTATTCATTCGTTCTCTCTGTTTCTCTGTCTCTCTTTCTCTCTGTCTCTCTCTCTGTCTCTCTCTGTCTGTCTGTCTGTCTCTGTCTCTCTGTCTCTCTCTCGCCATGGCAAAACACATAATGCAGTTTCCAAACTTAACTATTTTTAGTGTACAGTTCAGTTATCTTAAATCCATTCATTATTTTATCTAGCCACCACCAGTTCTCAGGTTGTTTGTTTCCATCATCCCAAACAGAAAAATTGTACCCAGGAAAAAATAACTCTCTTCTTTCTCTCTTTGGACTGAGGCATGAACTCTTGGAACCTGACGGAAAAGTCCCAGGTTAAGTTCCAAGCCCTATGCCTCCAACAGGGCTACCATTTTCTCCTTTGCTCTACATTTAAATCAAATCTAGGTCTTATTGCCTTCTTCTTATACCTGGCTTTGGTATTGATCCCTGAGTGGTGAGAGACAACCTTCTTGTGCTGGGACGATGAATTACTTTCTATAACATGAAACGTTTTTGCTGTTGTTGTTTTGAAGATTTATTTTATATTATATGAGTGTTTGCCTGCATGTGTATATAACTAGACTGTCTAGGTGCCTGGTGCCCATAGAGGCAAGGAGAAGGCATTAGGTTGCCTAGAACTGGAGACAGAAGGTTGTGAACTGATGTGTGTGTGCTGGGAATTGAACCTGGGATCTCTGCAAGAGCAGCAAGTGTTCTTAACTATTGAGCCATCTCTTCAGCTCCTAACAATGAAAACTTTTTTTCCCATCCCTTGGGATCACCATGAGCTTCCAGTTTAAAAGCTATTCGCTGCTCTTTGCATAGTCAAGATGGAAAAATATATTACTTTATATTATCTAAACCCTGGACTTGACACTGTGCAAGCTTTATTATTATTATTACTACCTAATATTGAAGTCTTTTTCTCTTGAAAGTAAAGTCATGTGATTGTCCTTTTGGGTAAGATCACACAGTTAATGTCTTTTATCTTTCTTTTATATCCACCTTTTTTGTTACTATTTTGTAGATGCAAGACTCAGAGCAGAAGAACGGGAAGGCCAGACGAGTTAAAATATAAACTGGATAAAGCAATAAGATGATGCATGATAGAATAGAAAAGCTTCATACTAATGTAGAAAGAACACTTACAAAGTAAACCCGCAAAAGAAGAAAGTAGAGAAGGTGATGGAGTGGAGATGATCTTGGAAAGAAGCTGTTTGCAGCCAGCAACCGGTAAGAGGGGGCAATTCACACCAAGTAGACATCATTTTAGCAACATGGCTGATTGATGATGCTCCTGGTTGGAAACAGGGTGTGGGCAGCAGGATTCCTCTCTGTGTAGAGTGGGAGTCAATTTGGCCTGACACTCAGGAAGGAAGTTAAGCAGCATGCAACAGCATCTAAGATTCAGGCATTCCTTGATTCAGGATGAGATTCTGTCCCAGCAAGCCACTGTAAGTTAAACAATATTGTTAAGTAGAAATGCATTTAAGTAATTGGCCTGTGGACCACCCCAGCTTAGTGCCAGCACTGCAGGGGAGGGGCTGATGTGCTCATGATCATGATGTCTCTTAGAAGCAATGATTTACTAGCTCAGGGAAATATCAGAATAACAATTTTGGTTTTTACTGAGTGCATATTGCTTCTTCATCATCCTTAGCCCAGGAAAATGATGCTGAACCCTCTGAAGCTGAAAGCAGTCTGTGTGCCTGTGGTCCAGCTATAACACCATTTCTGTGAAAAGTAGCCACATTTCTTATGTACAAGCCCGTGAACAGCATCCATTGTGACACTAATTATAGTAGCGAAAATGGAAATCACATGAATATTCATAATAATGAACTAGTTAACCCCAAACAATAGAAACTTATATAATCATGAGAAAGTATGATGTCATATTATTGTATTCTGTGTGCAGATGTCCACAATAAAATGTAGCGTGGAGAGGGCACTTTGAGAAGAGACTATGTCACTTAATCACACATGTGCAGTGTATGTTTATATGTGCAGTGTTACTGTAGGAAGAATATTCCTCAAACTGGTAATAGTATTCTATATGGGGCTATAGGGAGAAGTTAACTTTCTGTGATATACATTTATTTGCTGCTTGCAGTCTCAAAAGCACACATTTCTTTAATAATTGGTAGAAACAATGGAAATATTGATTAAAATAAAAGGGACCATAAGGGGCCCTATGGCTAATGGAGTGTATTCTAGCTTGCTTTCTGTTATTGAGATAAACACCATGACCAAAAGCAACTCGGGAAGGAAAGGGTTTATTTCCTTCTACACTTTATAAACCATCATGAAGGAAATCATGGTAAGACCTCAAGAGGAAGAGACCATGGAGGAGTGCTAGTTCCTGGCTTGCTCTGGCTTGCTCAGCTGCCTTTCTTGAGATGCCCTAACCCAACTCCCTAGGGATGGCACTACCCACAGAAGGCTGAGCCTCTTACATCAATCAGTGATTAATAAAATGCCCTGCAGACACACCCCCAGGTCAGTTTGTTGGAGACAGTTCCTCAGTGGAGGCTTACTCTTCCCAAATGGGTGTGGATGTGTCAAGTTGAGATTAACTAGCCAGCGCAGAGAGGAAGAGGGAGGCCTTGCATTTCCTCAGTCCTTATGTAAATAACCTTGTACTTGTGCAGCTCTGAGGCAGCCTTTTTCCATAAGGGAGGTAAACAGGGTCCTCAGGTTCCAGCTTCCTGGCGACTGATGAGTACAGTGCTGTGTGTGTCTGTCCTTCCAGCCTCCACCCCAGGCACTTCACCTCCTCTGCCTTTTGTCCTCTCCGAGGGTCTTGAGGAGGTCAGAGACTTGACCATCCCACTTCCGTAAGAAGTAGATCACAGTCCCTAAGGCCAGGAGGTAGGTAGTGATGTGCATGGGCCACCTAGGATGGCCTAGATCTTGCTTTGTAGGACCCTCTGTGCTTTATTTAATGGGTCTGCTTCTCCCTGAATCAATACAGGAATCAGCCTTTAGAAGGGAAACAGATGCTGGGAAAATTGATAAGAAAGTGCACATCTTCCCACCTTTGAGTATACTCACGCCTATTAAAGAAATGGCACTCTGCAGGAGGAACAGCAGCAAGGAGGAGCACCTTAATGAGGCTCACAGCAGGCAGATGGACAATGGGGATTCTGGAGTCAGAATGAGGTTTGGCACCTCCGCTGCCTTACTTCATAGCCCTGAGACACGTCCATCAAATGGCTTAGCTTCTCTGAATTCTGATATCAATAAAATGAGAAAGATGACCCCTTTCATCCAGAGTTGTTGGGATTAAAGGAGATAAAATACAGACAACAGGTATGGCCCAGAGCTGTTGTCGTAAATACCACTGTGATTTCCTCCCACCCAGGCTTCGCCATAGCATTAAATGGCCGCAGCAGTTCAGAAAATAGATGGTTTGCTAAGCTGCAGAGCAACCTTGTGTGCTGTTTGCACTGCAGTCTCTGTGACAAGTGAGGCCACTGTTGTGAAGGCTGTGGATAGAAGATTCTAAGAGCAGGGTTGAGGAGGACATTGGGAGGGGGACTCTTTTTATTTCTCATATCCCCCATGAGTAATAGCCAGGATTCAAAGGAGGTTCAGGGTAATGTGCCAGCTTTTAAATATTCTGTGTCTTGTAAAGATGAAGAGGTACGGCGCATCCATTAGGTTTAAAAGCTATTGGAATTCTCGAGGATCGTTGAAATCAGGTACTTATAGACGACCCTAAAGGGATGAGATAACCTTTCACATCAGCAGTACATGAGTTAAACATGTGGTTAACTACATAAAGAGAGGTGGCACACGAAAGATCGGTTCATGGGAGATGGCGCGCCGTATTAATTTATGGGACATCAATAATGCTTTAGTGTAAATGAACCTCCCTATATATAAAACATTCTTAATTATTGTTAAACCGTTACTTTCCACTTACCATCGATCTTGAGGAAATGACTAGGAGTTTTGGAGTGTGCTGACACAGCACTGTGCATCGGGGTCATCATTCAGAGCAGGTGTCAATCTCTTTCACTTCATCTCAAAGCAGAGCCAGTGGAAGATTGAGTAGTTTTCCCTTTAATCAGCTCCCTCTTAGAAAAAGGAGGAGCCCGTTAAGATCAGGTACCATTTACAGGGATGTTAACACTCTAAGCCTCTTTGGGAGAGTGAAGCATTTGGTTGCCCACCAGGTTCAGGGGCAAACATTACATTTTATAAGGTGACAGATGTAACAATTCTAAATGGATAGTTCAGGCCATCAACATCAGATGGCCTTCTGTCTGGGACCCGGGAGATTGAGCCAAGTGGCCTACTCCCTTGCAAGTCAATATTTCAGAGTTGGCATGCACCCTGGGTACAAATGAAAGAGGGTGTAGTCTTCAAGTTGTTCTTAGGATTCCAGAAGTGCCTCCTGGAGTTTTAAATGACACAAGAATTAATAGTTACACATTTACAAATGTGTAAAATGCACTTCTCTATCAAGACTGGAAGGATCCATCTGATGACATTAGCTCGATCATCAGCCTGGAGGAAGCTGCTGTGGTGTCCACAGACTAAGTCAGATTAGTTTTCTGAAGGCAGCAGCTCAGTACAAGTGGGTCATGCTAAGACTCTGAATGTGAGGTCTGAATGCATAGATTCCATCATTTGGATCCATGGAGCTTCCGTAGTGCATTCTGCTTAAAGTACCACATAGCCAAGACTCACTGTTCACTGTGCACAGTCTAAAAGCCAGGTAGCATGCTGAGCGCTAAGTGCTAACTCATTCATTAAATTTTCCCAAAGCCTTGGAGGGCATAATAGTCTTAGTTATGGTTACTATTGCTATGATGAAATGCATGACCCAAAGCAACTTGGGGAAGAAGGAACGGTTTTATGCCATGCATTCTTCCAGATTACAGAGAGAAATCAAGGCAGGAAGTCACTTCAGGAACCTGAAGGCAGAAGCTGATGCAGAGGCCATAGCAGATTGTTGCCTAGTGGTTTGCTATCCGTGGCTTGCTCAGCCTGCTTTATTATCGAATCCAGGACCACCAGCCTGCGGTGGCACCACCAACAATGATCTGGGCCTTCTCTGATCAACTGCAACTTAAGAAAATGATCTGCAGGCTTGCCTACAGCTCGATCTTATGTTTCTCAGTGGAAGTTTCCTCTTCATAGATGACTCCAGCCAGCTTATAGAAGGCTGACATAAAACTAGTTACCACATTATTGAATGCTTTTTCCATTGATTACCATGCGACACACATTGTTTTAAATATAATGATACAGTGAGTCTTACACTAGCTTGCAAAGGTACATGCTGATCTTATAGATAATCTGAAGTTCAGAGACCTGCAAAGAATAGGGTAACGTAGGTTACAGTCAGGGCAACACATGTTACAGTCAGATCACATGTAGTGTTTTGAATAAGAATGGCTCCCATAGGTTCATGGATTTGAATTCTGGGTCACTAGAAAGCAGCACATTTAGGATATGAGGCCATGTTGGAGAAACTGGTGCCTTTGAGGTTTCAAAAGTCTAAACCAGGTCCAGTGGCTCGCATTCTCTTCCTGCTTCATGTGGACTCTGACATAAAACTTTCAGCTACTTCTCCAGCGCCATGTCTGCCTGCATGCCGCCATAGTTCCACCATGCTGATAATGGACCAGACCTCTGGAACTGTAAGCAAGTGCCAATGTTTTCCTTATGAGACTTGCTGTGGTCATGGTGTCTCTTCACAGTAACAGAACATCTACTAAGACACCGTGCCACAAGCTTTGGGGACCCCACATTAACTGAAAGTGCAGGGTCTCCTTTAAAAATAAATCATTAAAAACTATGACACAGAAAGTTTGTTTCTCTTTTCCAGATCCATTTCTGTAGCATCTTCCCTTGCTATAATGTCATTAAAGGTAACAGAAAGCAAGAACATTAAACCACTAGCCTTAATTTTACTGTTTACCTCTATACTGTAGCATGCAGTGGCAGTTTTAATATGATTAGTAAGTATGAGATTAGCTGATTTGTATGCAAAGTCACTTCAATCTAGCACTTTGTATTGCATGGCTGTGACACGCATATTCTGATTTTAGAGCAGTTCTACAAAAGGAAGGCTTTTTTTTTTTTTTGTCCAGGTTCTGCTCACTCCGTGGTTTGTCCACTAATGGGCAAGAAAAGACCACAGGGGGAATGAATTATGAGCGGCCCTAATTTTCTCTTTCTGTGTCATGGTGCAGTGCACCAAGTTGCCTAGCACAGAGCTAGTGAAATGAGCTTCAGTTATGGTTTGTCTTTTTGGTGTGTCTCCAGTGAGTTTCTCCCTAAGAGTCTGTCTCCCTAAGAGTTTCTGTCTTGAAAGCAGAGACTCTTAGGGTCATCGGCACCTCACCTCCTGTCTATCCCATTCAAGTTCACCTTCACCGAGCACTTGAGCACTTGATAAGATCCTGGTGGAACTCCTGAGCGTCTGGTGTCCCTGACATTTTGTGTCCATGTGGCATAATGAACATGGCATGCACACAGGGATGGCAAACACTAACAGACATGCCAAGTATGAGCTCCTTCTAGTCCTGCATATGTGCCATGTCCCACCAGGCTCAGTGTACAAAGCTCAAGTCACAATAGAGGTTTAAATCAAGTGTAAGCATGAACACAAGGCCCTGTGAGACTCATATATTGGCAGGCCATGAAGACAACCATGTCTGGAATGGCTCTTGGTTAGCCAAGCAGAATTCAGGGGGAGGCTGATTCATGCTCCCCACTCACTCCTTGTTTCTGGTGAGTTCTCTGCTCCCCTGCTTCTGGAGTCCTCAATCTGACCTGAGTTCCTGAGTCTTCAGTTGGGCTCTGAGGCAGGTACCAGTGACCAGGTGCCTCTCTCCACTCACTCATATCTCAGATCCACAGTCCTAGACAAGCTACCCACCTCCCTAAGCCGCAGTTTCCCCACTGCAAAATGAGAATTTGAGGATTAACCATCTGAATACTTAAATAGCCGTTAACTCAGGACTCAGCAAGCAGTAAGTACTTAATAAATCTTAGGCAACTAGGGTAGAGTGTATTTTCTGTTAGTCACCCTTTTCCCTCTGATACTACGGTAGGATACTTGAGGCAGACAACAGAGGACAAAACCTTCATTTTGGCTTACAGTTTCAGAGGCTTCCATCCAAGGTCAGCTGGGTTTACTGTTTTGAGTGTCATGTAAGCAGGACATCACAGTGGCAGGAGCATGAGGCAGAGGCTGTTCATCTGTGGCAGACAGAAGCCAGAGAGAGTGAGACTGAGAATTCAGGTCTTCTAGGTCATGCCTCTGTCAGTGAGAAACAACACAGGAGAGGGAAAGCTGCCCATCGGGTGGCAGCCTTTAAGGAAAGAGGGGGGTTGAGAAAGGGAGAGACAAAAAAGGAGGAGGGGGGGACACTAGGGATAAACTGTTTTCTTTCAGGGAATGCTCCTAGTGACCTATTTCCTCCAACTAGGCCTAACCTCTTACTTTCAAGTGACACCCATTAAATTGTGTGTGTGTGTGTGTGTGTGTGTGTGTGCTTGTGTGTTGTGAATTGTGTATATTTGTGTGCATGTATGTGTGTGCTGTGTATGGTGTATGTGTGTATGCATGTGCCTATGTATGTGTGTGTGTGTGCTTGTGTGTGCCTGTGTATGTGTGTGCCCATGTATATGTGTTTGTGTATAGGTATTTAATGAGTGTCACTTGAAGCTAAGAGGTTGGGCCTCTGTGTGTATGTGTGTTCACATAAAAGTATTTAATAGAACTTATCCTATACAGGAGTTTACATTCATCCACAAAGCCATAGATTGCCAAGTAAAAAGCCCAGTGCTATATGTAGGGTACTATCTCTCAAGTTGTTAGGGAGATTTCTAGAACAGTAGCAGCTATTCTCATTGCTCTTGGTTGTTCATCCACCAGTGTGTGACTATAAAACCCTATTGTTGAGGACACTACATGCTCTGCTAGCAGGATGTGGAGAACTCAAGTTGGTACTGGCAGGAAGCTTCTTCCCCTCTAGCCAGCTCTCAGAGTCCCAGGGGTATGCAGGCTGCTGGAGGGTGAAATCATCCACAGTGTTGCCTCGCTGTGAAGCTTGTGTTCTACAGAAGAATATATACATCTTTCTGAGACCCTTTTGTTTGTCTAGAGATGGTTGCTCTGCTTTGGAGAACCAATAGGGGGCTCATCCCCTGGATTCTTCTTCCAGCTAGTTAATTAGTTACCTAATGTGTGTATAATGCACACACACACACACACACACACACACGCCATTAACTTGAGGGTGAAAGGGTTGGAAGGAAGACACCAGGTATGAGGGAAGTGATGTATTCTGTTTCAATAAAAAATATATTAAAAATAAACCTATAGTTGCAACTATGTCACAAACAGTATGGGACAACCGATTGCATTCTGATGTATTTTACAGCTCTTCCCAGAGACCTGATACTGTAAATCTAGCCAAGGACTCACAGCCTCACAGGGATAAACCTATGACTACAATTTTGCTAATCGACATAAACTCACATCTCCCTCTAAATTCATATTTCCGTACCTACAGAACAGCGCAACTCTCAGACCTATTAGAGAAGTTTCTTTGTGCAGTGGGTGGTGGATAACACAGGAAACTCATGACTGGTTAAAGTGCAGAGAGCAAGTGTCTTTGGGGTGCTCATAAATAAATGGGGCATCTGTGTCACACCCCTCTTCCCAGGGTTCAGAGAGAGAGAGCACCAAAGAGAAGGCAAGAGAGAGGGGGTTATAAGAGCCAGTGGCCAGGGAGGACCAGAACAAAACAGTGTCTTCTGGACATAGCAGAAGCACTACATACATGAACTTATGGCAACTGTAGTTGCCTGGCCAAGATGCAAAACAAAAATCAAGGCATTCAACATTCTAGCATGGAGGAGAAAGGGATTCAGGATCCCCAACCCTTAGCTGAGGAATTATTGGCAGCTGATGGCTGCTTGGGGAAAGAAAGTTGGCTTTCTTTAACAGTGTCCTCTGGTAGGTCAACCAAGATCCAGTGCATGGTCCACGCCCATGACTATCCGAGCAGTACAAATTGGACTCAGTGGATTACTAAAGGGGGACACAAAAGATTTTGATGGGTAGGGGATACAGAGTGTATCTGGGAGGAGTTAGAAGGAATATTGGGTATCAATATGGTCAAAATACATTGTATGTGTTTATACAATTCTCAGGAAGCCAGGAAAAAAAACCTATATTAAAAATTATGAATCCATGTGTTGATTAAGCCACTGATGAAGTTGAACGTCATGATCCAGTCTCTCCCTAAAGCTGGTCAACTGCAACCAAATTGTTAACACTCCAGCCTTCCCTTTGGCTATTTTCAGACTCAAATGGTAACATTGTCTTTGCATGCCTTTTTCAGTTTATCAGTTGAAAATCTTTGTTCCTAAGAGAGATAATAAAGACACTCATGACCATTCTTTTTACGAGGGATTTGCCAAATGGAACCATAACTGAGGGGTGACTTCTGAGTTGATTCCAGCAGCATCCTTTCTCCCACCATTGCTAGTTGAGCTAAGAAAAGCCTGTGCACCCTCAAGGCTTCCGTCCCCAGCAGCAGCACCATCAACTAAAGCATCTTCAATGAAGCCTCAAAGCCTGACTTGAAAAGTATATGTGGTGGGATGAGGTGGGCTAGTCTTTATAGTAGGTAGTGTAGTGTATTGGTGTGGAGCGTAAGAGCCCTGGGTCTTGATTTTAGTGTTGCAAAAATAAAAGAAACAAAGAACAACCAAAACTATAGAAAGGCTGTGATAAAGAGCAAGGTTATATTGCAAGCCGACCCTTTTCCTGGTACCACATCAACTTTCTCCCCATTATTCACCATGCTTACATTTAGAATCAACTAAAGCAGTATCATTCAATATCGAGGTCCCTGGACTCTTGCATGAAGAGTCAGAGATGTAGACTCCTTTAAGCTGAAACCCTTGGTCGGGTGAGAACCAAGAAGCTACCTTTCCCATGCTATTCCACTGCTTACTGCTTAGTTACCAAAGGCCGAGGAACCTAGATGCAAGGGAGGAGACCCTTGTAGTTAGTTTTTGCATTTTAAATTATGTGCATTAGTATTTTGCCTGCATGTCTGTCCATGTGCACAACTTGTGTGCATGATGTCCATGGAGGCCAAAGTAGAGCACAGAATCCCTTAGAGTTATAGATGGTTGTGAGCCACCATATAGTGCTATAAGTCAAACCGGGGTCCTCCAGAAGAACAGTCTGTGCTTCCAACCTCTGAGCTATCTCTGCAGACCCAGCCTTTGCTATTGTTATTAAACCCCAGCACCAGGAAGATCTGCCAACATCCATGGTAATTCGGACAGATTGCTGAACCCAAAGTACAGGACCAAAGAATCTCTTCCAAGGAACTCAGGGGATGGTTTAGCTGGTTAAGTGCTGCAGTGTGGCGTAAGCATGGGAATCTGAACACCCCAGTGCCAAGGTCAAAGAAATCCAGGCACACAGTTTGCACCTGCATGACCAGCACTGGGGATGTATGTACAGGACGATCCTTGGAGTATGCTCGAAGTGCATAGCTAGTCTAGCTGAATCTGTGGGCTTTGGGGTCAGCGAAAGATGCTGACCTGTGGCCTTCAAGCGTGAATGCCTGTGCATGTGTGTGGGCATGTATGTGTGTGTTTCCTTCCCAGACGAACTGCTTGGGATTGTTCGTGCCTAGCATTCAGTGTGTCCCAGCAAGGCTGTCGGTTTGTTAAATTTGGAAAATGTTTTAGGCCTTGGCAAGTCTATGACTTTGATCCCAAGATTCTTCCCTACCTGGTCCAACAACTAAGAAATAACCTCTAGTCTGGCACTGAGTTACGTACTTTCATTTGCCAGGGTGGACACTACCCACCTCTTCACAGGCCCAACATTCTTGGCATCAGGCTGGCTTGTGTAGGGGTGCCTTTGGGTGGGTTGTACCCCAGCCAGTTTGGCTTCATTTTGATGTACACCACCTTGGTTCCATATGTCCCACTGGAGACCTGGAGGTGAGATGGCATGCCTGATTGGGTGCTGTCATCCCAGCGTGTAAATGCCATAGACTATGCCACCTGCTGAGTTACTCCTCAAAGCACCCTTGGCATTGTTACCTCCATGGTACTTCAGTTCTGAGAAATCCTGGATGACACTGGGTGAAGGCTTTCGAGGCACAGTCATGGGGGTTGTTGGCGGGGGTCTGATGTGTAAGAGGCTGCCTGCTGCCCATGTTACACATGGAAGAATGATGGGGACATTCTCTTTTCCAATTACTGGCTTAAGTTTACTGACGTCACTGAATGACTGACAGCCTCAGCCCCAGTACTTTCATCAATAGAGAAAGAGTGGAGCTTACAGGGTACTCTCCCAGGGCCAAGAACATTTGTTAATGCAAGTGATATAATTCTTGAGTTACTGTAAATATTCCCAGTGTCGCATTAAGAAAGCTGCGTAGTGCTTTCATTTATTTACGCTTCTGTTTAGAGAATGCTGTGAATGGAATCATTTAACTCCTTGCAGGTGTGCGAATCTTCTGGCCGTTGCCCTGGCTTTGCTCCCCTAATTCTTCCCTTCATTCCTCTGGTTTATACCCATCCACCAGGGGAAAAACACCAGCTCTCAGCTTCAACTCTGATACGCTGGCTCTACTCCTTTGGATGCCTTCTTCTGAAGGAGGAAGGAGGTTGCTCCCTGCTCTGGGTGAGCAAAGCTGTACTGGGAAGCGAGATGGACGGTGGGTACAGAAACTGCTGTTCAGTGGACTATGGCTTCCTTCCCTAAGCCTGGACAATTGAGCCATCACAGTCAAGGTTTTATTGGTTCGGATTCAGGTTAGGACCAGAATATTCTTTCACAGTTCCTTCGGTGTCCCGTGGAGAAAAGGAGAAGAAGAAAATTCTCAGCAAGACGAGCTCTCAGCAAGGCTGCAAGGAAAAAGGAGTCGTCGGCTCCTGTGATTTCAGGGAACCCTGAAGACGAAGGGGCCATTTAAACACTTCAAACCAGAAAGGAAATAGAAAACTCTTCCACTTAGTATGTCAAAACCAGCTCAGAAATGTGACAATTTGGGCAAAGCATTATGATTCCTTAGCCAGTCTAGTCATGATTCTCTGGCAGACTGCACGGTCACGGCTGTGATGCATTGGGATGAGAGGCACTATATAAATGTCAGATGTTACATAAATGTCAGGAACCATTATTGTTTGTTAATGGGGGCTAAACTGTTCCTAAGCAAAGATCCAACTCCCAGCCAGCAAACTCTTAGTTGAAGTTCTAACCAGTCACCCATCAGAAGAGAATTAACATCCCTAATTCTGCCAAGGAACCCAGGTGGGATCTGGGGTTCGACATGAGCTAGAGTGGTCCCTGCTGATCAGGAGAGCTCCTAGCCTTCCGGGGTCTGCCTCGGCTCAGCTGTGAAATGGAGCTAATTACAACTCGGGCCTCACTTTTCCTTATTGTGTCTTAAGAGGAAGAAGCAAACGGTGTGGCTTCAAGTGTTTAGCAAAGTGTGAGCCGTTGTTGGATGACAGTGGTCATTTTGTACAGGCTTTCAATGCTCCCCAGAGTGAGAGCTTCCAAAGGAAACCTAGCTCTTGGCAGAGACGAGGAAGGTGAGAGCGGTGGCGTCTGGCCCACGCTGAAAAAAGTCAATCCTCCTTTCCCTGCTGTAGACCTGGCCCTAGATCCTGTATTCTAGCCCGGGCTCAGCTGCTTCCCAGCCGGTGAGCTTGGGCCAGTAGCAGAGTCTCTGGAAGCAATGGCCAGGGCCCTTCCGGCGCTGACGCGGAGTCTAAATCTGGCTTTTTGGCTGAGATTCACCTTTCGCCTTTAGAGAGATTCTCTCACAAGTCCACACATGCAAGGTGGGGGACTAGGGAAGGCTGGGGGCTGTGTGTAGTCCTACTGAGTGTGCACAAAAAGTTATGCCCTTGAGAGTGATGAGGAGAGGGGCGGCGAAATGTAGATGCAATGCTGAGAAGCCAGCATACAGAGAACACTGCAATGAGGTCATAGCTGTCGCAGGCAAAGGATCTGGGTATCTTCATCGTGGGCTGGGGTAGAGAAGTAGGAAGCATCCTGCATTTGTCAGTGCCAAAGTCTCTACCTCCTTCAGCATCTTACCACCTCTCTAGCTCACACCCCAAACCTTACTTCTTTCTGACCCTACAGGCACTCCTTGCAGGAGAGCTCGTGCCCGTGTCTCCTGCGTGGTTCTGTTTGAAACCTTCAGGATTGTTTCCAAGCTGACTCACACCACTAATGTCCGGGAGCCGTGTTACTCGGCGCTGGGCTGTGCAAGCTATTGCTTGCGCGATCGCGGGCGCCGCCGCCACAAGCACCCTGGTCCGCTTGAGGGGCGGGGTCTGGGCGGGGCGGAAACGGGGCCCTCCCCTTCGGCGTGCGGACTCCGCCCCTCTCTCCCTCCTTCCCCAACGGACCGCAATGATTTAGAAGTTCAGGAATCCCACGTGACGTCACCGGGGGGGTGATGTAATGCACTCTAAATAGAATGTATTGTAATCTTTGCTCAGTCCAACGTGGTCCCTTCACCCGGGCTCGGCTCTTGCCTTCTCCACACTTGTTTGGTAAGTTCCTAAAAATACGGCGCGGCCACTTCTGGGGCTTTTGCATTTAGCCACTTTCGCTGCACTTGCCGCGCCAGCCGACTCGGGAGCGTCCTTGTTTGCAGGGGTTGGCTGCAGCCGCGAGGTTACTTGGTCCAATGGGCAGGTCACAGGGCAAGGAGTAGAAAGGATGCGATGCATTTTTTTTTCTTGATTTGTGTTTGTAAACACTTTGGCGGATCAGAGGGAAGTCCGACCCCAATTCTGGTGGACTGTGGAGTTGTGCTGTGTCCTGTAGTCACCCAGAGACCCCACGCCGTGTCCGACCCGGAGCGCGTCTCGGTGATTGCTGCGCCGTGCGACTGGAGGGATGCTGAGTGGAGCCAGCGCCGTGTCCGACCCAGTGTGCGTGCGTGTATGGGAGCGCGCGTGAGTTTCCCTGACACGGGGAACAGTTATGAATCGGGCGTGTATGTTTGCCTCCAGAGCCCTGGAAAGGTGCGGAACCCTCCAGAAGTGTGGTCAAGCGGCGGTGGTGGCGGCGGCGGCGGCGGAGGCGGCAGTGGTAGCAGCAGCAACAACAGAGACCAGGAACCAGGAGCCTCCTCACAACCGGTTTCTCTATGATGCAGCGGAACCCCGGGAGAAAGTTTGCAAACTTCCAACCATTGCGGCAAAGACGCCTGGTCACCTAGGGGCGGCCGGGCAAGTTTGCAGCGGGCTTTCTCTCCCCCGGGTGCCCAGTGGCCGCTGCCACCTCTCGAGACCCGCTGCGGGATGCAGCTGGTGGGCGCGCGCCCCGGGAGGGGCGGTTACCCTTGGAGGGAACTTGACTTGCGCTCCAGGCGCTCCAGCTTGAGAGTGCTCCGGAGCCTTCGCCTTCGCTCCTGCAGCCGCCTCCCGCCTCCGTCCCCTTTTCGCTGGCACTCTTACTTCTTCCGGGCTGTTGCCCCGAATGACAGCTGGGGCCCGAGCCGCACTGCACCCAGGCGGTTCTCAGTACCCGGCTACCGAGCCTGCCTTTGAGCCAGATTCTCCAACAAACCGCTTAAACTTTTCACAAAGTTCTTAAAGGGTCAAGACAAGCAGACACAGCCCCCACTCCGCCACTTTACAGGGACCATAGCCTCCTTTAAATTTTCATTCATTTATTTATTTTTAAGTCGTGGATGTATTTCCAGGGGGGTGACTAGTAGCAAAAGCTCCAAGTTTCCTTGAACAACTGTCGCCCCCACTTGATGCTGGTTCAAAGCTGGCAACTGGAGTGGGCTGCTTTGCTTGTACATCGTTGTCAGTGTGTCTGCAAAGCTTGTTTGGTGTTTTATTTTTCCCTCTTCCTGACATGTGTCAAAGAATAAAAGCTAGCTACAGGTCCATTACGTCATTCTACAGGCCAGTAAGTGTTTGATTAAGGGCTTCAGATATTCAAGGGTTCAGGGGCTCAGAATGCTGACAAAGCATCTCTGCTTTCCCCCCTCCCCCCTGAAGCAATTGCGGGTTCCTTGGACACAGCTATTGCCCTCTCTTTCAGACCCCTCCTCCTCCATCTCTCTCCCGCCCACCTCGTTATCACTTGTCCTGCCCCCGCCTTTTACAGTTTCCCCCAGGGGGAATGCTGTCCCAGGAGTGAGCAGAAGAGCTTCTGATGTCTGAGCGAGCTCAGTACCTGATGAGTCCTTTTCTATTATTTAAGAAAGGCACAACACAGGCCCTCTTTTCCCACGCGAGAATGCTCACTCTGGACAGAAAAGCCGTGGAAAGGTTTAGAAGCCTTATATGCTAATAGCGTGTGCCTGCGGTGGCTTAGGAAAGCAATAGACCCAGAGCTAAGAGCCCGGTGAACCGCGCAGTCCTAGGAGAGGGATAAAGGACCTGACTAAATCAGGTTTAGCTGAAAGGATCTAGATTAGACATTTAATTTCCAAAGTCAGGGATGTGTCTGAGAGCTCAAAGTACCATACAACACCTTGCTGCTGCGTGCGGTACTTTTCTTATTCTTAGCCTTGAGTTTTTATGTTGGCAGAGGAAGTTAAACGCACAATGTAGAGAACTGAGTTCTTCCCCACTTGGTCTTTAAAAGAACACCACTATGTGTGACTTGTTTAGGGGACAAAGAGTGAAAATTTTAGGGGCCAGAGACTATTGTTAGCAGAAATCAAGTAAAAACAAGCACAGAGAGAAGCTTTTGGCTAGGGGAACAAGGTGTTTGAGGGCTCTTTGATTTAGAGATGGAAGAAACTAAGTAAAGGGAATTTTATATTCTAAATAGGTGGCGTTCTTGAAGAACACGTGTTTGGTTATAATTAGATCTACTTTCTCCAACATAATCTGGCCATAGAGTAGGCTTTGTGGAGCTTGTGACTGGAGATTGCTTGACACCCCTTCCTCAAGTTTGTGGCAGTGTTATTTATTGGCATCTAGCGATGAAATGGTGTAGTCACCTATGAGAAGCATGGGCATTGAAAATGTTAAAATTCTTGTTTGTGATGCAGAGACCTAGGGGGAAAAATGGCCAGGTCACGGGCCCTGGAGAGTGTCATTAATGATCAGTGATTTAGTGATCAGTGATTAGTGGTTTTATTCAAACTGTTACCTCTGACCAGAAGCACACATCAGAGGATTAACAGGCTCTTTAGATGAACGCTCATTAGTGGAAGGGGGAAGGCAAAGATAATAGGCGGGCACCCAGGGACAACTTTCGAAGAAAATCATTCCCGTCTTCAGAATAATAAGCTCTGTTAACAGAAAGCCCTTTTAATTTAAAACTTGCTTTTATCTTGTAAATCAAAGTTAGATGTAAAAGTTTGTAGTGCCATTATAACCTAAATTTTCCCATATCCACGAGATGTGGATTATCCCAGTAGCGATATTTTTTTTATTTAAATAAACAATTGGAGCTTTAGAGAGGCTGAACCCTGACAAGCTTAGCTCCCAGGGCTGGAAGGTGTCCCCCCTTCACGCTCACTCGCTCACTTGCTCACTAGGAGACTGCACTCTGCTAACTAGATGGCGCACTGTTATTTGGTGTCCTGTGCTGCAGAGCACATGAGTGGAAGCTGAGCATGTAGCTGCTTGCGAGGTGTTCTGCAACACAACAAAGTTCATTCTGTGTAGGATTGGAGGCTAGACAGTTCTACAAGTTTTTAGTCACATTTTCCATGTCAGTTAAATCTAGGGAGTTGAAGGCTACTGGAAAAATTAGTCTCATTACTAAAAGGGACTTAAAGAAGGAGGGAGGGCAGAAGGTAGCAGAGTCCACAAGATAGGTCTGAGTTGTAGAGTGACTGCTAAGTTCCAGGCCTGCTCTCTCTTTAGCTAAGAGCTAGTCCACAGTCTTCTGGTCTGAAAGACTGAGGCAAGTACTCAAGGACGTGTTGCCATTCTGATCTTGCTGGTTACAAGAACTTACAAGAGAGAAGGGAAATTTTTTGATCTGGAGACTGCAGGAGGCAACACGCTGCGGCTTTACTCGTCCAGCCATGGTAAGAGCATGCTCCTATTTGTGAAGCAGAGGAAACCCTCATATCAGTCCAGAAGGGTCTCATACTGCCACAGACAGGACTTGGAAATGGATTTTTATCTTACGTTTATTTGTGTGTGTGTGTGTGTGTGTGTGTGTGAGAGAGAGAGAGAGAGAGAGAGAGAGAGAGAGAGAGAGAGAGAGAGATATATTTCTGAAATAAAATATGTTCACAAAGCTGTGAACTGAACTGCTGAGAGAAAGCTATGAGGAATGGCAAGCAAGGTGTCAGGTAAAAGTCTGTTCTGCAGAAAGCTTTCCCGAGTCGCTTTAATGAGTACTTGAGTTTCAGCAGGAAGGCATTCTTTTAAAAGAAACGTAAAGATTAAAGGCAAAACAAAAATCATGCCCACATCCAAACTTAGATACAGGCTCCTCTAAAGAAGGATGCCATTGATTAGATAGAAGTTTTACTTGAGTTTTAAAACTCTGAGATAACAACTCACTGCCTTCTTACCCGTTTTCTCATTTCACCCGTTGTTTATACCATTTTATATGAATTTGATATTTTAACCCCTCATTTCTTGTATAAATTTTTATTTTCAACTTTACTCAGAGTAAATACATTTACTCAGGGGATGATATCTGCAAGTCAGATTTTTAAATGTAAATAACCGATGCCCATAAATTACCTGTCAGTTAGAAGCAGTCAGCTTTTTTTTTTTAATATTGTTCCTACCAAAAATGGAATCTGTGCCTTTATTTCTATTTTGCTTTGATGTTTCAGCTTTTGAATCTGTGCTGGAATAAATGGTAGTCTGTTAAATACTTTTCCTATATAGCTTTTCATTGGTAGAATATTCTTATTGGGACTATTTGCCAGTTTCTCACGCCTGCATATTCAAAGCAAGTCAGAGATTTTTCTACTGCAGTTTGTACCAATGTCACATTTCCAGTCTCCCGACTTCCTCCTGTGACTTTCTTTTTAGAAATCATAGATCATTGGTGTCTTTGTATTTAGTTGGGAATTATTTTGTTGGAGTCTGATGGTCCCTGTGCCCTCCGAATGGGACTTTGTGCAGTTGGTTCTCTTCTGGTTGTACTGTTAGATTGGAAATAGGAGTTAAAGGGTGTTATTATTTTAGTCTTCTTTCCCTCTTCAAAGCAATGCTGTTAGTCACAAAATTAATGTGATAGAGCCTGGTGTTTCCCATCTATATATTGCTTTTGTTGTTTGCAAAGTGGATTTCTAAGGCAATTTGAGATTTTTTTTTTAAGAGGCAGCTTTTTTTTTGGAGGAAGCTGGACAATGACCTCAGTCAGTTCATTCATTATCTTGTCCAGTTTGACTGTTTCTGTGCTATGGGAGTCAACCAAGGGTTTTATAAATTAGTGCTTAAACATTTCAACTGAGGACTATTTCTCCAAATTCTGTTTAAGAAACTGATACCACTGAGATAAGGAGGTGCACTGAGAGTAGCAGCCTTGAGTAAGTCTGGAAGATAAACTTTCACAAGGAACCCCTTCTAGCTGCTATTTGTGAACTAAGTGTGCTATTTTGCCACAGTGCTTTATGGAGGAAGTCTGGAACTTTAAAAATGACTTCATGTGATGATTTTACTAAATAATTATTAGATTTAGGAATTAAGGAAAGAGAGCAATGAATGTATTTTTTTTTTTAACATTTATTGGTTTTATAGTTGGGAATCACAAATGATGAATTCAACATAAGAAAACTTTTAGAAAGAGGGAAGGCTTCTTAGGAGCTTCCAAGTAGTGATAACACTCTTCTGAAGACACCGGGAAATTTTCTAAAAAAGAAGACTCTGGGACTATCAAATAATTCCGAGTTCAGGGAAAATTTCTGAATGCCTGCAAAGTGACATGGGATGCCAAGTGACTTTTCCTACAGGTTCACTCCATGGTCTTCCCTCATTTTTATCTGAAAAAAAAAAAAAAAGGTCAGGAATAAAAACATTGATCTATATTTGAATATTCCTGAAGGTTCACATTTCTAATCCCTGCCCCCAAGTTAACAAGAATGGGAAATTACCGTGTTGGCATTTGACTTGACCTGATCCCTTAGGGAGTAAAGAGTCTCTTTTTACTCAGCCTAGTGACTTGGATGGTGGCAGAAACTGATAGCTGTATGGAGATACTGGAGCTGGGGAGAGCCTCTTGGTCAGCCTCTCCAGTGAGTGGAGCAGATCCCAAGGCCTGGTTACATCCCTTAGCTTATCCAAGGCCTTTGCCAGAGAAAAGGAACCAGGTCTGAATGCCTGGCCTCTGCCTTCAGCTCACTTTTTCTTTCTGTCAGGGAGGCTGGCTAAACACCTTTGTCATGGATCCAGACAGCAGAGGCCAAGACTTTAGAAACCTTCCTCTCTTCAAGCCTTTGCACAGACAGCCTTTGAAAGACAAGTTTTTAAAAATTAACTTGACTGCCTTGACCAAATAAACTGTAGTTTCTAGTCTATGTTTCCACATATATGAAATATATAAAATATATGAAGTATATATGAAATGCTGATTTTCCTAATATTCTTTTCAATTGACTTATTTTACCCTAAAGTCTTCTTCATGCTTATATTATGCCTTACAAAACCCATACCATCGAGGTTTCATTTGAGGAAACAAACTGGGCAGAATTACAATGGTTGACAAGGCTGTCTCAGTATAAGGCAGTGGTTTTCTTTCCTTGCCTGCATCATCTTTAAAGAGAGGGTCCAAGAAGAGAGAAAAGGCTTCAAGTTTGTATTCATCATCGTTCTGTCGACGGAGCAAGTGCTCTGCCCACCCTTACTCATTCACTTTTGCTTGGCACCCATCTGCGATATATTCCATTTTCCGAGTCGGTGTGGGAGCGAGTTTGGAGTAAATGCTATTCTCTGTAGAGTGAGTTGTCTGGAAGCATGCTCTTTGGGTTTCATTGGCAAAGCTTGACTATGTATAACTAGCAGGAATAATTTAGTAGCACAGAGGGCTCCGGAGCACTGGGCATTTTCTTTCTGATTTAGACTCTGTTGCCACTGAATGGGGTTGGGGGGGTGGGTGGAACAAGAGTATCTAAACAGAAAGCTTGAATGCTTGTACTGTGGGCATCACTTGGCTTGACCATGGCTTTCCTTCCCAGTCCTTTGCATTTTACATCAGAACCCAGTCCTCTTTTGTTCTCTTATTACACCAAGAAGCCTCTATGTTGCAGACATGATTTCTCAAACGTAACACATTTTGGCTAATTTTATGCCTCTCTCGGCTAGCTTCCCAAGGGGGAACACGGGGAACAATCATAACACCAAAAATCTTTGTTTTTATTTAAATTAGCTGACTATTAAAAGAAAAGACATCTAATTTCCATTTGGCTTGTGTGGTAGGACCATGGCCACTTTATCAAAACTGAATTTTTCTCTTGGAGCAAACCTGGCTTCTGAGACTCAGGTTTCAACTTTCGCAGAGGGTAAAAGGCACTGGGGATAAAGTCCATTGCCACCAGAGTACTGAGGTGTGACTTGAGGAGAGCTAGGAGGACCATGATTTGCCTCGCTGCAAGGACAACATTGTGACTCCTCAGAGTGGAAAACAACCGTGTTCAGAGTTGAGTCAAAAGCAGCTCTTAGGATGCTGACAACTTTCAGTGTTGGTTTGGTCTAACCTGGTCTGGTCTTTTTTTACTTCCAGGGTCCTATGAATGGCAGGCATTCACATTTTACCACTATACCCGCAGGTCCAGGGTCATTTCTCTGCTGAAATGTGGCAAAAGTTCTCTTCCTCCATTCTTTGCATTTACTTCGTGTTAATGTTTCTCTAGATTTCTTTCTTTTTTTTTTTCATATCCATCCCTGCAGACTACTTTGCACTCAGGAGTGGCCCCACATTTAATACCACATCACAAAAGCATGCACAACAGACAGGAGCTCTTTTCCCATACATAACTCCACCTTCACATCCAAACTTTGAAGAAACAATTATTGAGACAAATTAGAGAAAACCAGTTGGCAGTCAAGGCTTCTATCTGTTGTTCCACAGTGACACGGCCTCTATGGCAAGAGGCAAAGCCTGAGACTGAACAGTCCCACATGCTGCACCCAATTACTGAACTGCCACACCTCAGAACATCCCTCTATTTTGAGACAGGCACTCACTGAAAGGCTCAGGTTAGCCTCCAAGTCCAGATCTTTCTGCCTCGGTTTCCCAAGTGCTGAGATTCATGTTTGTGGTATCTTATCTGACCGGTTTCCTTGTTTACGCTAAAAGATCATCAGTTAAACCAGCACATTCTAAGAGAGGAGGCAACTAATGTAATTTGAAGTGTAGAGAAGCCGCATTAAAAAGAAATAGGAGTTCATTTTAATAACTGTTTGGTCCAATATCATCCTAAATCTATATACCAAATATTATCATTTCAAGTTTCAACACTTAGCAAACATAAAACATCAGTGTGATGGTTTACATTGTTTTACTTTGGGGGGATTGGGCCTTTGAAATCTCGGATGTATTTTGCCATCTTGATTTTGAATAACCACATGTCAAGTACTCAGTAGCCATGAGTACCATGTTAGACAATGTAGAGTCTGCACGTGTCTCTTAATCACCTGTGGCACTTAGAAAACACAGCCACAGGCTTCCTCTAGAATATTCTGACTTGATTGATTTGGGCTTATAAAGGCCCTCAAGAGTTTCTAATGTGCAGTAAAACTTGAGAGCCTCAATTCTTATTTTTAAAGGATTCCTCTTTAAGATTCCATGATTCTACTTATAGAAAGAGATTGTGACGAAGTCTTCATTCTGAGTTTGGGGGCAGCAAGCAATGGACCCCGATACACTCAACTTTACAAAAACACATGTAAGTAAACAGAATTAGGGGAGATGATGATGGCTCAGTCAATTCAGGTGCTTGCCTCCAGTCCTGACCACCTGAGTTAGATCCCCAGAGGACATCTCAAAGGAAGGAAGAACCAAATTTGCAGGTTGCCTTCTACATGCATGCTATCATGTGCATGCCCATGAACACACAAAATAAATTAGTAAACAGATGCAGGGCATTAAAATGGAAACACTGAATGAAAAGGAAACGTCACGGAATGTCTAACTTAGAGATCATTCTAAGGGCCAGACAGGAGCTCCTAGCATGGCTGTCTAGAACAATATACTTCCTGGATGCCTTAGCTTTAAGATTTGATTTCCATGTTACCTCATGGAAAACCTCTATTTGGGAAAAGGTCAAGATCCCCACAGTTTGCTTGTTTTACCGGCCTACGTTCCTGCCCCCGGGACTACTTGTCTGTAGTTGTTTTGGGAGGGAAAATCTTACTTCACTAGAGACATCTGGATCCCTTAGAGCTTCTTCCCTTCAAGCCTTAAACAAGCTTTGTGTCACTGCCTAGACCAAAGTCACTCAGGACGTGACGTTAATTATCATCCTCTGGACTGAAATCATTCACCCTATTTGTCACCATTGAAAATATTTTAAGACTCAGTATTTCTCAATGAACACTAGAGCATTCATGTGTGCATGTGTGTGTGCCAGTGTGTGTGTATATGTATGTATGTGTGTGTGTATGTATGTATGTGTGTGTGTATGTATGTGTGTGTGTGTGTGTATGTATGTGTATTTTCTACCTGTGCATTTTTATACTGTCAGAGTACATGCATCCACTATAGGATGCAAAGACTAAAAATCAGAATCCCCTAGCTCTTCACACATCTGTCTTGTAGAGTCCACAAGCAGCATTGCTTGTGGGGAAGAGGAGAGACCTAGTCATCCATCCCTCGTGACTGTATGCTGCTGAAAACCTCTACATTTCTGACTTCTGGAGTCATTTCACCATGACTGTCTCTCCCCATCTCCGAGAGACCTATCTATTTCCAAATTCATGACTATCGAATCACCTGCTTTGAACATGTCTTGAAGCCTCTAATTATGAACACATAGCTTCAACCTTATTTTATTGGCAGAGCAATTGTGGGATGGACAAGGGGAACAGTTCTGGCTCATTGTTTTGAAGGATAAACAGGACAGGAAAAGACCTTAGATTTGTGAGTGCCGTGTCATCTAAATGTAAGCCTCACTCTGATGCTGCTGTACAGATCTTCCTATTGTTTTTGGCCATCGCCCTGGTTTTGTCTTTATAATAACACTGTGGCATTTCCCACACTTTCTTTGCACTTCAGTGGTTTCTGTGCTTATGTACTCCCTAGCTTCAGGCTACATGTACCTGGATTGATTAACAATCCATAAATGTATATTAACTCCTCAACATGGGATCTATTCTAAAAGTTGCACGGAGACATGTGTTTCAGACCTGCATTTTTGTTAGTTTCTAGGGCAACCTTCTCTCAGGCTACTTTGTGATTGAGTGTTAGAAGAGTGTGTGTTGATAGAGGCTCAGATTAATGAAGCCAGTTGCTCATCTGTTTTGAGGAGGAGTGAAGATAAAGCTATTCGTTCACTGAGTGGTAGACTCTAGCCTGGTTCCCTAAGGATGCTTAGTAAAATGCTTCAGCACTTGTTGAGTCCGTGCACTGTCTTCACTCTCAGTCTGGAGCCATGTGCTCTTGAGATAGCGTTTTGTTTTCTCTCAATAATGGTAGTGGGTAGGGTGTGGTTGTTGTAGTTTTTCCTATGTCTATATCATCAGTGAGACATACATCATAATTAACAGTGCGATTTGTGATCAATGCCAAGGAACAATTATTCTGTATCGTTTGCTAAGCATTGTGTTAAAGGTTAAAACAACTTTGAACTCTCTCTCCCTTCTGCTTCTCTCATGTGTGTCTGTCTGTGTATGTTTGTATGTATGTATGTATGTATGTATGTATGTATGTATGTGTTTATCATTATATAAAAACACACATAAAGAAATCCTTATTAGGTCACATGCTTGCTTGTGAATTTACTTATCATTGTTTTGTTTCTGGTTTGTTTGGGACAGGGCCTCAGTATGTAGCCCAGGCTGGCCTCAAACTTCCTTTAACTCAAGATTCTCCTACTTCAACATCCCTCTTCCCTGAGCACTGGGGAAGCCTACACCATCGTGCCAGGTATCATCCTTTGTTAAGATGTATAGAATTGCCACATTTTAGGGCAACTCTATCTGTAGTGTTGGTTTAGGAACATGCTGTTAATTAAAAGATATTGCTAAATTAATGGAATTGAGAATGTATTGAAAGCATCCTCCTCCTTAAAGGCAGCCTGCCTAGGCGCACACTGTCTACACAGCCTGCCTAGGCACACACTGTTTACAGTTTCATCTTCCCATTCGCAAAGCCAGATGAATAACAACTGCTGTTCTGAGCACTGTGCTCTGTGGACGTCATAGAGTTGATGGTGCACGGAATTTTGGCACCATAAAGCAGCGTATAATTTGAAGTTGTACTTTTTGCTAAATACCCATGGTAATCCCCAAGCCATTCAAAACATTAAAAAACCCAAACAGCAATGTCTGCTGCCTGGGCGGAGGCTGTGCTGGAAGATAAGCACACGGTTAATTGTTTTCATGTATTTCAGATGCACTTAAAAACAAGAGAGAAAACAAAACAAGCAAAAAACAAAACCTATAACCCAACATGTCCTTTGGAAGTGACATTTTTAAGGCACACCGTAAACACTGGCTTCATTTTTTATTTTTTCCAAGAAAAAAAAAAAACCACTTTTTAAAGAACCTCAAAAACTCTTGCATCTGTAATAGGAACGCTGTAAGAGTGAATTTGGAAAGTCATATTCTTTTGACTAGTTTTAATTATTTGATGTCTATTTTAAAAATATGAGAGTTTTGATATTAGTTACACAAGCAAGAGAATATTCTTAACACTGTGGAACCATGTACTTAAAAATAGTTAAGGTTTGTGTTATGTATATTTTACCTCAGTTATATAAAATAGTGTCCAACGTTGGTTTGTATCTGTCCTCCAGATAGGAAACCATGCACAGAATATTTGGGCCATGCAAGGTGTATTGGATTTGTTGTTTTAACAGGAAGGTAAAAGATCTAAAGAGGACTTTTGCCACTTCAGACTAATGCAGAGAGGTGACGTGTGTTTGTGTGTGTGTGCATGTGTGTGTGTGTGTGTTTGTGTGTGTGTGCATGTATGTGTGTGTGTGTGTGTGTGTGTGTGTGTGTGTGTGTGTGTGTGTGATGCAATTTGGAAATGTAGGAAAATCTGGGCAAAAAAGACACAACACCAAATGCCTCCACTTTGGAGACTGGCTTGGGTCAGGGCATGCCCTGTATATTAAGAGCTCACTTATTTAATTTGGAAAACAACCTTTTGCCTTATCTGGTCATTTCTGTTTGTTTACATGATTGCTTTTCTTAGCAAGAGGATTAATGAGCAAAGTCAGGTGAGGTGGCTTTGAGGGTTAGGAAGGGAGCAGAGCCCCGTTCCTCACAGGAACACTGGCCTGTAAGGTTCTTCAGGGACAGTTTAGAAGTTGGAAGTTATGAAAGCAGAACCTGTATG
Source organism: Arvicanthis niloticus (assembly GCF_011762505.2). Classification (NCBI taxonomy): domain Eukaryota; kingdom Metazoa; phylum Chordata; class Mammalia; order Rodentia; family Muridae; genus Arvicanthis; species Arvicanthis niloticus. The sequence continues at coordinate 11,052,392 of NC_047672.1, read as the reverse complement.
GAATGGTACAGGAGACTGGAGCTGTCTGTCAGGATAAGGAGAGGGCCCAGGCTTGTGCTGGACACCGATGAGCAGTCTCTGCATGTGTGATGAGTCCTGTTTCCGACTTCAGAAGACAGTGGGAGCTGCAGAAGGGATGCTGGCAATTATTGACCTTTAAATACTCGACCAGACCTTGCAGTCAGTTTCAGAAACGTGGCTCACTGGTGCCCACTCAGGAGAAACTTTGTGAATCCAGAATCACAGGCTCTCGAATTACAATCTCTGGCCCAGTGACACTTCAGAATCTCCTAACATGGTGGTCACAGGAATAGGTCAACTTGAAATTGCTTTGATCAGATAAATAATGAGAGGCTTCATGTGGTTCATCCTTGTGTGTTTGTGGATATGCTACATGTACAGTGGGTTCTTTATCTTCACATTTATGCAACTCTGGGAGGATCAGGCGTATTTGAAAAAGTATGCATCATTGCCAAACACGTAGACATTTCCCCTGGCCTTTAATCCTTAAAATAAATACCTTTTTTTAATGATTTGGTTCTTGAATGTGACCCTAAGGCCATGGACTAAAAGCAAGGTCCCAGCCTGTGATTGTATTAGGAGGTAATGGAGCCTTCAAGAAATGAGCCCTAGTAGAAGGAAATGAGGTCATTGGGGGTCACTGGGGTCACTGTCATATAAAAAGGCTTTGCTCTAGTGCATGCATCAGACTGTGATGTGCTGCCCCGCCTCAGGTTCTAAAGCACAGGAACCAAGTAATCCAGGACTGAGGTACTGGAACCCTGAGCCAAACCCTGAGCTTTATCTACTTTGGGTATTTTGTCATAGAAACAAACAACTGTTTACCTAGCATTTACTTTGCATTAAGGATTGTAAGTAGTCTAGAGACATAGAAAAGAATATGAAGAAATTCATAGGCTGTATACACATGCCATGGCATTTTATACAAAGGACTTGAGAGTCTGAGGATTTGGGTGTTTTTAGGAAGCCCTGGTAGAGATCAGTCTCTCACATATATTAGGGATGGTTGTTAAATTAAAGGCATAATGATTCAATGAACATATGCTAACATATATAATAAAGAATAACTATTTAACAGTAGTTACAAATATCAGTATCTACTTGCTTCTTTGAGAGATCAACTGTCTGCTTCCCCCAGAACCAATGCCCAGGCAGCCACTAATAAAACTTCAGAAATTACTTATTTATTTAATTATTTGTCTCTCTGTGTGTGTGTGTGTGTGTGTGTGTGTGTGTGTGTGTGTGTTTGCATATAGGTGCAGTAGTAGCATGCCCCAGGGCAAAAGTGGAGGTCACAAGACAATTTGCAGAGGTCGGCTTCTTCTTCCACCTTCTGGGTCAGAGGGATCTAACTTAAGTCCTTGAGGCTTGGAGACAGCTTTTACCAACTGGGCCATCTTGCTGCCCCATTTTTTAGAACTTTTAATGTGAGTTAATGTAAAATATATGAATTAAGGTGACATCCTACTGCATGGTAGAACCTGCAGAGTGGTATTTCCCTTCCATCTCACAGATACAGAAGCCTAAATGCACAGTGCTTATATGAGATGCCAAGTCCTAGACAGTACTCATACATACGTTACTTTACTTCCTTCCATCCTGGCATTTTCCTTCTCTCCATCCTTCTGCTTTGCCTGTATGCTCTACATATACTTGAAACCACAGCATGTGCCCCTGAAGAAGAACCTGTGCCCACAAGGGAGGTGTTGGGAATGATATTTATTGTAAACAATTCTTTGCATAGGCTAAGGATAAATTTCTGCTTTCCCCCCAAAAATCTTGGAACAGGTTGTGGAGAGACTGGAGTCCACGTTTTTACAAGTTAAAGATAAAGCTTGTGAAACTTGCTACAGTCTTTATTTTATCCTTGAATTTGTCTTCAGAATTTCTGTGACTAAAGGCAACACCAAGCTTTTACCTTGTGAAGGAGTTAAATCCCACAATAGTTTGTTACATGGACAAACGTAACATATGCTAATAGCAACCGACAAGGACAAAAGCCACCAAAAAATCATAAGTACACATAAATATCTACCGGACTGGACATAGATATCTCAGGAGAAGGAAAAATTCAGATTCTCTAGTTGTTGGTGGACAGCTTATAGTGTGTATGCATTATATTTTCCATGGAGGAAGCTGAAAGTCTGCATTTTGAAATCACATCACGACAAAGGACAGATAACAGTTTAAAAAAATGGAGAATTGGGCTGTGTTTCACTGACAGAGTACTGGATTAGTATATTCAAGGCCCTAAGTTTGATCCTCAGAACTAAAAATATAAAAATGTGAAGTACTCAAAATGTATAGCTCTGTTGTTCCAGGAGGTAAGCTACTGGCTACCTGAGGCTAAGGTGGGTGGGGAAGAGTGTAGGAGCCAGATAAAGGGTACAGGCTTTCTTGAGGGCTTGATGAAAGAGTTCCTGTTTAATTGTGATGGTTGCACACATTTGTAAATTTTAAGGTCATTGGAGAATGCATTTTAAATTGGTGAGTTTCATGATTTATGAGTGATATCTCAATAAACTTGTTCAAGGCAGACAATATATCATGGAGGAAAATACAGCATGTTAAATTCAGTTGGCCAGTATCCCAGATGTGATACTTCTGTTTTAGCACCTCTCATGTGTTTGGCATGGACATACCAAGATGGGTAAAGGAGAAAGGTTTGTAAAGTCATTATAGATCTCAGGACAGGAAGAGCTGACTCCCAATAATCTTACTGTTTGTGGCATATGGGTCCAGTCCACACTCAGTACCCTGACACTTCCTGCTTAGTATACTGCGGGTAATCTCCATTCCTTACAAGAGTTGGCCTCTTGTCGGTCCACATGGTGCTGCATCCCTTTTAGCGATGGCTGCTGTTGTCCTTTGTGCCCCCAGCTTCGTGAACACCATGACGTTGGCCTCTTCCCTTGGCAGACATGACTATGTCATCCCCAAGTCGTCTAGACTCTACCCCAGCAATGTCCTTCTCCTCCTCTTCTCTCCCTCCCCCCCCTTTTTTTTTTTTTTTTTTAAAAACAGTTCCTCTTATAAACTGAGAATTAAGGAAAACTGGATTATTTGCCAAGCCTTTCTTGAACAAACTTTCCTTCTCTGTCTACCATGTCAACCTTCACAACAAGCCCTACCAAAGAGCCAGGGTGACGGGGAAAGTGAGGTCCATTGGTTGAGGAGCTTCCCCTAAGTAAGAAAACCAGTAAATGGGCAAGTTGGGGCCCGGGGCCAGTTGTGTCTGCATGTATACTTTTTCCATTCTGGTTACCAGATTAATCTTTCCACTGAGTGGCTTGGTATATCTGTTCCCTGATCAAAAGCATCATTTAAGGCCCTTAGGACAGTCCTATCGATATCCTTGTAGCTTCATCCCATCTTCACATCAGGCCATGGTAAGCTATGGTTTGCATTGGCTGACACCATATTCAAACCAATCCCTTCCCTATAACATCTGGTAACACACACACACACAGACACACACACACACACAGACACACACACACACACACAGAGAGAGAGAGAGAGAGAGAGAGAGAGAGAGAGAGAGAGAGAGAGAGAGATACATATACACAGACATACACAGAGAGGCACACACATAGACATATACAGACACACAGAGACACACACTCACACAACTCTGAAAAGCACTCCTTTTCGAAGTCATCAACCATCATTTCAAGGTCATCAACCATTATTACTTCCTGATCTCCCAAATGAAAGTCTGATACAAAACTTACTTAACTCCTTCTTGTCCTGTTTGTTTGTTTACATGTATAACACACAGGGTTTCCACATAGTCTTAGGCTGTCCTTGAACTCACTAGGTAGGCCAAGCTGGCCTTGAATTCCTGATCCTCCCAAGTATTGGGATTACAGGTGTGTGCTACCACACCTGTCTTCCTATGAGTTAAAAGTGTATATTTTATTAGGCTTATTTTTTTTTTGTATTTACCATATTTTTTTCTTAGATTTTGAGCTCTATATTGAAGCCAGTTGAATCTCTTAGATTACATTTTCTTCATAAGATTCTATATGTAGTGAATGACTACCTGAAACATGGAGCGGGTAGTTCATTCATGTTGTGAATTGATTAAACAGACACTTGGGTATTATTGTCCTGAATTTTCTCCTGCCAGTGCTTGCTTGGAGGACAGGCCTAGCAGACCCTTTAGGCCTATTGACAAAGGCTCACCTCCGCCAGACGGTGGGGCAGACATTGCAAATCCCACCACCCTCTGTAACCATGGATCTCTGTTTTACATTTCCTCCCATGACTTACCCAGAAGAGAACCTGATATTTGAATACTTTTAATCACAATACGGAGACATTTTAAAATACTGCTTTCTTCACTTAAAACTATACCGCAGACATTTTTCATGTTGTTGCATGGTTTTAAAAACTGTGATTATCACAAGATCCCACGGAGTCTCTCTGCCATAATTTCTTAACCACCCCCTATTGTTTGACTGTTGAGTTTGCTGCGGATTTTTTTTTTTTAACAATTCTTTTAAAAATACACGATCAGTCTTTTGCCCAGGGAAATGTGTTCTCTACAGATCTTCTTCTCTTTCCCTTAAGCTAGTCGAAAACAAAACAAAACAAAACAAAACAAAACAACAAACAAAACCCCCCTACTTTTGGAACTGAGCTTAGACAATGTTGAAACAGAGAAACAACAGAAACAGTTGAAACCAGTTTGTGTTGGACGTTCTTCCACATGTCTTATTCCTGTCTTTCTCTTTCCTCTCAGAATACTCTATTCTCCCAGATGGTTGCCTCTCCCAGGGATAGGTCTGCCTACTGCAAAGCCTACCCTCTCCTGCATCCTTGCTGGACTTGTGGCTCTAGCTCATGTCTCCCCCAGAGCTTCAACGAATCTTGGTACCATCATCAGTTGTCTTTTCCAATGTCTTTTCTCTCTCTCTCTCTCTCTCTCTCTCTCTCTCTCTCTCTCTCTCTCTCTCTTTCTCTCTCTCTCTCTCTCTCTCTCTCTCTGTGTGTGATGGGGCCAATGCAGAAGGATTATACTCGTTTTTAAGAAGATTTCTGGGGATGACAATATGGGAACCCAACAACAGCACCCAGCACAAGGTAACTCTTTTCTTTCTTTCCCTAGAACACTTCCAGGTTCTAAACCTGTGGCAGTCAGCCAAGCAGACACAATCTTTTTAGCGAGTATAAATGGATCACGTATCAGCACGTTAGGGCTGAAAAGAAAGACAAAGCTAGACATGAGGACAACATGCACTCTGTGGCCTCTCTTATGGAGAAGTCTGGGACACAGAGATCTGCTTATTCCTGAGAGAGGAGTGGGTGTGACATATTCTAGGCTACTGTCACCAAAGCCCTTGTGTGTGTGCTATGTTTGAAGAACTGCAAGGAAGGTGTCTGGAGATTGTGAGAAAAAGTGACAAATCCTGGGACATTTACCCATGCAGTGGGCATTAAGCATTCATCTCAGCAGTGTGGGAAACCTTACATAACTGTGAACAGAGAATCATCAAGTCCTGTCTCTCTAGGACCTGAAGAGTTCTTGCAAAGGGACAAATGCCACCTTCAATGGTGCACTTAGTTGTTTTGCCTCCTGGTCATACCCACTTTTTTTTGAAGACATCTTTTGTGGGACTGAAGAGCAGACTATATAGGAACAAGGATGGTGGGATGGACTGGGAATCTGTGGGAGAGACAGTAGGAGTTGGATTGTTGGATTCTGGCTGATGGTAGAGTGGAGAGGATTTGCTGATGAATTGGTGTGTGAATGAGTCAGAGATGATGGTGAGGTTTCCATCCCAAGACTAGGAAAGGGAGCTGCCATTGGATGAGATGAGAGAGATGTGGGTGAAAGGCAAGCTGAAAGGTGGAGAGATCCAACTCTCAGTTTTGGTGTGTTATGTATAAGGAATAAGACAGTGAGATGCTGTGTGTGGAGCTTAGGGAAACAGGTTGTGCTGCAGAGAAAATTCAAACTGGGATCATACTCTTGGGTATCATAGAGTCCAGTCTCACCTGGCAACACACAGACAGACCTTTACTTGCCAGGCTCTGAGATGTCAGCATGTACTGTCCTGGAAAGCCAAACTTTTCTCAGCACAGGGCCCTTGCACATGCTGTCCCTTCTATGTATACGTCTGCCTAGATAACTCCTCAGCTTCCCCAGTTTTTAGCTCAACTTGGATCACTGCTACCTCAATATTTTTGCATTATGACATTTATCAGTCAGCACTTTTGTGTGGTTTTAAGTAATTTTTTTTTTTTAAATTAAAGCCTATGTTTCTCCTAGAATTTGAAATCTGCTGTGTTAGGGATCAGCACACTTTATTCAGCCCCATTCTGCCAGCCGTGTTCAGTATTTGACACCTAATCATTTCTTATCTTCCTGAAATGCACACGGGGGGATTCCTTAATGTCTCATGTGCCCTTGTGAACAAACACTTCTTTACTAGGGGTTGCTGGGAAAGGACCAAATCAGCCTCAAAGGCTGAGTGATCACTTGACTGTGAAACTTTGCAAAGCAAAGAATTTAAGGGTTGTGCCAACTTCCTTTCAATACCCACCCCTCCTGTTTCCCCGTGGGTATCTTAGTTGCATTTCTCTGGACACCTATTTCCAGCCTCCCTGGATACTTTAGAGTGACCTTTGACACACCTACCACTTACTGCTTGACCCTGAATTGGGGCCAATGAGGCCAGACCTGGCAGGGAGCCTAGTGGGGGCTGGGGACCTGTGAGGGCTAAGGGGATCTGAGCGTGCCTAGCTGTTGGGCTGCATTGAGATGGCCCTGCATCCTGGAAGATTATTGAAAATAATTCCCCATGGAAAAGAGTTGATTTACCAAGAGCTGGTTGTTAGATTAGGAAAGAGTCCAGGTTCTTTGTTTTTGCCAAAATAAAGCTATAATAAAAGATGGGGCTACATTTAGGAATAAATTCCTTACTTTCACTTGAGAGCTAGCGTGAGCTATGTTTTTTTGGGGGGTACACATACACCGGTCCCATGTACATGTTTGCTCATGTATATGAAGAGGCTGCTGATTGATGCATGTATCAGTTGGGTGACTTTCATGAAAAAGTTCAGTTGTTTTAGATAACCTGTAGGAGACATCCACTCAGCAAGTGTGCCTAGGAGCACCTCAGAACCTCCCAGGGAGGGGGGTGCTGTGGAAGGAGGGGCTGAACAAGAGAGAAAGTCCTTGCATTCATGGAACTCAATCCATCTCCTCACCTGTAGGTCTGTTTACACACTCCATGTCTCTTTTGGATGTGGTGGTTATAAAGGTGGATTGCCAGGTAGGCTTTCCAATTCTATATAAATGATGGATGGCTACTATGATTGATGGTTCAGCTGTACTATCATTCCATTTGGGAATAAATTCTGTATAATTATTACTAATTGTGTATGTCTTCTATTCCAAAACTACCAAAAGTGTCTTTTTTTTTTTTTTTTTTTTTTTTTTTTTTTTTTTTTTTTTTTTTTTCATTTTAGGCAGGCAAATTTCCCTTGTTATAATCCCAAAGAGGAGAAAAGAAGATTCAGGTGTATAGTAAAGCATGTGCTTTAGTTACCTGTTGCTGTGTAACAAATGACTACTTCCTGCCCTGTAGACAGCATATGATCACCTCAGAGTTTCTCTGGGTCATGAATCTTACTGTGGCTTCCTTGGATGACCAGAGTCTTACAAGGCTGCAAGCCAGATGTCTACCAGGAGTGTGGATCTCCTCTAGCCAGAGTTGGGGATGATCTACTGGTCAACTCATCTGTCTGCTGCAGGCTGTCCATGATCAGATACAAGCTTACTTCCCTGGCTGTTGTCAGGCTCCACATCCTCATGTGCGGTGGCTGTGTGGCACTATTTCTTTACTTCTGGGGTTTTTCCACTGTGGAAGTCACACTTGGAAGCTAGCTTCCCTAAGTATAAGCAACGGCTCCAAGACAGAGAGCAGGGAAGGTAGAAGTCTCAGTCTCATTTTGGTCATCAATTCTCAGGATCAAAATCCTTTCATTATTCATAATCTTGTTCTTTAGAACCAGGGCAATGGGTCTAGCCTGTACTCAAGGGGGTGTACGGTAAGTGGTGACTGGAAGGCAGGGATGGTGAGGAGACACTCAGACTGCTCCAGCATGTTTGCAGTAAGCATCTTCAGCTGATGCAGTGTCTGAACCATTGCTAAGGTTACACTAGTGGAAGTGAACAGACTAGAGGAAGTCCGGACCAAAGCATGCCTAAAAGAGGAGTATAGGACAGCAAGAGAAGCAGTGTCAGGGGTGTGGAGACATTGTGAATTTCAGTTGTCACGAGTGAGAAATCCAGATCCGTTCTGGTACTTCTGTCCCCCACTCGAGTTTGGACACCTACAAACTCTGTTGAGCAGAGAATTTGAAAAATACTTTTCAAATACTGAAGTAAACATCAGCCAGTGTTTTTTTGTTTTGTTTTTTTCTAAGCAGGAGTAGCAAGAGTGGGAAATTTGAAACATGTTTTACTTAGGTTCAGGCTGACATTCAAACACCTCATTACTTTCCACCCATACATGGAAGCAAAGCTGATGTCAGTTTCAATATAATGAAGAGGAATATTTAAGGTAGGGGGAATCCTAACACTATGCAAATGAGGAATTTTTCAGTGGTTTTGAAAAAAGAAGAATGGGGCCTTAGAGGTGGCTCAGCGGCCAAGAGCACTTAGCTCTCCTGTAGAGGATGTGACTTCAGTTCCCAGCACCTATATCAGGCTCTCTGTACTGCCTGCAACTCCAGTTCCAGGGGATCCAGTGGCTTTTTCTGCTTCTGCAAGTACCTGCAGAAGTGGTGCATGTAAACTCACATAGAAATGCACACACATACAGCATTTGAAAGAATTAAAAAAAGAAAGGAAGAAATGACCAGTTATCCAGGAACAAATGCCCAGACCGGGGCAAACATCTAGTCAGCATTTAGTCGTATTAGGGCCGACAAGCCTCATAAGAGAGATAGGTTTCAATTTAAGTGCAACAGCCAGCCACTATTGGATGTTGGGTGGCTGAACATACCTGTGCATTTAATTTATTTTAATTTTATTGTAATTCTGATTGCATTAGCTACACTTCATCTTGAGAACTGCTTTGTTTAACATTGGGTGCAGTGATTACATCTCATGTTTTATGCCGCTGAAGTGCTGTGCACTGCACCCAGCCAATGGCCAAGGCCATGTGGTAGATGCATTTGAAACGAGGCTCCCATCTTACAAGATTCCCACTATGACATTAGTGCGCATGACAGAACTTAAAAGAAGTTCATTCAGAAAAACACTGAGTGTAGGAGTCTCTTGGCAGATTCTGTGCATATTTCCTTAAACAAGCAATACCGTCTTGGTTATATCATTAAGGGCTGCTGCCTGCATGCCATCCTGCAGCTCTTTGGAGAGCCGGTAGACAGGTGATTTGGCTGTGGTCACCTGGGATTTTAAATGAGAAGGCAGCATGTAAAATGTTGATGAACACTTCTTTTTCCTTCAGATCCTGCCCCTCAAGTGAGCCCTGAAAAGAAGTAACAGAGCTTCCATTTTCTCTGAAAGAGGAAAAGAAGTAGCAGGGCTTCCATGTTCTCTGAAAGAGGAAAAGGAAAAAGGAATGTTCTAGAGTTCTTAACACCAGAAAGAACTGGTCCTTCCCCAAACCCACATGCTGGCATGCTCTCCTCTGAGACAAGATGCATTTTTTAGAAGCTGCCTGTGGGGATATTCACCTCCTACCAGCAAAGGGTTGAAGGGAAAGCTGAGGCAGGAGGATCTGGGCTAAAGATGCGTTTTAGCCATCTTGAACCTAATCAGTGACAGAAATGACAAGATAACTCAAGTTCAGGGACTCCTTTACTTCTACTACTTTTTAGAGAAAATCATGATTTTCTGGGTCAAGAACATTAGAAATACAAAACAACAAAGCAAAAGGTCTATACAGAAGCAATCACTATTGGTGATTTTGCTGCGTTTTCTTCTTTTAAGTCCTCCTTTTCATCCTTAGATTATATGTGACTTTCTTTGTCTTTCTTTCTTTCTTTCTTTCTTTCTTTCTTTCTTTCTTTCTTTCTTTTTTTTTCTAATTTAAGATGGCTTAAATGAGCATGTTTCATGGCTTCTCTTTGAAAGTGGTTTCAATGGCCGTGTAGCTCCCAGTTCATCACAGGTGAACCATTTTGCTCTCTGTTGAATGAGTCACCTGGGTTTAGTTTTGCCTTGGTGTTGAGGAATGATGGGAGGACCCTGCCGACCACCCCTCTTTAGCCTCTTACGTTCTCCAAAAGGACTGTTCCAACAATCGGATTGTGCGGTGTGCTGTCCCATGGTCCTCAAAGCACCTGTGCCCCTAGCTTTGAGAAGTCAAGGCTCTGCCATAATGCATCTTCTCCCCTGACCTCTCGCCCAGACTTGGGTATTGTTATTAAAAGGAAAAAAAACTACCAATTTGCTAAGTCAAACATTGTTTTAATTTAGCTTTTATTTGATTAAAAGGGGGAACTGAACACTGTTTCCTGTACAAATTGTCCATATCTGTCCATATAATTTGGGGCTGTTTTTTTTCTTTTAGAGTATTAATATTCATGGAAATTTATTTTTTGAAATATTGGAATGTTATACATAGCTAATCTTCGAAATGTAAAAACAAAAATACAGTCCTATGCATTTTGTTGGTGTGTGCATGTTTGCATGTATGTTCACACGTGTGTTCCTGGACAGGTGTGTGTGTGTGTGTGTGTGTGTGTGTGTGTGTGTGTGGTGTGTGTGTGTGCATTTATGTGCATGTGTGTGTGTGGTGTGTGTGTATGTGAGCCTCTGTGTGGAGGTCAGAGGTCAACCTCCATAATGTTCTCAGATGCAGCATGCCTTACTTTTCTCACTGGCCTGGAACTCATCACACAGGTTAAGATGACTGGCCTCCAAGCCCCAGGGATGTGGCTTTTTCTACCTTCCTACCACAACAAATGCTCCCCATGATACCTTGCCTTTAAAGTGTGAGTTCTGGGGTTGAACTCAGGTCCTCATGCTTGCAAGTCAAGGGCCTCTCAACAAGACTCCCTCTCTAGCCCCAGCCCTATGCTCTTGCATCAGAGAGGTATGGTGAAGCATGTTTGTGGTTCTTAATTCCTGGCCTCTTGTTTTATTTGTGAATCTTTTACATGCACATCTTTATGGAGTTTCAAAATAACTCTACTTCAGCTTGCTCCATCTGCAGCGCCATTAATCTCTCTTCTATTGTTCTATCCTCTACTGCAATAAAAGTTTAGAAAGATCCAGACCTCGACTTATCTCACTTCCCTCAACTCCACTCTCCTATGGCAGCCTGCCAGAGAAACCGCAGGCTGAAAAGAATCGCCTATGAAAAACTCAGAAGGGGGTCAATCGCACCAGTCTGGAGGGATAGTTGACAGGAGAAAGGCCAGCTTCAGGCTTCTGCCATGTAAGCCAAGACCTTCCCCTGCCAGCTCTGAGTGGGAGTGGGAGGTGCTGGCGCAGGGAGCCCAGGTGCCCCCCAGTCTGTGCCTTGGGCCCACGTCTGCCTCTTCTCAGCTGGCTTGTTTTACAATGGATAGAATCATGCCTTAAAGGCATGTGCTAATTAATCATTCTCAGAAACAGAAAATACAATTACTGATTGTAACAATGAAGCCATTCATTTATTCATTTTATAGGATTTTAATCAAAGATCCAAAATTTAGCACTGAGATCAATTTTAGGGGGAAAACTTTTGTTTTCTTGTTATCTCCGCAGCTTCTTGGCAGTATTTATTTTACCCAATGTTAAGTGAACTCCTCAAAATAAGACAAATTGAAAATTTGTTGTATTTAGAAATGTTTTGAAATTCCAAGATGAGGGACTGGCAAAATTTAAGGTTCAAAATAAGTCACTGTAACACTAATAAAATGGATAAATATTTTATTTTGTTGTCATTCGATAATGAAATAGCTGATACCCCAGACTGTTGAGTTTTAAGCCACATTAAGTTCTTCAGCATGAAATGTATACTCAGGGGTAGTTTTTTTTTACTGGTAAATAATTATACCTGACTATTTCAGCTTACTTAGATATTCACCAGAACATTTTGGGCAAGTAGACAGTTTAATAAGCAGCGTGTATGATAGAGATCTGTCTACTACAGGACAGGTCTAACCTTGGGGCTATTTGTTAGGAATCTTTCTGTAATCCCATAAAATAACAAAATTAATGTGGCTCTGGGGTGACAATAGTTATATATATATATTCTGTGATAATTCTTGAATTCTACTGCCTAATTTTTAATTTAGTGTTTGTGTGTCTTCATTAGGTATATATACATAATAAGAGTAGGGATAGAGTACTGAGGGGCTCCTTCAAATTAATTTCTCTACAACCTAGAGGACTGAACATTTAAAAAATGTTGGAATTCTTACCTGAGTCACCCAGGTTCCCTCTCCTCTCCTCCCCTCCTCTCCCCTCCCCTCTCCTCTCCTCTCCTCTCCCTTCTTTTCCCTTCTCTTCCATTCCTTCTCCTTCATTCTCCTTCCCTCCCTTCTTCTCCCTTCCCTTCTTCTCTCCTTCTCTCCCCCTCCCTCACTTCCCCCTCTCTGCTTTTCTCTCTCTTTCCATTTTTCCTTTCCTCTGTTCACCCTGCTTCCACCTTTAATTTAGCTAGTTGTTCTTTAGAGACCCAGAACCCTGCAGGCTACCTCAGTTTTCCAATCTGCAAATAGAAGGGTGCTACCTTCTATCTGGAGGCTCAAATAACAGAGACTTACCAGGACAGGGTGGGGCAGTTAAAAGCCCTATATGGGCCATGAAAAATCCAGTGTCATTCTTCAAGGATGTCTTATTTCAGATGAATGGTCGTCGGTGAAGGTGTGTGCTTTGACCTTTAACCCCTTTATTTTGCCAGGGAGATTTTGCATACTGATAAAAGACAAGAGTTTGACTTAACAGAGTTATTATGGGATGTTTCTGGCTTCAGTGGGCTCCAGTTTCTCCTGGGCTGGCCTTCATATGGAAAAGGAATGCACAACCTCTCTGTTAAATTTAAATGTCCATAGTATCATCCTCATCCGGAGAAATAATTCAAATATTTATTTCTTGTGCAGAGGGCCAGTTTCAGTACTGGAGCCAATTTATGTCTGAAACGATCTCATTTACCTGAATGGGGAGCAGATATTTATTTTCAGGGTAAGTGGTGGGGTCCTATAATTCTCCTGTGACAGATGAACCAAACACTGGGCTGTAAATTACACTTGGCTGGAGAGGATGCTTCGGGGTGAAGCCATGTTTCTGTTGCTGCTTGTTCCTTCGATGAGGCTGAGAGCTGGAAGATTGGTGACTCTGGGATTTACCTAGAAAATGAAAACTATTCTTGATAGAAACCAGAAAGGGGTGAGTAATATCTCATATGTATGTTTATATAAGAAAGGAGATAGCAGAGGGAGCCTGGATCTAGCATTTCACTGGACCTGAGACTAAAAGTATCACACAACATGTGAGAATGGCCCTTGGCATTATGGTTTATTTTCAAAGACCTTTTGATATCACTGTTGAGTTCTTTCCCTTTGTTTTATTTTAAAGTGGCCCTTCACTGGGTTTCATTAATGTGTCACAAAGTGGGATTTTCTGTTGTTGTTTCTGTGAGCTTTCAGTCTCATAAAAATTAAATGTGTGCATTCCTGTAACCTGATATGCCCTCTCCAGTAAAAAAATCAATGGTTCTTGCCCTTACAGCTCGGGCCGCTGAAGTCTGATGCAGCCTGCGTCTGCTGTGTACACTTGTGCATATGGCCTTTCGTTACCTCTGCTTTCTGATGTTTCTTAAACATATTTGCAATGTTGGCGCCAGCCACAAACAATCTGTGTTTGTGATGACTATGTTTTGCCTCTCTATGTATTTGCTAGAAAATAAGGAAAGCATGCTTCTCTCTCAACCTTGCTTCGTGGAGCAGGCAGGGAAAGGGCTCAGTTTATTACTTGTGAGTATATTATTCCTTTCATTGGGTGACAAGAAAGATGGGTTTCTGCAGGGGTAGCAAACTTTAAAAACAAGTCAGTTCATTTTTGAAATGATTTGGCCGTGCTTAGACTCAGTTGCCGTCCACCAGCCACATAGAATTTCTACGGAGTATATTTTTTATAAGGATGGTCCAGTGTTGACTTTTAATATTAGGTCCCAAAGTGTGTCAAGGAGTGTAATTCTTGAAGATTCCATGTGGACCAGTCATTGTCTCTGATACATGCCTTCCATAGCATTTGCCTCTGAGGTTTCAGGACCATTTCGGGAACTGGGTGAAGAAGTTGACTTTTCCTTGCTTAGATGCGCTAATGAGTGAAGTTATGTATGTGTTCAAGAGTGTAACTTTCTGTGGCACTGTATGATTTTATTAATTACACTCCCAAATCCATTCTAGAACAGAAAAGGGGATAGGGATATGGTTGCAATTCAAATCTGATAACCTTTAGGATCAGAGTAAGCTTACAAAGCACCAGTCGTCCACCCCCACATGAGAGTTTCCAGTTACCCAGGAGCCATTTGTGGTCAGGACACATCGATGCCCCATTTATGCTGCTGCAGCTAGAGTGCTTATGGGAGGAGAGAGAGAGAGAGAGAGAAAGAGAGAGAGAGAGAGAGAGAGAGAGAGAGAGAGAGAGAGAGAGAGAGAGAGAGAATGAATGTGTGGAACCCACTGAAGCCCCACTGTCTACAGACACTGCGATTTCTAACAGGGTTTTTCTTCTGGGAGAATATACTGTCAAGCTCTTTCAGTTTACGAGAATGAACTTCAGAGTTTTCTTTAACACGTAGAACACCTCAAAATATAGATCCACATTGTCATTTCAACTAGACACGCAAACCTAAGAGTCTACTATCTACCCTAAAGATGCCCCAGGGACAGAATGTGAGTAAAGGTGTCTACTCTGCCAGCCAGAAAATGACTTCCAAAGTGTGTGTGTCTAGGGTGTCTAGTGTCCTAGTGTGTCTAGGATCACAGAGGAGACCACCATCACAGCTTCACATTATCAAAGAACTTGGGTTTTTTTTCCCCCTTGATTCTTATTTATTTTTTTTTACTTGATACATTTTAACATTTTCTTTTCAAATTATCAATAATAAGTTGTGAGAAACAGGAGATGGTATAGTGTTACCATACTGAATCAAAATAAAGACAGACAACAGTTTAGAAACTTGTTAGTTTATTGGCAACTGAAACTTTGTTGTGCCATGAGAAACTATTTAAATACATGTTAAGCTTTTGGACATGCTCAAAATAGAGCAGATCTGGGTTATTGCTTTCACAGACCTCCTTGGAATCCAGAGATTCCAAGTGGGGAGCAACTGGGTTTAGTGATTGCTATAAATTCCCTTTGACTTCTAGCATTCTGTGATATGTGAACACCGGTAAACCAATAAAACTGAGCACTTAAAAAATGGACTCCCAGCAGTGAGCTATGAAACTCAGCTTCAAAGTTTTGTGGGGTGGGAACAGAGGCCAAAGGAGCTGCTTCCAAGGCTAGGTGAGTTGAGGAAGGATTGGGACTAGCTCACCTTTGCAAAACCTCACAATTTCCTTGGCGAGCAACCAAACACAGGGATATTTACTTTTTAGCCTCGACCACAGACAGCTTTAGTTATCTGTAAAGGTTTTTGTTTTTGTTGTTGTTATTGTTTTGTCTTTTGGGGAAAGCTCAAATATAAAAGCAGATCCTTTGTTTGATCTTTGTCTGTGTTCACATGGACCTTACAACACAAGAAGCCAAGCTCCACGCTCAGGGCAAAATGAGCTAAAAACTCACAGGTGACTATCTCAGGTATCTGTTGGATTTCATCTGCCCAAGGGATAAGCTTCACCCGATGACATTCTGTCTCTGCTTTGGGAAAAATACCATGATGAATTGTTCATGATCATCATCCAGACTTTGCACATACTGTTCTACTAGCTAGAATGTTCTATAGGTTCATCTGAATTAAACAAATTCCATAATACCCAATTAAGATTCTAGTGCATATCACATCCAGATGTTTAAACAATCTGTCCACTGAGCTCCTATTATAGAAAGGAGGAAGCTGACTCAGAAAGAGGATGCAGATTTTCTGAGGTCACATTGTCCATGAGCAATGGAGCCTAGATTTGAACCTACTACTTTAAGCTCCATACTCCACGATACACCCCATATCTCTTAAGATGACACCTCCAAAAGCAAAAGGGTCACCAAGTCCTCAAACAGCAGTGGCAGTAGCCCTCCAGTTTTTAAGTATTTTTTTTATAATCTAAAGCGTCCTGTTTACAGAATTTAGCAAGTTCCCCCAATTCTCTCATTCACGTCTGAGTGATCTTTGAGTAGTTTTGTGAGGTGTGTGTGTGTGTGGGGGGGGGTGAGAATG
Organism: Arvicanthis niloticus; assembly: GCF_011762505.2. NCBI lineage: Eukaryota > Metazoa > Chordata > Mammalia > Rodentia > Muridae > Arvicanthis > Arvicanthis niloticus. Next base: position 11,036,016 of record NC_047672.1, on the reverse strand, counting down.
TTGAGCTTTGATTTGTTTGATTTTTCTGGGACCTAGCAAAATTCTTGTAACCTGGATTATCCTGAGTAGAAATTTCTCAAAGGAGTGAGTTAGTGAACAGATCCACAAGCGCTGGCCTGTATAGGGGGTGGGGCTTGGGAATCATCTTTCTCCTATGCACTCTTGGGAAGTAGTTAGAAGCTACTCTTCCTGTACACTTTACCTGTCTCAGGGGTGCAGAACATTCTGACCAGGAAACCTGGTGCTCTCAGCTGTCATCTGCACGTGACAGCAAATCATTGCCAAGTCTTGCAAAGGTGTCCATGAATTCTGCTGAGTGGTCATGGAGTGCTACAGCCGGACCGACAACATTGATTTATTTAAGTATAGGTTTGGTGCTCTGTGCGAGCTCACCATCTGCCTAACTTGTGTTTACTTTAAGTAGCAGTCAGCATTTTCCTGACGGGCTATAGAAAAATGGTAGTTCAACTTAATTTTTAAGCGAGGCCTGTTTAAGAATAATTTGTTAATTACTAGTTGGTCGATTCCGTTTCCTTAAATTAAGGGCTTCGGTTAATATCACATGCTCACTGCCAGCTTGCTGGGATCCGCTGCAGGGGTGTGCACAGTTGCATGAGAGACTGCAGCCTGGTTTTCTCCATTGCCACCCGCTGCCTTTGCCTCAGGTTTTGTTAATTTTGCAAGCCTGGAAAATAGCTTGGTAGGCAGTTTACTAGCATTAGAACTGCTGGGTAGAAGCTAAATTTAATAAATGTAATAGCCACCTACAAAACCGGTTTTTTGTTTTTGTTTTTGTTTTTTTTTTTTTTGACACATTGTAGATACTGGGCCTTTATTAAGAGGGGGTTTCTGAGTTTCTGGAGCAAGGGTTGTTTCTTTGAAATTTAGGGCCACTGGAGTTCACACAGCTTGGACTGAAGGTGTTTCATCAATTGTACACAAGATATGATCCAAGATCTGTAGGGTAGCTTGGGGACCAGCAGTATGTATCTATTTATCTGTCTGTCTGTCTGTCAGTCTGTTTATTGGCAAGAAATGGAGTATATTGCAGTTTACTGCTGGGGAGGCCCATGGAGACAAGCCATGGTTGGCAGAAGAGAACATGAGGGGTTTAGGTAAAACAAGATATTCTTGGCTTTATAAATGCCTTAGTTTGAATAAAATCCCAAATGTATTTTATCAGTGCATTTCTCCTTCTTTTTTTTTAGACCCTTGTGTATTTCAAGGGAAATTTAGTCCATATGTTTTTTTTTCCATTTATAATTAACTCATCACATGTTGGTTTTGAAAAGTTATTTGTTGTCCAAGAAGACATTAGAGCTTGATTTTAATCCCTTCCAACGTGTTTCTCCCTACCTCATTTTTAAAACTGGGAAGCTGCTTACTTTTGGCAGAACCCGAACATGCACACACCAGAACTTTGCGCGTGGTTGGGAGCCCCATGCACAGAAGGCAGATTGAAAGAGTTAAGGGCGTTCTCCAGCTCCTGGTCGTTTTGAGCTCTTACACAAATGGCAAGAGAGATCTTCTCAAAGCCCCTGGTGACTGGCTACATGGCATGAAGTTGTGAGAAACAGTGTCTGCCAGCTGCTAGATCTTTAATCTTGAGAAAACTTCTCTTACCTGAGCTTGCCTCTGTAAGTTAGGCTCACATTCCTCTTGCCTACCTCTCTAAATTATTGAGATCACAGAGATAATACAAAAATACCTTGGACTATATAAATAACATCCCAATTTTTCTTGATGTTATTGTTTTTTTAATGAAATAATCTTCAACTCTTTATTTTTAAAAAAAAACTTATTTTTTATTTTATGCGTATTAATGTTTTTATCCATATACACCACATATGGGCCTGGAGCTCAGGATGGTCACATTTGAGTGTCAGATACCCTGGAACTGGAGTTAAAAATATTTGTGAGCCATCATGTGGGTACTTGGAACTGAACTCAAGTCCTCTACAAGAGGAGTAAGTTCTCCTAGTTGCCGAGTCATTGCTCCAGTCCCTGATTATTTATTTCTTTGGGACAAGGTCTTAATTTTGTAGTCCCAGCTGGCCTAGAACTCACTGTGTAAACCAGGCTGGCCTCAAATCTGCCTGTTTCTATCTCCCAAGTGCTAGAAATAAAGGATTAAAAGTGTATACCACCTCTCTCTCTCTCTCTCCCTCCCTCTCTCTTTCTCTCTCCTTCCTTCCTTTTTAAATAGAATACCATGTATCTGTAGATTTGTAGATTCCTTCAAACTTGCTATGTAGTAGAGGCCAACTTTGAATTCTAGGTCCTCATGCCTCTACCTCCCAAATCCTAAGCTTACAGGCTTTCAATGACTTAAAGTAAATGTTTGTCAGGTGTGGGGCATTATATTAGACACTTTACAAGTTACTGTCTCAACCCTTCCGGTGCCAAAATAGATAGTTTTAATTTCCACATCTTGGAAGATAAAACCCTATATAAATTTCCCAAAGTTATATTGTTTGTGGATGATAAAGTAGAATAAAAATCTGCCCTTAGTTGGCCGCTTGGTCAACACTCAGCTGAGTATATGTTGAATGACATGGTGTGTCTCAGAGTGTATCTTCAGTCAGTATCATTCGTGGCTTTGTTGTGATACAATAGGAAATGCATTAGGCCTAACCACATTTCCTATTCTATTTCTTACTGAGGAATCAGACTGAACACATATATAAATGTATGCTCTTTGAATATATGCAAATTTAAATACCATATAGGACCATAACACTTAATTAGGGCCAGACAGCCCAGAATTCTTTGACTGCCTCATCTCACTTAATCCTCAGAACAATCCTGCAAGGTGGCCTGTGCTGGGAACTGGGAAAGGCTGAGGTTTAACTTGGCATTCCAGTTAATCTCCAGTTTCATGGAGGCAGACGGAAAGAGGCAGAGGAGAGGAATGAAACTCTCTGATATTCAGTCCAGGAAACAAGACCAGCTTCTCCTTGTCACCTTCTCATTTTCTGTTCCTAGAGGGTCCAGGTATGATTTGAGCATGTAGAAGATATGTATCACCACCAAAGAGTCCCAGGCTTGGAAATCCCGTGCTTCTGTTGTGGAAAGCAACACCATCAGTCTTTGACTGTAGAAGGGGAGATGACTTTTGTGAAGGTGGACAGATGGAAACAGTAATCAAAAAATGTCCGTGTGCCTGGGGGGCAAACTAAGCCTGTCTTCTTTGAGTTTTCCCTGTACAGAAATGTTTGATTAGATGGCAGGGCCAAGGCTTCTCTTGTGTCAGCTTCTAAGCTAAGCGTGTTGATGCAGACTCATGGTGGGCCCAGCAGCTGTTCTCTCTAGTTTACCAAGGAGTCTGGCTTTAAACACATGAAGTTGTTTATTTGTTTCAGAAATATATGTTGAGCTCCTGTGCATGCAATGTTCACATCGCTAAGATTGGAAGCTTTCAGCCACTTCTTTATCTCCTCAAGTGTCAGCTCATCTTGCCTTTCCACCTACCAACAATCACGTAAAATAATTATTACACTATAGATGACCATGATCCTTTAAAAAAAATGTTTCTTCTACCGCCAAGGCCTCCTTCAGGAGCTTGACCCGGTCATAGATGCCAACAAGCTCCAGGGATAGTGCTGACACAGCCTGGTGGAAGTCAGAATGTGTTTCTACCTCGGGGAAGTTGTTTGAGCTAAGTGATCTAAAACTTGGGTTGAACATGTACAATTTTGTTGTGGGAAATTTTGCTTTGCTCTGGCATGGCAGTGCACACCTGTAATCCCAGCTCTTAGTTGGTCGAGGCAGGAGGATCAGAAGATGTTCAGGTCAACCTCAGCTACATAGTGAGCTTGAGGCTGGATCTGGCTATATGAGACCATACTCAGTAAGAATAAGTGACTAACATCACACACACAGAGCAGTTCTGCAGCTCCAGCACCACTTGAGGTCTGTACAGAATCCAGATTTTTTTTTTTTTTTTTTTTACTCTGCTGTCTTCTCACTTGTTAACTTGAACTTTTTATGTTTCCACAATATTACCAGTAAATGATCGGCTAAAAATTTTGGTAATTTTACACTAGCCTGGGGGACTCCCTTTGCCATGGGATGGATTCAACTTGTTATGATGTATTCAGTGATTGTGAAGTTAAAATTTGGAGAGGGACCAGTTCAGCAACGGCAGGACCCCAATCCTCTTTCCCAAGATGGCCGTGGCCTCCCTGCCTGCAGTCTCTCTCTTTCAACAGGTGCCTATCTGAAGACGCTTCTATTCTAGTTTTCCTGGAAAAGAATGGTGGAGGTAAGTTCAGGAAAACAGTTGGTAGGTAGATAGATTAGTTTCTCAACTGCAGGGAGGAAACAGAATGGAGCGTGGCTGGTCAACCACTGGCCCTCTCACCTGAGTCTAGAAAGGGATGTCTGCTGGCCCTTCTCCATCATAGGAGAAGCTATTTTTTTTTTTTTTTTTTGAGACAGGGTTTCTCTGTGTAGCCCTGGCTGTCCTGGAACTCACTCTGTAGACCAGGCTGGCCTCGAACTCAGACATCTGCCTGCCTCTGCCTCCCAAGTGCTGGGATTAAAGGCATGCATCGCCACTGGCCGGCTAGGAGAAGCTATCTTAAAAAACAAAACAAAACAACAAAAACACGGAGGCAAGATGCATGACCTGATGGTAAATGCCATGCCACTTGGGCATGGGATAACGTAACACTATCTGGGCCTCACTTCTACCAGCAAAGAACCTGAAGCTATTAGCTGTGTTTCCTGAGCTCATTTCAACTTTTCCTGGTGCCAGAGAAAAATCTAATTACCAAAGAATTTAAAGGAAGGACTTTGAGAGAGAACTCTTTTGCCCTAAATCACCAAAATGGTGATTGTCTCTTCCTATATCGGGTGTCAAAGGAAGTCTCTTCGTATTCTTCCATGCCACAAAAGGAAGTTACAGGTATTCCTTCTCTAATGGCTTCTGCTAGAGCAGATAGTTCTGGGTTATCCTGAAGTATTTATCTTCAGTCAGGTTCTTCCTAGCTGCTTACCAACTAGACTAGAGAGTGAGGACATTTCTTTTTGCTTCTTAACAGTGAAGTCTAGCAGAGAAAGATAATAATAAAAATAAGAATAAGCCTTTGCTTAAGAATGAAAGTGGGACCCAGGATCCAAAATCCTCCCAAGATGTACTTGAGAAGGGGATGGGAGGATTGCTGCTTGCTCACAGGTCCAAAGCCTGTTGGCGGCACGGCTGAAGCAGCACTACCAAACAAAGGAAAACAAAAATCTAGCAGGCGGGCAACCTGTGAAGTGCTTTACTTCTATAGTCTCATAGTTTTTTTCCTGGTCTCTAATTGGACTCTTTGGGACAGACTGGATGCCTTTTCCCAGGGTGTGCTGAGTCAGATTGCCACAGATAGACACTCCAAAAGAACCTGTGGGGCAGGCACCTTCCCTTCACAGTCTGTTTCTTTCACTGAGTGCAGAGTGGTCCAAAATTAAATAAAATAACCAAAATAAGCAGGTCCTTATATTCAGTTGGTTTGTTTGTGTCAGGAGTTTCCCCTGCCCTCCCCCACCCAGCTCCAATACGCTGCACAAAAACTGGAGCATTTGGGGCTAACTTGGCAGGATGCTGTGGCTGCTGGCAGCTTCCAAAATATGACACCAGTGAAAATACGAACCAAATGTTCTTCATACACGAGGGTGTGAAGACTTCCCTGGCCTCCTCTCTGAGAGCAGACGCACGAAAGCACCCAGCCATTTGGAGTTTCTGTCTTGGCTTTGCTCTTTATCAGTTGGGTGACATCTTTGAAGCAGATTCTTTATAAGGTAGTAATCATCTTCCTGCTTCACACTGTACAGTTAGAGGTGAGCTGCTCAGTGCACTGCTGTATGCAGGATAGAGTGTATTGAAGTTGCTTTTTTTTTTCTTAGCCACGAGCACCTGACAGGCAGGGCCACAGGACAGGCAGATGTTTCCTTCTGGACTCAGACCTTAGCTCTGTCCCTTGCTAGCCTTGAGATGGTTACTAAACTCTTTCCTGGAAAGTGAAGCTTGGGACAAATTGGACATCTCAGAGTCCTTGGAGAAACCAAGGAGTGTGCGCCCTGCAGCACAGGACTCGGAAGGCACCATGTGGATGTTTGAAATGCTGCACTCAGAACACAGTGCTGTTAAACACAGTCAGACATATTTTGGGAAAATAGCATGTGCATGTGTGCATATAGAACACGAGCAACAGCTTTCTTGTCATCATTCTCTAAATAATAGCAATGCGTGAAGCACTTACCGGGTGCACGCATGGCATCGTAAGCCGGCATGAATGGATAGACAGATATGTAGACATCCATGCGAACACCACCCTCTTATTGTGTCAAGGACTTAAGTGTCCAAGGACCTGGGGTTTTGCTGAGGGAGTTTGGAATCGATCCCCTGTGGAAATGGGATGATTCTGTTATTTTAATATGATAAGCAAGAACCATCCAGCTGCTGTAACTCTATCTTCCTTGGCCCTCCTTTAGATGCAGTAACTCATTTCTGACAGGTCACAGTGGTGCCTTTTGTGAGGGCCTGCCACAGTTTGTGTTTTGTTGCTGTGATAAACACCATGTACAAAGCAGCTTGGGAAGGAAAGAGGCTATTTTACATCCTGGTTTTAGTCTATCATTTAGTGAGTTCAGGCTGAAACTCAAATAGGAGCAGAGGCAGGAACCATGTAAGGAACACAGTTTACTGGCTAGCCAGACTGGCTGGCCTCAACCTGCTTTCTTATGTAAGCATGGATTCCCCTGGCCAAGGCTGGTACCACCCACAGTGGGCTAGACCCTTCCATATTGATCATACACAAAGAAAATGTCCCACAGACATACATCTGGGCCAATCTGATGGAAGCATTTCCTCAGTTCAGGTTCCCTCTTCCCAGATGACCTGGCTTGTGTCAAATTGAAGCAAACAAACAGCTAACCAGTACAGGCTTGGTTTAGGAAGAGAGGACAATGTTTTGTAGAAGGACTTTAACTTTGATGGTTCCCTTCATTTATGCCTATTGTCTTGGTTGCTATAGATATAGAAGGGGAGAAATTTGAACCAACTCTTTCAGTGATCCTGGCATTAGTCCTTAAGCAAGCCCTTTTGTGATCAGTGATCTCAGTTGTCCACTTGATTGGGTTAAGAAACACAGGTGCAGCATCCATGCCTTTGTCTATGAAAGCATCTCTAGAAAGGATTACCTGACTGAGAAAGAAAAGTAGCTAATACAGATTCTGGCAATAGGAGCAGCGGTCTTACCATGATGAACTTGATCAATGTAGGCTGTTGGTGCTACTTTGCCAGATGAACAGGGACCAGTTTGTTAACTATGGGATACAGAGGCCAAGAATGAGGTGATTAGAGCTTACCAGGCTATTCTAGTGGGTGGGTGTGGCAGGTCAGGATGTTGATGGAGAGGCAGAGAGAAAAGACTGTACTCACAAGGTTTCCAAAGAGGAAAAGGACTCTACTAGGAACTGGGTAGAGGCCATTCTGTCAGAGTCTGGCTGTAGTCTGCCATGTCCTGAGAGACGCTGGGTGAGACTGAACTCAGCAGTAATGGGTTAGGCTGCTCAGCAGAGGCAATTTCAAGACTGTGTAACATCTAGGTTGTGGCATGCTTGATGCTCGCTGCATTTTCTGAGGTTTATAACGAGAGTTTGAAGCAAGCTGAGATGAAAACTATGCAGGATAGCAAGGAAAAGAGTGCACGAGTATTGTAAGTTGCAGACAAAGCATGTGCACTTGTTAAAGCGAGTAGTGTCATGAGGCGGAAATCTGAGAGCAGCTGAATTCGAAAGTATTAGAGTGAGATGTTTGAGAGAAGACATTTCAAGATAGGCTGGCATCCAGACTGTACGATGGTGCCTGCTTACTACTCTGACGTGAGACAGAACAGCAAGGTGGGGCAGTTTGGTAAGGAAAGCAGAGTGAGTTTTTAAGTTCCAGACTTAAAGGGAGGCAGGGCATAGACAAAGCACGTGTAATAGGAAATTTGTGCCATTTGGAGGAAATCACGCTCTGCCATGAGATGCTAGGAAACGTGCCTTCGGGACAAGACCACCCCTGCTGAAGAGCTGGAAGATGCAGATTCATTTTAAGGAGAAAAGTAGAGCAAGGATACCTGACAGTTTCCTTCTCACAAACAGCCCCCGCAGGGGAAGGGGTTTTTACAGCTTGGCTGCCAACATGCACACGGGCCAGTAGCTGTGGCAGAAGACAGGCAGACTATATCTCAAGCTGTTAGTAGAACTTAGAAATTTCCTCCACGTAGTGCTGGTGTGGCAGGCATGCAACCCGCTCTCCTTAAATGGAAACTTTAGTCAAGAATCCCGAAAGCTGCTGAGGCTAGGCAAGGATGAATTCTTTGCAAAGAAACCCTGAGAGATCTTTTGATTGAAGTCGTAAAGGTGAAGCCTAGATGCCAGCAGTGTGGAACACTGAGGGAAATTACAGACATTGAGTGAAACTGGACCAAGAGAGGCTACATGTGCTGCAGGCAGTAAAACGGGAGGGGTGGGTGGGACTACCTAAGGCTGTTGGAGCCCAGATGATATTGCCAAGAGCCACAGATGCTGGACAGATAGCTGCAGGGTTTCAGGTTTTCCCTGCTGGCTTTTCAGCCTTACTTTGTTCTTATGGGGGACCTTTCTAGGCAATGAAATGAGTCTTTTACTTGCTGAATTCTTCTGGTGGCTTTTCTGATTATCACCCATGCCTCAAAGAACAAAGGAGCTGAGCTGTCTGGGAAGGGGCCTGGATAAGCCATGGGGAGGATAAATGAGAAGTCAACCTAAGAATAGCCGTGGTTACATCTGAGTTGGTCTTTTCATTCTACACACATGGGAAACTGAGGCTGGAGGGATCCTGTAGTTGCCTGATGTGATCCTCACCCCAGGAGGATCAGGGCTATGGCTGGAAGGTAGGCCTTGTGACTCCTTCTTCAGCTTTTTGTAATTCTGTGACTGTTCACTAACCTTGACTAAGGAAGACTTGAGACCCTGACGTCTTAGCTAATTCCTAATCCCCATCAACCTTGTTTCCTTTTTAAAATGACGTTTTCCTGTTTCGTGGAGGACAAGCGTCTCCTCCTTGTCCCCTCCCTCTTCTTTGTTCTAGATGTGGAAGGTGAGAAAAACAAATCAGACGCCTAGAAACTTACTTCAGGAGAAATTATCTCTCCTCTACCTCAGTGGAGACGATCTTCTCTAAGTTGATGTTCTCCTGGACATTACTGCTCAACTCTAAGTAGTATGCTCGCACCTAAGCTTTCAGCTATTAAGTCTGCACTGGAAGACAGGGACTCAGCTCAGCCACTCTGCTCCCTCTCTGTCCCCGCTGTCCGTCAATGCTCCTTTATTACTTTTGTCCCTATTGATTACACTCTCCAACTTTTCCTTTCTATGCCCCCTTCTATGGTGCTTTGTCCCCACAAGAAATTTATATTGATCTGCTCTCCAGTGTAATGGTATGGGAAACATAGGGGATCATTTTTAGCTCGTGTCTGCTCTCTTGAAGGGATAGATGCTAGTTTTGTGACGTTAGTTGGTTAGGTCTCAAGGGATCGGGTGGGTGGCCTGAGGAGGGTGTTGTTACCAGGCGAGTCTGGCTCTCTCTGCCTCTCATAGCATATGGTCTCCTTCTTGCATGTGCTTTCACTATGTCAAGCTATCTGCCACGAAAGCTGTGAAGATGCCAATTTCACTGTGACAGTCTCGGTCCTCCAGGGCTGAGAGTTAAGTAAGCCTTTCTTTCTAAAGTACCCAGCCTGGGAGATTCCTGCTGGAGCAACACAGAACAGATGCGTGCATCCACCGGTTTAACGCACGTTGGTACTCCTATTCCTCACTCAATCCACGACTTAACTGCTCACGACTCCCACATTGTGCCAGAATCACTCGCTGTTCAACACATTTACTTGGTCATTCTCTTCTGTAACCACAACTATGAGCTTCCGTTCAATTTGGCAGCTTGAAAGCAATACATAGCATTGATACGTTAAGAAGAGGTACATTTACTGAGTTCCTCCACCAAATGTTGTATTAGGATCCCAGTGTCATAACTTGGGGGGGGGGGTCTTTAAAGAGTTTCCCTAACAGCAGAATGAAGCTGATTAACTTTTACAAAACATTGATGCTTGCTTAGAGTCATCTGACCATGGCTGGGAACTTTGATTTCTGTTACAATTTCTTGTGGACTTTTTCCTTCCCCTTTTCTTATCTTCTTCCTAAGCCTTCACTTCACACAGAGTCAAATTCTGTTGCTTACCTAGATTTAAGATTGGTGAGACTTGGAAAGTCTAGTTTGTGAAGTGGGTTGACTCAATAACAGATCTAATCGTTGGGTTTGCTTTGGAATGTGGGGATGAAAATATACATCCCCCTCTAACAGCAAGAGAAATTACTTTGAATAATCAGTTGATATTACTGACGAGTTTTAATTTCTCCATCTGCATCTATTTATCTTGTTCACGTTGGGTCTCCTCTTCACCATGGAGAATGTCAGTATAATAGTTACTGTTGGTTTGAAGCTTGAGACTGATGATAATAATTCTGATACTTTCTGTTGGACGAAGATAATAAAATGGCCATGGGTATGCTGGCTTGGATCAGAATCTGCGAGCTTTACATAATGCATGGCTAGGAACAATCACCGAAGACATAGAAAAATCCTAAAATTATCTCAGTCCCAAAGTATGGTACCCACTGTTCTAATCTGCTGTCCTGATGCTTGGGGTGTATATCAAGCAAAAATACTAAAGTAGATTATTTACCTAGCTTTCAATTTCTCATGCTGGAGAAAATGTGCAATTAGGAAATGCCCCACATAGATTTAGAAATGGCTGATGTCAAGCCATAATTTCACCCGGATAATAGGTCACCGCAGGAGCGTGGTCTGCTTAGTTAGAGGCTTCAGGCTTCTAGCTTTGCACACTCTGTATTGTAGGTTTGTGGTTCTGGAATAATAAAGAGAAACACGAAGCACAGAAGAGGAAAATCGGCTGTCTAAGTCTTGGCAGAATGTAGGAAGTGAGTTATCACTATATTCTCTGCAACTGACTGCTTTTTAAATGGTAGGGTTGTGTGTGTGTTGTTTTTGTTGTTGTTGTTGTAGGAGGTTTGGACTCACTAATAACCAGGCAGAGGAATGGCCCCACTGCAATAAGGCAGGGGCGGCTTAACTATTGATCTGTAAGGGACCCTGGTCAACTAGGAGGAACCCAGCTCTTCTGTGAAGTGTTACTGATATTCCTCAGATGAACCATGAGTATCCCAGCACTGGAAGTGGCCAAGAAAATTTTATGGGGCTGGAGAGTTGGCTCATCAGGTAAAAGCTCGGACTGTTCTTCCAAAGAACCCAGGTTCAATTCCCAGCACCCACATAGCTCACACTTTCTGTCTCTAGTCTCATGTGATCTGACACTCTCTTGTGACCTCTATGGATACTGCATGCAATAGGTTCACAGACATACATACAGGAAAAACACCCATAGACATAAACTAGACAAACAAAAAATTTTAATGAAAACTTTTTAGAGAGGTGTGTGTGTGTGTGTGTGTGTGTGTGTGTGTGTGTGTGTAGTGGAAGTAGATGGATAAAGGAAAACAGAGGTAAACTTGGGATAGGAGTGTACTGGTTAGTTTTGTCATAGGGATACAAACTAGAGATGCTTGAGAAAGAGGAGCAGCAGATTGGGCTGTGGGTGTGTCTGTGGGCTGGGCGTTTTCATGGTTGCTGAAGGTCCTGGCCTGCTGTGGGTGGTACCACCCCTGGGCAAGTTGTCTTGAATGATATATAAAAGGTAAATGAACATAAGTCATAAGTGAGCCAGCAAACATCATTCTTCCATGGACTCTGCGTTAGTTCCTGCTTCCAGGCTCCTGCTTGAGCTCCATCCCAGGTTTCCCTCAAGGACGGATTGTGATGTAGAAGTACAAGGTGAGTAAGCTCCTCCCTGAATAAACAAAGAACATCAGAAACAATGATGTTTTTGGCCAGTGTTTTCTCATAGCACCAGAAAGCGAGCTAGCCTGGAGGGCTGCAACCCTCACCTCCTTCCCCTGTATGATCATTATAAAGACTATGGTGGAAAGTGGCTGTTCTGTGTTGTGGCATCTGACATTTACAGCCCTGGACTTACACCAGTTGTATGGCTTTCTCTAAGTCTCTCTGTGGTTTGGACATAAACAGGGAAGGCCGCTCCAGTATTTTACAGTTGATCTGGATTCTGGCCACTATTCTGGATACTGTTCTGTCCTTTTGCCAGTGTGTGTGTGTGTGTGTGTGTGTGTGTGTGTGTGTGTGTGTATGTGTGTGTCTTTTTATACCAGAAAATCAGTCCCGAATGGACATGGTTTGGTGAAGTATAACTTAAAAATAGTTAGATCAGACTGCAGCTAGAAGTTTTGTGGTGTGAGTTGTAGGTACACATGCTTGTGCAGATGTTACCACCTGTGCCCCGTGTCAGTCAGACCAGATGTTTAGAGTTTATATGTAGGGAAATGTGGCAGCTCCACAGGATCATTATTAGGTGAACATTATACCCTATAACAGCCAGAAAATCCAGTCCCAGCCTGGTTCTCAGCCTTCCCACATCATCTGTGGTATCCAGAGCCAATCCCTTCAGTTCACCTTAGACTAGTGATCCCAGTGTGGGTGTTAGACTCTATAGATCCCCAGTTCTTAGCCAATCTAAAGTTATGTCTCTCCAGACTACACCTTGATTTTCTCATATTCAAATAAATCCTCTGTGACAAATGTTTTGTAGTAAATATTTATACCTTCATAAGTAATTTTCCAGATAGAAGTCAATGCTAGACACACCATGATAAGACATATGATACAGTTCCAATGGAATTGGATGTTTAGTTGGCCCTGGGAAGCCGCTGGTCTCATATTTGTGGACTCAACTGACCATATATTGAAAGTACTCAGGAGGTGGGGGGAATAACCGCAGCTGCTCAACTTTCTTCTTGTTACTCCGCCCCAAGTGGTGCTGTATAACAACAACTCAAATGCCATTTAAAGTATATGATTATGTGCGTGTAAGTTACATGAAAACACTCTGCCATATATTATAGAAGGCACTCGAATGTCCACAGACTGGCATCCATGGTGCATTCTGGGCAAAACCAACACCCTGCCAATACCAAGAGACTTTTAAAACTATGTTTAAATCAGTTGATGTCCTAAAGGAAGCCAACACAACACTAAAGTTTAACCCAAAGGCTTGAAGAAAAGTGGAGGCAGGGTTGTGGGACCAGCCAAGGACAGGGGAGTTCAGGAAGAATCAAGCATGAAGCCCTTATTCCTGATGCCTTCAGAAGCAAGGTGGGCAGGCCCACATTTCCATGGGCCCTGGAGATGGAAGAGGGGATGGAGAGGGATGGGGAGTGAGTACCAGACTCTTTCTCCTCACAGCCTTTCAACTCTTGCCACTGCCTGTTACTGGCTGAACAGGAGTCCTCAGAAGTCAAAGGGGCCTGGAGGATGCAGTCTACAGTGTTCAGCCTGAAACAGAGAACTGGACAGAGAGAGCAGAGAATGAACACTGGGCCAGGGCAAATGAAGAAATCAGCACAGTATGGTGGTCCCCCTGTCTGAGTGTATGTAACTCAAGATGGCCAGCGAATATCTGAAACTAAAGTTAGTACCAAACTATAAATTTTAGGTACTAAAATGCTGCCATCTTTGCCTTGTATAGTGGAGAGGATTTATTTTTTCCTTCTATCGGGAGTAGACTTTTTTCTTACATAATATATCCTGATTATAGTTCCCTCCCTCTTTTTCCTTCCACTTCCTCTCCACATCCCCCTCCCATCTAGATCCACTCCCTTTCTGTGTCTCATTAGAAAACAAATAGGCTTCTGAGGGATAACATAAGACAAAAATTAACATATCAGATCTGGACAAAGCAAACAGAGGGGAAAGGGTCCAAGAGATGGCACAGGAATCAGAGACCTACTTATCCACATACTTGGGAGTCCCATAAAAACGCTAAACTTGAAGCCATAATTATATGCAAAGGACCTGGTGCAGACCCATGCAGGCCCTGTGCTTGCTGCTTCAGTCTCTGTGAGTTCATATGAAATTTGATCACGTTGATTTAGAGGACCTGTTTCCTTGGTGTCCTCCATCCCCTCTGGCTCTTACATGCTTTGTGCTTCCTCTTCCACAGGGATCCTATAGCCCTGAGGGAAAGGACTTGATGGAGAGAGACATCCCAAGTAGGGCTGAGTGTTCCAAGGTCTCTCACTCTCTGCATAATATCTGGCTGTGGGTCTCTGTATTTGTTTCCATCTGTTGCAGGAGGAAGCCTCTCTGATGATGGCGGAGCAAGGCATTGATCTATCAGTATAGCAAAGTGTCATTAAGAGTTATTTTGTTGTACCTTTTGCTTGCTTTCTTGGTGTTTGGCTTTACCCTAGGTCCTTGAGGTATCTACTACTTTTTCTCCGGTATTGGTCACCCACACAGTGTTGGGAGTGGGTTCTGTCTCATGGAATGGGACTGAAGTCAAATCTTGTGGTCACTCTCACACTATTCCACCATTTCATTATCATATCTTGCAGGCAGGGTACCATTGAGGATCAAGGGGCTTGTAACTGGCTTGGTTTTTACACTTCTCTTTTGGAAGTGTGCAGAGTACCTTTCAGTGCTAAAACACAACGGGTAACAGCTCCGTGTAGCCCAGCTCAACTTCTCTGAGTTCAGTGAGCTGTACAGATGTAGTCTGCAGCAATGGGGCCTTGATGTCAGTTTGTAGAAAGCAACCTGTAGTCTTGGCAACAGCCTCAGCTGTTTGGAGAATCCTATGGGATCCCTTTGGCCAACAACTCAATTAGATGTAACCCAATTCTAGTAATGGAAGCTTCATTGGGTGACAAGAGATGGCCAGCTGGGACTCTGTCTCCTCCATAGTTTGGTTATTCCATTTAGATTGTCTTTTTATTTAAGGAAGCTTCTACTGTTCCAGATCTCCATGCTATCCCTCAAATGGCCCTTAATTTTAGCTGTCTCTCCATATCCCTCCATAATCTTCCTCTTGGATCCTACTCCCAACTTGATACTTCTGTTACAGCACCCTCACCCATCCATACTGTCTCTTCTATTTCCCTTCCCTCATATCTTTACCCTCTAGTCTCTTGTTCTATAACTAATCTTTGTGGTTCTACAGATGATAGCCTGGCTATCATTGACTTTATAGCTAATACAGCTAATATCCACATATAAATGAATACGTGCCATGTTATTTTTTTCTGGGTCTGGGTTACCTCATGCAGCATGATTTTATCTAATTCCATACAGTTACCTGCAAATTTCATGATTTTTTTTAATGGCTGACTAATACTTCATTGTTTAAATGTACCACATTTTCTTTATCCATTCTTCTGTTGAGGGACATTTAAGTTGTTTCCAATATGTGGATGTTATGAATAGAGCAGTAACATTGAACATGGTTGAGCAAGTCTTTATGGTATAATGAAGCATCCTTCGGGTATATGCACAAGAGTGATATCATTGGGTCTTGAGGTAGATCAATTACCATCTTCCTGAGGAACTGCACACTGATTTCCATAGTGCCTATATGAGTTTGCACTCCCACCAGCAATGGATGAATGTTCTTACATCACATCTTCCTCATCATGAGCTGTCACTTGTGTAGGACTTAGCCATTCTGAGAGGTTTAAGATGGAATCTCAAAGAAGTTTTGATTTGCATTTTCCTGATAGCTAAAGAGGTTGAACATTTCTTTAAGTATTTCTCAGAAATTTGAGTTTGCTTTTTTTTTTTTTTTAATTTCTCTGTTTAGATATGTATTCCAGATTTTAACTGTGGCATTTTTGAAATCTAGTTTTTGGTCTTTTGGGGTTTTTTTTTTTTTTTTTTTTTGGTTCATTACATATATTATATATTTAGTTCTATATATACTATATATTTGGGATCTGAGTTCTCTTTTGAGCATGTAGGTGGTGAGAATCTTTTCCCATTCTGTGAGCTGCTGCTTTGTCCTAATAACAATGCCTTTTGCTCTGCAGAAGCTTCTTAGATTCATGAGGTCCCATTTTTTGTTTGTCGATGCCTGTGTTATTCATGTCCTCTTCAGAAAATCTTTTCCTGCACCAATGAGTTCAAAGCTATCCCCCACTTTCTCTTCTATCAGGTTCAGTATATCTGGTTTCATGTTGAGGTCTTCAACCCACTTGTACTGAGTTTTGTACTGGGTGATAAGTATGAATCTTTGGGTCATTTTGTATTCTTCTTCATGCAGCCCTTCAGTTTGACCAGTACCATTTGTTGAAGATGCTATCTTTTTTTTTCCTTGTGAAGAGGGGTTTTTATAAGTGATTTTGTTGGAAGAGGGTCTGGGCCAGGTGGGTCACTGTGTGAGCGACTATCCTATAGCTCCTGTTCCTATGAACTTCTCTTCTCCCACAGATGACTCTTTAGCCCTTGTGGTAACCATGGTTTAAATGATCCAAGGATGATTATTGTGCATCTGCTTTGACTGATTGCAATCTCCAGGGGCTCTAGCACTGTCTGACTCCTGGCCGCTCTGCTGAGGCATGTCTCTTCTCCCAGAGCTTCCCTTTCACAAGGTTACTTGTCTTCAGAGGGGGCCAAAATATTCCTTAGTGTTACCTCACATTATCTGTGCATACTGCACTTCTGCCTGTGACAAATGAATTGCTTATGTCATGGTTAGTGTACCTGTGGCTCCATCTTTCTACGACACTAGTCTATCAGAAAGGCAGGTGCTGATGGAGGGCACCAGACTCTACTGGACTGAAGTTTTTTCTTAGGGATGCTATACCTTTGTGGTGGTTAGTCTTGGCTGTCAACTTGCTAGGGTTTAAAGATTCTTATGAAAATAAGCCTCTGGGAATGTTTGTGGATGCTTTCTAGTTTAGGTTAATGATATAGGAAGGCCTACCCTAAGTATAGGTACCACCATTCTATGGTCTGGAGGTCCAGACTGAATAGAAAGAAGAAAGGCAGCTGAGCACAGTGTTCATCATTCTCTGCTTCTGGACTGTGGACACAGCGTGAACAGAAGCCTTACCTTGGGCAGAAGTGACCTATATAGGCTCTTTATTGACATGTACCTGTGTTTGCATATCAAAGCACATGCTGGCCTCCAGGATCTTAGAGTACCTATGCACAAGTATCTGTTATACATGCGTCAGCCACCATACCTAAGCTGAAACAAACCTGTTCTTTAAGTTGCTTCTTGTCAGCTCCAGCAAGGAGAAGAGTAACTACAACAGCTTTCTAAAAACTGGAGACACCAGGATGCAAATATAAAACACAAGTGAGTTGATGATGCTCCCACACCACGTGACCTTCATCACTTAGAAGATCTGACCGGCCGAGTGTGATGGAATATGGCCAGTATGGTGCTGATGGGCAGGGGCAGGCAGAGGGTTGTGATCCTGTGATCCTGAGGTGCTGATCTTATAGGTCTTGGTGCACCCCACTCCGTGACCTTGTATGTTGTCTTCCCTGTGATTGTGGTGGGTATCTAACTACCTCTTTAGGGTGTGTGAAGACTGCACATACCAGCTTCAGCTCCTGTAGTCAAATAAAGGACAGTAGTTTTTCATTCATCACCCAATGTAGCAGGCGAGAGTAGAACCACTTGTCCATTGTCCTCAAGCCCTCTGTTACATGCTCACTCTTGAGGATTTGAAGTTACTTGCTGAGCATGGGACTGGAGGCACATGTCAGGTTCCAGACACGCTTGGAAATATGTTGAACTCTTAAGAGCTGCAAAATGAGCAGGTCCCGCAAGCAAGCCTGTTGGAGTCAGGCACATAGCATCCTTACAGTTAGAAGCTGGGTAGGAAGAGGAAGTCAAAGATTCCTTGTAGTGATGAACCAAGTCTTGTGGTTGTCAAGTCCAAAGGGTACCCCATACCCACCCACCAACAACAAAGGGCAGACCCATTGACTTCATTCAAAGTTGAGCCTAGACCCAGATCATCCTGGACTATAGGAGAATTTCTTCCAGTTAGATAAAAGCCAGCTTTCCTTAGGACATCTGCCAAAATGGGTCATTTCCCTTACTTCTGGCAGAAGTGACCTATATAGGCTCTTTATTGACATGTACCTGCATTTGCATATCAAAGTACATGCTGGCCTCCAGGGTCTTAGAGTACCTATGCACAAGTACCTGTCATACATTTCAAGGTCTGTCTGTCCCACAGCTACTCATCCTCTTCATAACCTGCTATTCTCTTTCTCTCTCCCTCTCCCTCTTTCTCCCCCTCTTCCTAGCCCCTTCTTTCCTCTCTCTCTATCCTCTTGTTCCCTTGCCTCTCTCTGTTGAGAACCACTCAGCCCCACACTTGGGGGTCAAAATGTTGCAGCCTGAGCTGTCCCACGATTGGGGGCCAAAATGTCGGGAACCGCTCTATCAATGTTGGAACCCGCACTGCCAAAGCCTTGGGGGCTAAGTTGTTAGAGCCTGCACTGTCCACGGGTTGGGGTTCAGCGAGAGAGAGAGAGAGAGAGAGAGAGAGAGAGAGAGAGAGAGAGAGAGAGAACGGATGCAAAGAATGGAGACCAGACAGAGTGTGATTCAATCCCGTTTATTCTTCAGTCTCTCTTCTTCTCTCCAAGTCTCTAGCTCCTAGTACCAAGTCCCAAGTTTCTAGTTCCTAGTTGCTAGTCTCTTTCCCAGTTCCAAGTTACCTGCCTCAAGTCTCAAGTCTCAAGTACTCTTCCAAGTACAAGTGTCTAGTCCAAGTGTCTAATTCCTAGGTGCCTGTCTCAAGTTTCAAGTGCCTACTACCTAATAATTTCTTCTGTCTGCCTCTCACCTTTTATATGTCTCACTTCTAAGCCACGCCTTTAAATCACGCCTTTAAGTCTTGTCTCTAAATCTGAACTCTAAGACATGCCCTTAAGTCACACACCTTTAAGTCTTACACACCTAAGGGAAAATCCTGGGTGTCTAAAACAAAATGTTATCAGAGTGTGCTCAGCTGTTGTAGGCTATTGTAAGCAAGTCTTTTGTCAGGGTATATGGCTCAAGATGGCTGCAAGGATGATAGCCACCTTCTGTCGGCTCCCCACATCTCTCACCATCTCTTTCTATCTCTTGCTGCTTTCCCTCCTCTCACAGCTAGCCCTGGCCATGTCCAGTCTGCTGTCTTTCCTCTCTACTCTAGACTCTTCCAGATGCCTCTGGTTGTTTTTACCTCTTCGTCACAATAAAAATCTTCCCCTTAACCAGACCATGGAGTGGGCCTGTCAGCAGTTTCTTTACTGCTCCCCTCACACGCAGTGATGTAACGAGGTTTCAATAAACCCAGGAGGGAGAAAGCACCGATGACAAGGGTAGGAGAAATGCCATTTGTAAATTAAATGCTGAAAGGGTGGCATTGGACACTGGACAAGGGAGGCCTCTGCATCCAGACGCCTGGAATGGAGCAAGTCAGAGATGGGTCAGAGCGAGTGCTCTGGTAGCTCAGATCAGGAATCTTAAGGACCAGGCTTTGGGGTCTGAGGCTAAAGAGGGCACTGACAGGGAGGAGAAAAAGTATACCAGGGCTTTAGGAGATAACCTGGGGTACCATGTGGGTAGGCTAGAAATCAGAAGCAGGGAAGAGATTGGAAGCTCTGGCTAAGAAGCTACAGCAAATGCTTGTCAGTTACCAGAGGTGGACATATGCATTTTATTCCTTGGTAAGGATAGAGAGTATGAGCATTTCCCCTTATCTTCCTCCGTTCTTTCTTCCCTCTATCTCCCCCTCCCTCTCTCTCCTCTCCCCTGACTTGCTGTCTCTGTCTCTTGTCTCTGTCTTTGTCTCTCTGCCCCTCACATAAAAAGTGTTACTGATCTGGCCAACTTAATAACCCAGAGTTGACAGGGTGTTGGGAAAGAAGATACAGTGTAATCTTTTAGAGTGAAGTCACAAATGGACTTTAGACTATTTTTTTTTTTTGCAGGCTTCTGACTTAATTTTCCTAAGCAACAGCTGAAGTTCATATCCTTATTTCCAGAAAGGAAAAAAAAAATGTTCTCTCTAAAGCACATAGTAAGGAGAAAGGCAGAGAGGATCGATCCCTCCTCAACGAATCCATAAATATTTACATAAGTGCAAGTTACAAATCTATGGCATTGAGCTTATCCAATTTCACTGCCTTTACACACATAGCACATAAATATCCAGCAGGCACTGGCTAGTTGTGAATGTTCCATCTACAGAGACTTGTCTTCGAGTTTGTTTCTTTTGCTCCTGAAAAACAAATTTTCTTGTGAGGTTGGGCATGGGCCTCTGCTGTTACAGATTGGTTACTGTCAGCCACAGGACAATGGTCCCTGGTCAGGGACCTTCATGTGATCGACTGCTTACTAAAGAAGGCACTAAGCCTTAGTCAAAGGCCAGCTTTTATGAGCTTTTGGAAATGTAATAAGTCTTGCCAAAGGCTTTGTGGAGGTCTTAGTTAAGATGAAGGAGGAGGAGGAAGAGGTAATCCCCTGTGAGTATTATATGCTGTCAGCATGAGAGTAGCAAACAAGTTACTTTTAAGTGTGTGTGTGTGTGTGCACGTGTGCACACGCCCATTGCATACAGACAGCCCACACTTCTGGTTACTGTCTCTCCTCACAGGCTTAATCCTAGATACATTGATTAGCCTTTGATTACTCAAATGAAATCACTGACTTGAGCTATTTAGGAAGATGAGGCGTATTTGGCTCACAGCTTATGAAGGTCAAAGTTCACAGCCCAGTGTCATATCATGGCAGCTAAGATTGGTGAGACTGACATGGGATTAAGCAAGTGATTCCATTTGGAAGCAAGAACTGAGAAAGACCAAAGGCCAGGCTCTACAATTCTCTCCAGGGCAAGACTATGACAGAAAGACCTTCCACAAGCCCTACTATACAGATGGAGGACTCGATGTATGAACATGATCAGTCGACTGGACCAGGTCATGAGAGGCAAGAGAGAGAGAGAGAGAGAGAGAGAGAGAGAGAGAGAGAGAGAGAGAGAGAGAGAGAAACATGTGGCCAGAAATGGCAAGGTAATAAGGGAGTCAGAAGCAGAGGGAAGGGAAGCCTATGAGCTGGAGACGTTTAGTATAGGAGAGTGGTGAGAAGAGTTGAGAGGTATCACAGGTACTGAGGCCAGCATGAGCTTTGGTATGCATGCATATCACACAGAGCCATTTGTCCTCCTGACAGATAGGCTCCCTTGATAGAGGGGAACAGTCTGAATTTGGGGGACTGGGGTTTCCTTTGGACTTGACACCTACCTCATGAATTTTCTACATTTTCCGTAATGCTACCACAGGAACCAGGTTTCAATGGCAATCTGCCCAAAGTGCTACAGGCAAGCCTAGGGGTACACTCAGCAGCTCTTGTCTAGCCAGGAGCAGAAGAACAGTTCATGGCAAGTATAACTTGCCCCTTATGGATTTGGGGCTGTCCTGCTCCAGGCAGATGCCTAGTGGAAAATGACGTACATGGAAGGACGAGGTCCCTACAGGACAGGCGTTTGTTTCAGATTTGTGGATCTGATATAGCTCTTCTCTATCTTCCTTCAGAATAATGCTAACAAGTGTTTTCCAGTTTGATGAACTTCTTTATAAACATTGTAAAATGAAGGTCCGGGAAGACAGGTGGGTTTATGAGGTGCTTGGTGCACAAGCACAAGGAGCTGAGGTCAACTCCCCAAACTCAGTGTCCAAAAGCCAGGCATGGTGAGGTACACTGATCAATATGCTGGGGTGTCAAAGACATGTGGGGTCTTGCTGGCCAGACAGCCTTGCCTAACTGGGCAGTTCCAAGCCAGTGAGAGACGTTTGCTCAGAAATTAAGATGGGTAGACCCTTAGGAAAGGCGTCTGAGATTGACATGTTTCTGCATGCACATACACAGGCATCCCCCGGCAAACACACACCGACTCATATACACTCATACACCTTAGTTAAGTTCCTATCACTGTGACATGTGTCCTGTCACCACGAAGACAAGCTATTCAAGGGGAAAATGATTTATTTCTGCTTGCAGTTCCACAGCAGAGTTCCTCACTGAAGGAAGTCAGTGCAGGATTCAACACAGGAACCCCTGGAGGCAGAAGCTGATGGAAGAACGGAGGGATACTGCTTACTGGCTTGCTCTCGTGATTTTCTAAGCTTGCTTTCTTATTGTACCCAGGGCCACTAGCCTAGGGGTGACACCACTCACAGAGAATGAGACCCTCTTACATCAATTGTTAATCAAGCAAATGCCCTCACTGGCCAATGCGGTGTGGGTTCATTCTCAACCGAGGCTCCCTTTTCCAAACTACTCTAGCCTGTGTAACATAAAAATTAACAAGCATACCCTTGCACACACATGTATGCACATACATGTGAACATAAAGTGGACTAAAAATCTCAGTGATGGATAATGATGAATAATTCGGTTGGGTATGTTACACGCAGAGGAACTTTAGAGGAGAGTGAATCTTAGGGAAATGTAGGGCAATTTCTGTCTCGTCATGAAACTGATCATTGCTGAAGTAGGCTCAGTGATAGGTTTGCCCCTGTCTCAGAGCAGAGTCTTGGGTTAGCTTGATTGAGTGAAGGCATGTCTGGTAACTTTGGCCTTAACTCATCAATATTCAGTATGAGAGGTGGGTCCCAAAACCTAGGCCAACTTGGACCATGGGGTGGATGTTAATCGTTCTGTCAGATTTCTTGCTTTCAGCAGTACTCCAGGCTGGGAAAGGTGAGTAGTAAGAATCTCATGACACCAGTACCCTAGAAAAAGAGAAGAGCCTGCACTCAATGAATGACTAAACACAAAATGTAGACTAGGAGAACAGACTAAGCCCCACCTCAGAAACTCAAGAGTTGAAGACAGGTTTGGTTTGTGGTTGGAAAATCCCGAGACAGTGTCTATTTTATATCTCCCATGTCTAGCTAGATGCTTAGTAATATAATGCTTCCTAATTTGACATTTTCTGATTAAATGAATCAGAAAGAGTGCACGCAGGGATGTGATTAAAAAAAAAAAAATGTCAGGAGGCTTGGTTGGGTCTGATAACTTCCTTGTGATTCCCAGCGTGGTTCGACATGCTTCCTGAGTGTACCAAGAGATGGGTGGCAGAATCAGGGCCTTCCTTCCTGAACTGCAGTGTGTATGTGACATGGACGGGTAGTGCTTTGGGAATGTAATCAGACAATAGGGCCTATGTCAAGGTGGATTTAAGTTTGCAGGATAAGAATGCAAAAGAGGCTTATTGCCAGTATCATAGGGTTCCAAAATAGGCATGCTGGAAAAGGCTGTGTCAAAAGGGGTCCTTGAAAGAATATGGAGTCCCATCAAACAAAACAGGGGCTGTAGTTTAAGATGGATCTGGGCTTGGATCCCAGCTCTGCCAAACACTGACTATGTGGTGACCATGGCCAATGACTTCACCTCCCCGAGTCCAGCTGAAGTCACTAATAAAATATGGATGTGATTGCATTCTTGGAAGGGATATTGGGGGAATTAAATATTTGAACATAAATTAAACACCTCGGTGGTGCCTGAGATGTGGTGGGCCTCCGGAGTGGCAATTCCCATGGAGTCCGGAAAGAACAGGGCAGGGGAGAGGCAACAGCTTGTAATGCCTCGTTGTGGGGTGAGCTGGTCCTGCTGCCCTGGCCTTCACTCCTCCCTGAGGGATGCGATTCCTGCTGATGTAATGGGCTGGGCTAATGTCGTGCAGATCTGATGACAGGACACCCACACCCTATCACTCTGCCTGCCAAGAAAGAATGTAGCCACAGGAGTCTCTGCTGCACTGCCCACACCCCTTCGCATTAACGCCCCCATGGAACTGGCCTTCCTTCTCGTCCTCTGGGAAAAATCAACACGAGTGCCTCGTGGCGGTCACGTTCTCAGAGAGGGAGTACAGCTTCGGAGCTGGCAGTGGGCCGCCTCTGCACACCCCACCCCTCCTTCCTTTTGTCCAGTTAACTAGCATTCCCATGTATCAGTCAGAACTCACATGTGTGTGCTGACTGTCTGGGGCCAAGGGGCCTTTTTCTATTGCAGAGATTTCCCCCATAAAAGGAGTCTGCCGTTGATCAGAGCCATAGAATACTGAGTCCCCCTTAGGTCTCAGGGACCATGGGGTGGTTTTAGGCTCTGGAATCTTATCTTAAAGGGTTATTTTAAATTCTCTTTCTACATTCTTTCTCGTGCTCTTCTTTCTTTAGTAGAAGGCACTGATTCACACTTACGAGTGGACTGGATGCAACACGTTGCTGAGAACATGACCCTGCTGTGTGTTGAATGAAAGAAGTAAACGGGTTTGTGGCCCAGCCTATCTAGTGAACTCCCAACACTGAACACTTGCTTCAAACAGACTTATCTCCCTTTTCATGCTCTGCAGCCTCACAAGGTCTATATCATTTCTCCCATTTCAAAGATGTGGCTAATGAGGCTTGAGTAGACGCATTACGTGCATCCTTAAGACTCTGGAGCTAATACCTTTCCTGAAGCTCCACTTCCTGTCACTACTCTCCCATCTTGCCCCCCCCACCCACCCATTATCACCCAAACCAGCTTCATCACAACTGTCCCCTTATAATCAGGTGACATTTGCACAAGGGAAATTCTGGACTTGGATACTTTATAAATGCATATGGTTCAGTTTGTGAGAAGGAAAAAGTTTACAGGAATTCCAGAGCATTGGAGAAGGAGGGAGAAAAGGGAAGAATTCGTGTAGAAATGTATGGCTGCACGCCACATCTCATTTTATTACTTATATTACTTTAAACATCCTAGAAACTCAGTGAGGTGCATACCATGTTAGCGTTTCCTCTAATTCACCAAAGAGGGATCTGCCATACAAAGAGGTGAAGTGTGCGTACATCGTAGAACAAGGTAGCCCAGCATTCCTACTCGAGAGCTTTGATTCTTTTTTTTTTTCTTTTTATTGGATATTATATTTACATTTCAGATTTTATCTCCTAACCCCCTTCCCCCCACCACCCAGGAACCTCCTATCCCATCCCCCCTCCTCATGCTTCTATGAGGATGTGCCCCCACCTACCCCCCCACTCCCACCTGTACATGAAGGGGAGGATGGCCTTGTCTGGTATAGGTGGGAGAGGAGATTCTTGGTCCCATGAAGGATGAACACCAAGTGTGTGTGTGTGTGGGGGGGGAATTCGAGAGCTTTAATTCTAATGCAATCAGGCTGTGTCTTCCAAGGATTCCATGGGATGTGAGAAGACCCAAGACCTATGGAAAGCCACAGGCGCTCCTAAGTCAATTTTAGGTAGAGTGTCCACTATCGAAGTAGTGATGACAAAGATTATTTCTAAGAGACGCGAGAACGGGCAATAAATAAGACTGGAGGGTTCAGGGAACAACAGCAGCAGAGCCTTGGCAAGCATGGCAAGCAGGAGGTGTCACACAGCCAGCTTTGGGAACGTTTAGAAGTGTGCTCTGACCATGGTAGGAGCTTTAGAGTCGAGGCAGAGTGGCAGGAGAGTTGAGATTGAAGACCTCAGTGTTTGCTTCCTTCTCATAAACTCAATTGTGTGCATTTATAAAATATCTATTTCCAGAATTTCCTGTGTGCCGATGTCCCCTGGTTACGATGGGACAAATGTAATGAAGGTTAGTTTGAGAGGGACAACCGAAGGTGAGCAGCAGTGACAGGACTTAATGGACTTCCTGGGCCAGGGCACTTATTCCACCCGGCTCCTAACTTCCCATATTAAAGACTAAGAATAATAAGCAATAATAATATAAACAATAGTAAAACAATAATAAACTGGTAGGGCTCTGCTGAGACGTGAGGAAATCCAGCTCACGCAGGAAGCGATGCAAAAATGTTGGTGAGGAGACTGCACAGCTCTAATCTGAGGAAAGCATTTCTAAAGGCAAGTGAAACAAAGGCTTTGCCAGAGAAAGACGCACCTGTGCGTTCCGTTCGATAAATGTTTGCCTTGCGCCAGGCAAGTGGATTGCCTGCTGATAAAGCAAGTCTCCCGACCTGAGCTTTTTTTTTTTTGAGGATCGTTTGTTTTTGTTCAATTATTGACATCAAATGTAAAATAGAAAACAGCTGAGAATTGTTTTCCTGCATGGACGTGTGTGAGTAGTCATGATTTTCCACCGACTTCTCATGGCTGGTGTCTAGAAACTTGAGGGTGTCTTTTGCATAATGAAATATGTTTATTTGATACGAATCAATGCCTGATATACGTGAGGCTATGCCTCAAAGGGTTTTTTTTTTTTTTCCTGACAGCTTCAATTTTATGCCATTGTAACATTTTCTAGGCATATGGTTGGTAAAATAGCTTACTTCATATGGCTAGGTATATGGACTTTTAATGTAGGTTAACAAAAATCCAGAAAACTCATGTTAAAATGTGTCCTGAGTTTTATATTGGAGGAGGTTATACTTGTAGAAACTTTCTAGGAAGAACTTTGTAGAATTTATAAAACAAAAACATCAGCTGTAAATCTGTTGCCGTCATCTGAGACAGAATGCCTGGGTAAAATGCAATGAACCCACTTACATGACTTTCTATTCTATTTAGAGACTGATGTAAGTTTTTGTGAGATATAATTGACACAGCATAAATTCCTCCTCATGAAATATGTAGCCCAGTGTTATACAACTATATGACTATCAATACTATCTTAATTTTGTGTGATGATTAATCTTTCTTGTCAACTTGACTGCATTTGGGTTTTCATCAAAATATGACTCTATAGGCGTGAGATATTTTTTTTTTCCAGAAAGCTTTTACTGAGAAAGGAAGACTCACTCTGAATGTGATCAGTATCATCCCCTGGGTTAGGTCATAGACAGAATAAAAAGGAGAAAGTCAGACACAATGCAAACAGTTGTCTCTTGTTCCGATGGCCACACCTCCCCTGCCATGATAGACTGTATCCTCGAACTCTAAGCCAAGATAACCCTTTCTTTCAAATATTTTGTCATAGCAATGAGAAAAGTTATTTGTGCAGTAAGTTAGCACTGAGGAGGAGTGGTGTTTGCTGCAATAATTCTGACCATGTGGTTTTTACACCTTTGCTTGGCGGAAATATAGGGGAGTTTGGAATTATGGGATAGAGAGGCCCTAGGATGCTGCAAGCAGAGCTTAATGTACATTCTGGTGGGAATCTGGAAGACCAGAATACTAATAGAGGTGCTGACAATGGAAGCCCAGCACAGGAGTTTTTCAAGAGATCAGGTCCTCTATAGGGAAGTAGAGGCTGTTTGTATTGCATTCTAGCAGAGAATCTGGGTGTATTCTGCTCTTGCCCTCAGAAGCTGAGTGAGGATGAAAAGAATGATAGATTAGCTTGTTTGGTGGAGGAAATTTCAAGATAAGACAGCAGTCTGGCAGTGGTACAGTTACTGCTCACTCTTACTACGAGGGTCTACACTGAGAAAGAAGGAGTAGGTAATTCATGGAGCAGGGGGAAGAAAGGTGAACTCACAGGTTTAAAGTTCAAACAAAGTTAAGGAGAGCGTGGCTGTGGTTGTTTGAGAAATTAGGATTATTAAGGAGAGACCCAGTGTTCTTCACTGAGATAATAGAAAGGTGTCTGGGGGCAAGACCCTACCCATGAATGGTTCTAACCTGTGACACTACAGACCCATCTAAAATGAGAGAGCCTGAACTCAGAATGCCATTGGCTGAAGGGGTTCCCTGCTTTAACAGCTTCCTAGGAGAGTGTTTTTTTTTTTTTCAGTTCAACCTTGAACACACATAGACACTGCTGAAACTGTGGCCCAGAAGAGCCAGGATATATCTCTAGATTGTTGGGGATCTTGGCGGTGTTACCCATGTGGTACAGGTTTTGCATTAGAGATACATCGGCGAGGGTGTTGTGGAGGTGTCATGTTAATGTACCAGTGAGTTCTTGAAACCAAGCAGTGTGTAGCACAACAGCTTGTCCATAAGATATCCCAAGAGACTATTGCCTGAAGTAAAAATGAAGCAGAAATTGTAACGGAGACTTCAGGATTCGAGAGATGCTAGGACCCTAGGACTACCACTGAGGAGTGCTGTCCACTCAACAGAGAGGCTAAAAGTGGTGTGTGTGGCAGAGCTGGAGAGGGGGTGACATCCAAGTTTGCGGAGCTTTGGACGATTCCATCAGGTGGAGGTACAGGGTGTGGGTTTTTTCTGTGTTTGGGTTTTGGTCCTGTCTTTTCTAGATATCTTTTTACCCTTCCCTTTTGGAATTATAAAACTAAAAACATGTGACTTTTTTTTTTTTTTTTTTTTTTAAATCTTATAGAAATTAACAGCTAAAAAATTACCTTGACTCTCAGAAGACACAGTGTGGGGACAGTTAAAGGCTATGGGGATTTTAGATTTATAGACATACTAAATGCATCTAGTATTATGAAGATAAAATTTAGGGGTCAGGGGTGGAATGTCATGATGTGTTTGGAGCTCAAGTTGACAGGGTTGTATCATGATGGTTAATCTTCACTGATAACTTGCCTAGGTTTAGAATTACCATAGAAACGCACCTCTACATGTGTTTCTAGAACAGTTTACCTGGGGAGGACGGTCTCAACATGAATGTAGGTGGTAGTATCTCCTGTGATAGCGTCTCAGATAGAAAAGGAGAAAACGCGAGCTGAGCGCCGGCATTCACCTCTGTCTGCTTCCTGACCGCGAACACACTGTGACCTCCCACCATCCATGCCTGCTGGCATGCCTCTGCAGCCACAAGAGACTTTATCTCTTAAAACCGTGAGCCAATCAAAGACTCAACACTGTGGGCCCTTCCTTCCTTCCTTCCTTCCTTCCTTCCTTCCTTCCTTCCTCCTTCCTTTCTGCCTTTCTTCCTTCTTCCTTCCTTCCTTCCTTCCTTCCTTCCTTCCTTCCTCCCTCCTTCCTTCCTTCCTTCCTTCCTTCCTTCCTTCCTCCTTCATTCCTTCTTCCTTCCTTCCTCCCTCCCTCCCTCCCTCCCTCCCTCCCTCCCTCCCTCCCTCCCTCCTCCCTCCCTCCCTCCCTCCCTTCCTTCCTTCCTTCCTTCCTTCCTCCCTTCCTTCCTTCCTGTGCTGGCTAGTTTGATGCCGACCTGACACAAGCTATAGTCTTCTGGAAGGAGAGAACCTCACTTGAGAAAATGCTGCAGGCAAACCTATAAGGTATTATCTTAATTTGTGACTGGCAGGAGAAGGCCCAGCCTACTCTGGGTGGGGCCACCCCAGGCACCCACCCCTGGGCTGGTAGTCTTTGGTTCTATAAGAAAGCAGGCTGGGCAAGACAGTTAGTGGCACTCGTCCACCACGTCTATGGCAGCTCCTGTTGCCTGGCTCCTGCCCTGTTTGAGTTCCCATCCTGACTTCCTTCTGTAGTGAACAGTAATGTGGAAGTATCAGCCAAAAAATTAAAAAAAAAAAAAAAAAAAAAAAAATTTTTTCACCAACCTGCTTTGGTCATGGTGTTTCATCACAGCGATGGAAACCCTGACTAAGACACTTCCTGAAATTGCTTTTGTCACAGCAATTAAAAATAAAAATAAAAATAAAAATTCCTTTTGCATCATCAGCGACTGCTGTGTATTTCCCCTCCCCTCCCCTTGGAAAACATCCATGTATTTTTTATCCTATGTGTTTTCCAGTTCTGGACATCTCATAAGGTCACACACACATGGCTTTTACTTCTTCATCCAGTCACTTGTCACACTTTCCACAACTTCTCTATGTTGCAGCATGCACCAATATGGCTCTAGGATTTCATATATGTGTACATCTGGCCTATGCACTGATTAGGTGGTAGACATTCAGGTTGTTCTCACCTTTTCTCATTATGAAAATGGATGCCATGAATATCTATGTACAAGCTAACAGTTTCTGGGATGGGCACAGGGTTTGGCTTCTTTGGATCTAAAGTTAGGAGCACTTTTAAAGAGTCCTTACTATTTGCTAAAAATACATGAATACGTGTATGTATATATATAAATTTATATACATTATATATAATATATTTTATATAATATTGATTTAATTTATGTATAGTGTATGTGTGTGCATATGTATGTGTATATGTATATATATACACATATATATAATGTATTAGATGACACCATTTTGAAAGTAAGTGTGTAGTCACACAGTAACATGGTTATTAGAAGTGCCAGACCATTTTTTACAGTAGCTGCTTCATTTTATAATCTCACCGACAACATGTCTGATGTCTACAATTATCTGCATCCTTCCCAGCATGTATTATAAATCTTGATTTCGAACCTTGTAGTGGATATGAAATGGCTTTGGATTTGAATATCCTTAATAACTAACGATGCTGGACATTGCACCATGTGCTTCTTGTCTTCTTTATAGAAATGTTTATTCAAACAATTAGTCCCCCTTTTATATGGGTTATCTGCTATACACAGTCTGGATACTAGAGCCTTATCATATATAATTTGGTTTTTTTCTTATTTTATGGATTGATTTTTACTTTCTTGGTGGTGTTCTTCAAAGCACAAAAGATTTTAAATGTGCCCATTTTTAAAAAAATTATCTTATTTATTCTTTGAAAATGCCATGCATGTATACAACTTACTCTGATTTTCAAACCCCAGGACTTCCCTCATACTACTCATAGGATTCATCAACTTATTTTCCTCCTGACTTCACATCCTTTTATTATAATCACCATCATCACCATCATCATCATCATCATCATCATCATCATCATCATCATCATCATAATCAAATAGCCTATCACTGAGTTCAATTCGTGTTGCCATATGCAAATATGTGGTGCCAACCTTTGGAATATGGGCAACCTACCATCTGTAAAGAAAAGGGATTTTTCCCTCAGTAGCCATCACTCTGGTCATTAGCTAAGGGTGGGTCTCCAGAGCCCACCCCATCCATGCTAGATGTTTTACTGCCTTGATTTTGTTCATATTTTCATCAGCAACCATCAGCTGTGGTGAGAAGATGTGACCCTTAGCCATGTTCTTCATGAATACAGCTTCCATCATCTTCTGACCCTTGCTTACATCCTTTCCGCCCACTCTTCTGTAATGTTTCCTTAGTCTTGGATAGAGGGACATTGGTCTAGATGACTCATTAACAATAAACATATACAGTTATTTATTCTCCACATCTCGGCCTGTCATGAGTCTCTGACTTAACCACACTATCCACTGAAAAACCAAAGTTAGAAGCAGCATAAATCTATGGGTACAATCAGAAACATCATAACAGCCTTTTGACAATGTATCCATTTATTGAAACACCACCAGTAGGTTCCCTCTTTGGCCCTAAGATCTCCCCAGACATGGGCTAGCCATGTTACTTTCATTGCTGGGACTTTTGGTGTCGTGAGAATTTATTGCCCAATTGGAGGTCACAGAGATTTATGTCCCGATTTCATCTGTGACTTTTTCAGCTGCACTGCTTACATTTGGTCCCAGGATTGATCTAAATTATTTGTGTGTGTGTGTGTGTGTGTGTGTGTGTGTGTGTGTGTGTGTGTGTGTATTAGTGTGAAGTAGAGGTCTGCTGCATTATTTTACATATGACTATATAAGTTTTCAAATACTCTGTATTGAAAATATTTTTTCCTCCTTTGAATGACCTTGGCACCCTTCCTGAACATCTATTGATGATAAACGCGAAGGTTTATTTCTGGACTCTCAACGCTATTCCAACAGGTCTGTCCGCATTCCTGTGTCCTGATTAGTGTTTTTTTTTTTTTTTTTTTTTTTTTTTTTTTTTTTTTTTAATGAAACATTTTGAAATAAGAACCTGTGAATCCCTCAGCTTTGTTCTTTATAAAGCTTGTTTAGTCTATTCTTGTACCCTTGCTTTGCCATGTGAATTTTTAGGATTCAGCTTGCCGACTTCAGGGGAAAAGGCAGCTGGGATTTTGGTTGAGATGAAATTGACTCACAGATTGAGAAATGCTAATTCTTCTAGGTCAAAAGTGTTTATCCACACATTTAGTTATTTTTTCTTATTTTGGTGATTTTCTTTTTTGTCTTCAGGGACAGTGGGAGGGTACTTGCCTAGCATAAACAGGTTCTTGGATTCAAACCCAAGCAATAAATAAATAAATAAATAAATAAATAAATAAATTTTTTTTTTCACAATAATTTTTTTTTTTCTCCACAACGTTCATCACTAGCACACAGAAACACAGTTCAGGATTTCACATTAACTTTTATCTTATGAGATTGTTGAGTATGCTCTCCATTCGTAATAATTTCTTTTACTTCATCGGCTGATTTCTCAGTACTTTCTGTGTACAAAACTATGTCATTTATGACCAGTGACGCTTGTGCCTACAGTTCCTTCTGGCACTCTACAGTCTGGCTAATCCTGTTCTATCTTCCCCACCATTTTGCCCTGGTTAGATCTTCCAGTGAGTAGTAGTCAGAACAGACATATTTATTTCCGTATGTTTCTGAACCCAGGCTAAATCATTTAGTCTTTTGCTATTAAATGTGCTGTTAGTTAGGGTTTGGGGCTTTGTTTCAGATAGCTTCTGTCATGGAAATCACTTTACTTTGCTGGGTTTTTAAATATCTTATCATGAGAAGCTGTCACATTTTGTCAATGATTTGTTTGTGTCTGTGGAGATTATGATGTGAGTTTTATATTAATCCACACTATTTTACTGACTGATTTTTAAATGTTAAAACCAACCTTGCATTCCTGAGGTAAAGGCCACTTAGTCTCGTGTTGTGTATTCCTTTTTATATGTGGTTAGACTTGGCTTGCCAGTGTTTTGGTGAAGGAATTTGTATTTGTATTCGTAAGAATTGTTTATGGGTAGTTTTCTTGTGATACCTTTGGCTTTGGTATCAGAGGATAATGGTTTCATAGAAGAAGTTCAGAAGTATTCTCCCTGGTTAATTTTTTAGGGGGAGGGGCATGGGAAGAGTTTCTGATTTATTGGTGTTAATTGTTCTTGAATATTTTTAGTAGCGTTAATTAGTGAAGCTATGTGGGCCTGACCTTTTCTTTATGAGTAGTAATTTGTGTGTATGAGTGTGTGTGTGTGTGTGTGTGTGTGTGTGTGTGTGCATGTGTGTCTGTGCATAAGTATGTCTGTGGGGGCACATGTGTGTGCTGTATGAACATGTATATGTATGTGTGCATATGTGTATGTGTACACGTGATCTCTGTGTTTGTGTGTGCATGATTGTACATGTATGTGAATGTGTGCATGCATGGGTATATGTATAAATATATGTTTATACATATATTTACAAGGAGGTATGTGCATGTGACTTGTATGTGTTTATGCATATGAGCATGAGTATGCATTTGTGTCACTAACCCAAGCTCTACTTGCTATAAATTATTCTACTTGCTATAAATTATTACGCACGCTCATCATCTGGGGGCACTTTATGTCTTTCCAGGAGACCTGTTCATGCTGGTTATCTAACCTACTCACAGGCGGTTGTTCATCCGTGTACATTGTTGTTTCAGTTTTCACAAAGAGAAGATTGTTGCACATTTTGAAATACTGTGTGGCTTCTGCGGGACCCAGTCCTGCAGTATTAGCTGCAAGCCTCATGAAGACATTAATTTTACGGCAGAGGTGCTAACCACATGCTAGAAATTCTGCTGAATACTTGATATGTATAGTTTATATCATGGCCTTCTGCTGAGTTGGCTTTCTGTGTTGTTCCAGGCACATAGTGATACTGCAGTTGGAGTGTGATGGGACTAGTGTGATAGATGGGATAGCCTTGGCACTTCATTGGTAGGGAGCATTCATTGCCACCTCCTCTAGGCCTTAGCTTGGGAAAGGAGGGATTTCAAGGCTGCCTCTGCATTTCCTAAAAGGCAAGAGACCCTGAAGACAAGATGCTAAGTAAGGAGTGTCTGAAGCCTGCAGCTGTAGCACTGAATCTAACATCTTGCTGTTTAAGTTGTGGAGGAGGTAATACCCAGGGGCTTGCTGCAGTTTCTCCAGCCTCCTAGGCAAGAGAATGGCCTTCATCCATCTTTGAAAACATCCTGGAGGACTAGAGACTTCTAGGACAACATTTTTTTTTTATTCAGTACGCAAAATACTTAGATTAATTCTGCCAGATCTAGAAACACTCCAACCAGTTTGAAATGGTTTGCTTTGCTGTCTTAAAAAGACTCAAGTGGCTCAGAGCAGGGGGCCTGGATTTAAGTTGTAACTCTGCCTTTTACCGGTAGTGTGACTTCAACCATATTACTTTCCCTTTCTAAATGTCAGATTTGTCATCTAAAAAATAATAAGAAAAATACTACCATCCCATAAATCATTCTAAGAACCAAATTAAATTAATGTATGGAAAATGGCTTTGTAAACTGTTAAGCTCTGCAGAGGTTCACTAATGGCTGTTTCTGTCCCATATGAAAAAGCCACAGGATGAATAATCTTTCTTGTGAGTGTCCATTTATGTCAGCCTGCTGAGGTCATACCGTGTGCCTTTGAAGTACAGAAGGTGTGACTGTCAGGCTTTCAAAAGGAAGCAGAGAGGCTGACTTTCTCTGGCCTTGGCAGTGGAGCAAGCACAGGTGTAAGGTGGTGACGTCATAGGACCTGTGGCCCCTGGCTGGGACAGAAACAGCCCAAGGACAGACAAGAAGCCAAATTGAGACACACTGGAGAAATGAACAAAAACAGACCTAAAGGGCAAAATAGCACCTTCTTCAAGAAAGAGGTGTTATTAACATAAGTAGGGTCTTATGGTTTGCTTGTGGTCTTTTTAGAAAAGTTCATCTACTTGTCATTCTTAGCTTGCACACACCAAGGTATAGTAGCTCTTAAATTTCATAGCGTCTGTGGAGCCCAAGAGCATGCCTGCAGCTACAAAGGAATCTGTCCTGATTAGTCCCCTAGTGGAGAAGTTCAGTAAGAATAGATAGAAAAACATTTGGGGAGTGAGGAATAGCCGGGGGCTTTGGGAAGCTGTTCCCCTCACACTTTTTCCTCTGCACACTGGGGAAAATAAAACACCTTTTCAAAAGTTTGTGACAATTGC
Organism: Arvicanthis niloticus; assembly: GCF_011762505.2. NCBI lineage: Eukaryota > Metazoa > Chordata > Mammalia > Rodentia > Muridae > Arvicanthis > Arvicanthis niloticus. Next base: position 11,001,061 of record NC_047672.1, on the reverse strand, counting down.
TTAGCCTTAGGTGCCTATCTTTCAGCTTTAGCTTTTCATACTGGAAGGCCAGCTTTACCACAGGGAGTATTACACTGCATGCTTGCTTTTCACATGCGAACATGGCTGCCTAGTCTGGCTCTTCTCTGTCTGAGAGCACTGAGATGTGTGAGCCACTATAACAGTGGTCAAGCTCCTCTTGCCATCTTTCAGTTCCTTTGTAGGTGTCTGGATACCCTATAGCTTCCAGGACAAGGCTGTGAAAATCTAGAGCACTGTCTGGAAGGTTCAGCACCATGGAGATTTCAAGCATGAGTATGGTGAAATATTTCTGAGCTAGAGACTCCCATATTTGTTAGTCGGTCTCTTCACCTTGGAAGGAATCACAAGAGGAAATGTCCTGAATGAACTTGGTCCAGAGTTGTGGAGAGACAGAACAGGGTTGGCCTCTGATAGAGTCATTTCAATGCCCGAGGCTGCAGGGGCAGTGGGGTTATGGGAAGCCTCACCAAGGAAGATGGGAGTTGTGAGAAAGGGGCTATTTGCTGTGTGTAGAGACATAGCCACTGCTACCCAAGGCCCTGCAGCAGTGCAGAGCCTTTAGCCCTTTGGGTATAGGGATAGTGGTGGGTAAAGAGTGGACTTCCAGGAATGAAAGAGCAGAAAACCAATTTGGAATGGTCTGAGGTTATCCAGAAGAACTATCTTCTTGGTAGATAGGCCCTAGGCCCAGAGCTGCGTATTTGCCTCAGCCCCTGGAGCTGCATCGTAAGCGGCACATTCACAGAGACACAGCCCTTTCCTCCAGTCTTTTGTTTCCTCCGCCTGACTTTTGAACATCTACAGTGGAGAAGATACAATCACATACAGATTGCAGACCTTTCTGAAGACTTAAGAAAATGGGCCTTTTCCCTGGTGGTGTTTGCAAGCTTTAATTCTCCTCTAGGTAGGAGAAGGTGCTCTTGTGGCATGACGTCACATCTGCCTACCTCATTTGTTCGAGTCTCCCAGTATGGCTCACTTCTTGGGGCTAAATGTAAATATTCTCTGGGACCAAAACCACAGAGAAGCCACCATCACCCCAATGTCCTCACTGACCAGGGTAACTTTGAAAAAGACACTATCCTAGAGAAATACTAGAAGGAACCTGAAGATGTTTTGTCTGCCAAAGAGAAGTTAGGGTGTTAGGCAGTCGGGGGCTGCTGCAGACATCACGTCTTTGCTGTATCAAAGGAAGACTGTACTTCTTAAAGGAATGGACCCATTGATTGAAAATCAATGGACTCATTGATTGAAAATCATAGAGTATTGAATGTGGATCCCTGTGTGCATAAAGTAAGAAACTCTAATGACAAATGGGAGAGTGCACTCCTGCATAAAGTAAGAAACTCTAATGACAAATGGGAGAGTCCACTCTATAGTGGAGAGGTGGAGACAGGAGGATTGTGGATCTGGGTTATGTAGTGAGCTCCAAGTTGGCCTGAATGTGATGGTTAATTGTTATTGCCATCTTTACTGCACCAACAAAACATATCTCCGGGTCTGTTTTTGAGGCTTCCCTCAGAAGGTTTACCTGAAGAAGAAAAACTCAGCCTGAATGTCAGTTGGGATCAGGGACTGAAAAAGACAAAGGAGACAGCGAACTGAGCACCTCTGTTTCCCCCACTGTGGCCTTGTGACCATCCACCCCATACTCCCGTTACCATGCCATTTTCACCAAGATGGACTGTGTCCTCAAACTATGAGCCAGAACAAACCCTGTCTTATTTTGCTTCTGTTGGGTATTTGTCACGGTACTTAGGCAATTAATGAATACACTGGGCTGTAGAGCAAGACTCTATCTCAAAATCCAACCCAAACCAACCCAAATCTGTGAGAGCAGAACAGAAGCCTTGTGAAAGGATGCTGGTGTGTGTGTGTGTGTGTGTGTGTGTGTGTGTGTGTGTGTAGGGGGATACATCATGCAGGAGGGCCCGCTCTATAGGACCTACTGAGTGGCAGAGCTAACCAACAGAACAAAAATGAGGGCCAAGAGCAGACAAGGCATGAGCGCAAATGCCGGGCTCTTAGATGGGATGGAGGGTCTATGTCTCAGGATGCCTCCAAGGTTCAACCGAGGACTGCTTGCCAGTGCTGTTGAGTGGTTCAGAGACCCTCGTGGAGCTCCCCCTCCTCCCCCACTGCAGATCTCTTGGCTACACCCCGAGTATGAGTTTTGGGGGAAGTTGCTGAGTGGATGAGAACATTAACAGTGGGATTGAGGGGGATAACCTTGGCCTTCTCATTTGATAAAGATGACAGTAAGCTTTGATCAGATCTGGGACTTGGGCTGAGAAGCACAGGATTTTGCACACCTGAGGTAAGGCAGATCTACCAGACCAGGAATCCTGGAGCATGGGTGGGGCAGACACCAGCAAAGGACAGCAGATACTAGCTTATTCCACTCTCTTCGTCTTGAGCACTGTCTCCTCTGTGTTCTCATAGTCTCGTTTTCCACCTAGACTGTAGCTACCAACTCATATCTGCCCCACTCTGCATGAATAGAGCAATGTTAACTTTGAGTGAGTCAACTGCTTGACAGGCTGTTTCTCATTCTTGACAGTCCTCCCAGAAAATCTATGCAGTAGTTGTTATCTTCTTGTTCTTATTTCAGACTAGAGAACTGACCTTCAGACAAATTGAGTGGTGTGTCCAAGGACATCCAGGTCCTAATGGCACAGATCAGAGAGCTGGGGTGGAGGACAGTTCCAAGTTACTCAGAAGCCCGTTTTCTTGGCTACTATTCATTTCTTGAAAATGGCACCCTTTATTCCACTAGGTATGTCCAGTACTTAGCGTGGTACCGGAAAGTTGACCTTTAAAAGTTGCATTTCATAAATTGAGCATCCTGCCCCCTGTGTGTGCCTGCTGTAGGGTGTGATTGCACAAATTCCACAGACACCTTTGCAGTCATAGAATCCTTCAGTGCCACTGGAGGAACAACGTAGAGGTGAGATGACAGCAAAGAAGATGCTCATTGGGGAAATTAGCCTGGGCAATTGAGAGTTTGCCACATAGCCTGGAAATTACAGCTTGTGTTGAACTATATGCAAACAAAAACAAAAATTAGAACCTTCACATCTCTGTTCACAGAAACATAGCAAGTTCATACACGAATAAAAACCAGTGTCTGTCAGTGAATGGCATTAGCGTGCCGTGTTATTCCCACTGGTTATTTTTGTCACCAGAAAATAAACCACATTTCCGTGATTGTGGAGCCATATGCTTTTCAGAAGTTTTAGATTCCAGTTTCATAACAGCAATAAGAACTGGCAGCTACACAGCGCTTACCACGTGTCAAACACTGTTTGAAATTGTTTACAGATGTTAACTCCTTTAATCTCTACATTCTAATAATCCTCACGAGGTGGGTCCTATTCTTATAGGATGTGAGAAAATAGGCACAGAGAGGTTCGATGAGGTCTCCAAAGCCACACAGCTGGCTATTGAGAGAATCAAGATCTGTAGGCTTAAATACTGCAGAGCTGCAGTGCTGTAGTTTGGCGAATATTAGAAATAGATCTTATTCAGTCTTCGCCATAGCCTGTATAAACAAGAATGGGTTTGTGCTTTTCACAGATGAGAAAGCTACAATTTAAAGATATTACAACATTTGTTCAGTGACTGGCTGCAAAGGACAGAACTGTCCCTCTGGACTCTAACAACCTCCTTGACATCAGAACACAGAGAGATGGGGTTGCCTCCCCCAGTTACTGATCCATACTTCATGGGATCAAGTTCTCCATCTACAAACATTGCCTCTGTGGTGGTCACAAACCCCAGGGTTACTAGCCTGTGCATTCCTTCCCATTTTCTCTCTCCCTCACCCCAGGACAGCATTCTTACCTTTTCAGGAAGTTAGGGTAGCCTGCAGGGCTGGTTCATCTTTCTGATGGTGACTGTGATCCAGGCCACAGCCCTAAAGAGAGATACTGTGATTCTCACAATTCCCCTGAGGACACAGATCAGATATCCCCCTACTGTCCAGAATCTCCAGGCTTCTGCTCTCAAAATCAGTTCTCCCAATAAATGATGGTCTTCCTATTTCTACTCTTGCCCTGTGCCCTGCTCTCAGGACTACCACACCTGACCTCAGCATTCCATCAGTCCCCAGCCACACCAAGCTCTCTGCTGCTTGGGACAAGCTCCGTCTTCTAATGTTTCATTGCACCTGACAAGTCTCACTCAGACATGGCCCTCAGAGAGACAAGTCTCAGCTGTCTCAGTGTTCCTTAGTCCGTCACCTGTGTTACTTTGCATATGAACCTCTGTGACTGAAACACCTGACAGAAGTGGGGACAGATTTGCTTTGGCTCTAAGTTTTAGGAGTCTTCAGTTAGCACTGGAGGGAAAGCAGTGGTGGAATGGCTTTGTCCCTGGATGGGGATGTGAGGCAGCAACTGTTCCCATAGTGATGGACCAAGAAGCAGAGAGTGCGCTGGAACCAGGGGCTGACCCGTATCCTTCTCAGGCCTACCTTTAGAGACCTACCAGGTCCTACCTCCTAAAGATTCCACACTTCTCAAAATAACACTACCAGGTAGACATAAGTGCTCAGAACATGACTCTGTGAGAAAATGCTCCAGAAGCCAGCTCCAAATCCTACCTTTCTCCCTGCCCCATCATCCTCTGCTCCCTCTTGTGGCTTTTTACATGAGCCCTGTGGATATTTTTCTGTGCCTTTTCTCTGATTGTCGGTTTTTGTTTTTGCATATGTTTGTGCTCTATTTTCCTTCCCATGTGTCCTGTCAAAGCAGAGACATCCCTCCCTATTTGTCTCTGTCTAACATGTGCTGGCCTTCAAGTCCTCCAGGGACTTTTGCTGTGAGATTGCTAAATCCCCTGGAGAAAGAGAGGAGAAAGGAGGGAAGACCGTGACTCTCCCCTCAATCATTAAAATAAAAACCCGGGTTTGAGAATTTAATTCTGGGGTAGAGGGTTTGCCTCCTCACAAGTGCAATATCCTGGTTTTGGTCCTTAGTTCTGGAGGGTGAGGGTGGGGTGAGGTGGAGCATGTGACCCAAAAGCATCACCAAGCAGCAAGATTTGTGACCCAAAAACATCACCAAACAGCCAGGCTGCTGTCTGAAGTCTGGAGAGGGTGGGCACCCATCTTGTTTGGCTGATTATTCCTAGGGGTTTCTCATTGTCTCTTTCAGGGCCATAGCCCTGGCTTCAGGTCCTTTGAGAATTTCTAAAAAGTGCTTTGTGTGTGTGTGTGTGTTGAAGTGGCTCTTGTTCACTGTGGACTTTTACCCCTTCCTACCAGTCACCTTTGCAAAGACTATTAGAGTCCTGAGTGGTGTGTTTGCTTTGCCTTCTCTTCTCTGTTGTAGACCCATGGCGCACCAGGTTCAGAAGACAGACAGACAGATAGCCTGCCATCTGGCACAAAGACCGATCTTCTTATTCTCAGCAGTTGGCCAGGTGCTGAGTGTCCTGGGAATAAGGCTCCGCAGACAGTGGATGATCTCTGACCCTCCTCAGTCTAGAGCCTACTTTGGATGTTGTCACTATGAGGGGACTCTCAGGAAAGGCTTGTTTGTGTGTGAATGCTGGTGAATAAGCCAGCCCTCTTGGACCTTGGATGCATGCTGATGGACCTGACCTCAGTTTCCTTGGGTGGTGGCTGGTAACTATTGGTTTCAAATGAGACACTGGAGTCTTAATCGCACCATGTGTGGGATGTGCCCCATGGGGCTGTGTTTTGTAGGCAGGGAAGTTAAGGCTTGCCCAGAAAAATAACATGTTTTCCTTGCCTGGTGCTTGAGCTGTTTGCTTGGTGACTGGCTGATTGGTTGGTGGTTTGGGAAGAATGGAGACATTGGTTAACTTGGGTGTCCAGAGAATTTTTTTTTTTTTTTTTTGGTGTGTTTGTGTGAGAGCTTGTTTCTGTTTCTCTGGAAACATCAGAGGGCAGAGATGATGGTGATGATGGCTACAGTGTTCAAGCTCCCTGAAGCATCTTACTAACATGAACTTGAAACATTACTGAAATTACACACTCTAGTGCTTTGAGAGTACCAGAAAGCCTCTGATGTCTTCATCGCAAAGGTAAACAGGATGGCAGAGGGCTTTGGAAACCGTGGGCAATATTGCCCTCTTCACTCCTATTGGAACTGTGTCCCTCTACTGTGCTCCTTACTGAGGTACTTAGTGGAAGAGGTTAATCAAAGCTGCCACAGCCAAAGATTTTCTTTACTCTTTGATGGGAAATGCTTTTTTTTTTTTTTTAGATTAGAAATGCCCTACACATAAGATGTGGAGGCACAAGAGAGACATGTTTTTATTACATAAAATTTGATCACTTCTGAACATTAAAGAAAATAGCATCCGCAAGCTTTCCTCACAGGGATTGGCTGCATTAAGAGGTGACCAGTCCTTAGGTCTGTGATTATTCATCTTTAGTGTCCCAGTACCTTGGGTTAAGACATCTTGCTGTTGTTGATCCATCTTTCTATACTCCTAAGAGACTGAAGTAAACAGATCAATCGTTGGCTACGGTATGACTCTTGTTTTGCTCAGATAACACACTCTTCATGCGTTATTAAGGAATCTTTTGCTGGAAATTATAGCCTGGGATATTTGGAGAATGGAAGTCATAGAAGAAAAAGAATAAGGAAGAGTGAGAATATAAACTGGGCATGGCCAAAGACGATGCCGTTTGCTAGAGAAAATGTAATAAAGAAACAAAGCCTTCCTGTCTGTTTTGGTAGCCAAGGTGAGGGAGTGGATATGGGAAAGAGACTTGGTCTGGATTCGTCCTGTTTCTAGTGACTGCAGAGAAGCCCGAAGCCCCTGCCAATAGAAAGGGTGCAACTCTTCATTCACCCAGTATTGGCAGACCTACCAGTTTCCATGATGACTTGGACCAGGACTGCATGAGCACAACAGTCAGGTAGAGAGGAGGGCGTGGTTCCATTTCTCTTTCACTGTGAGACTGTTGTCTGGTACAGCTTTGTTCTACACACAAATATGTGGCTCCAGACACTCAGGTCCCTCAGGTGATGAGTCCCAGATTCCTTAGCTTGCTCAGCTAGAAAAAGCCAAGTTGTATCCAAGTTCAAGTAACTTGTTAAACCAATGTGTAGGCTGGCAATTATTTCACTTTAATATCAAGAGTGAGTCGTAGAGAAGGGCCAAGTACAATGGAGTAAAAACAGAGACAAAACAAGCACCTCGCCAAGCTTAGAGCGTAGCAATGTGTCTGTCCCAAAGTCAGACTGTGACACAATGTGTCTGTTCCAGAGTCAGGCTGTGACACAGAATGTCTGCCCCAGAGTCATGCTGTGACACAGTGTGTCTGCCTGTCCCAGGATCAGGCTGTGACACACTGTATCTGTCTCAGAGTTAGGCTGTGACACAGATCTGACCTTGAAGTATTCCTCAGTGCTATGTCTCAGCTAGATAGTCTGATAGTCACTTTTGATTGTCAACTTGAAGAGGTATAGAAGCAACATGGAAACCCCGGGGTATGTCTATGAGGGCTTTTCCAAAAAAATCATGAAGGCAGCATCATCACACAAGAGGATGCTAGCTGAGTGCTGTTCTTCATCTCGATGTGGGTCCTGATTGTGGATGCAGCCCCTGCTCCACCTGCCAAGACCTTCCTGTCAAGATGTCAACCTTTATCCTTCAAACTGTGGTGTGGGGTAAAACAAACTCTCCCTTCTCCAAGTTTCTCCTGTCAGGCATCTTGTCTCAGGAGAAAGTACAGAGTATTTGTGCAGACAGTGGAGCTGGTGGGGAAAAGCCGACAATGTCATTTACTGGCCTTTGGAACTGGTCTATGAGAGAAATGTGGTAGAGTTTGGAGCTGGAGACTAGAAATGCCCTTTGCTATATGCCAGGCTTAATTGGCCATCCTGGTGGGAATTTGGAAAACTAGACTCTTGGAGAGATATGGAGCTGGTGGCCCAACTCATGAGGTTTCAGAGGCAATCATTCAATCTGGCTGTCTGCCTTCTGCCATTGTCCTGGGAATGTGAATGAGGCAGAATTCAAGAGGGATGGGACAACTTGTTTGGAGGAGGAAATTTCACAAAAGGACAGCAATGGTATAAAATTTGCCAGGAGAGAGGCATGGTCACTGCTCTTCGTTCTTATCCTGGTCTAATAGGAGAGAGGGTGACAAGTGTCACAGAGAGATATGAGGAATGTGCAGAGAGGAGTAACTTCACAGCTCTGCACAAGGCAGGTGGGAAGGCCGCTTCCATCAGAGAGAGTAACCTTACTACAATAAGCCTAGGAAATTAGAAGTATCTAACTTGTCTTCATTATACAGAGCCTTACAGTTTAGAGATTGCCTTGAATCTCAGAAGAGACTTTGGATTCTTGAATGCTGTTAGGATTGTTAAAACTGGGGGAATTTAAAAGTTGAAGACTTCTTTCTTTCTTTTTCTTTCTTTCTTTCCTTTCCTCCCTTTCTTTACTTTCTTTCCTTTCTCTCTCTTTCTCTTTCTTTCTTTCTTTCTTTCTTTCTTTCTTTCTTTCTTTCTTTCTTTCTTTCTTTCTTTCTTTCTTAATAAGGAGATGGCCATGAGCCTCTGGGAGCCAGGGGCAGAGTGTTGTGTGAGTAGGAAATGTTCTCCATAGGCTGAAGCATTGCAACCCTTGATCCCCAGCCTGCGGCAGGCCTTGAGGTGTGGTCTGGTTGGAGGAGATGAAGACATTGGTGTTTCTTAGCCATGCTCTACCTGCTATACATGGATGAATCTGGCTAATCATGTCATGATCCTGCTGCCATGCCTTCATCACCACAGTTAGCTTGAACCATGAACTAACATAAACCTTCCTTAAGCTGCTTCCTCACAGGGGTTTGGTTATAGCAACAAGAACAGTCATTAATGAAGAAGATAAAAGAAATAAGGCCACTGAGCTTCAAGTAGAAATTTCGTAGATAAGGATTATTTTTGGTCTTTGCTGAGTTATCAGAAAAATCACAGCATATCAGGGCCTTCCTGAGGATTACCCCACAACCTTTCAGATGTCAGTCTTGTCATACATTCTGTCTAGTGTACACATAGCTCTTCATATCATCCCACACCTTGACAACCCCATGTGTGCACACTGACTGTATAAGAATAATCAATGTGTGCACTTCATGAAGTGCTTTGATGTCACAAACTGTCGATTCCCCCAACATCCCTGACAGACAGCGCCAAAATTGTCTATAGTCTCTCTTTTTAAAAGAATTATTTATTTTTACTTTATGTATATGTGTCTTTTATTTGCATTTTTTGGTATGTTCATTGTGTGCATTCGGTGCCCACAGAAGCCAGAAGAGGGCATTGGATCCCCTGGAACTGGAACTGGGGATAGTTGTGAGCCCCTGTGTGGGTCCTGGAAACCAAACTTAGGTCCTCTTTTGATTGTTTGTTTTGATTACCATTTTTGTAAGTTTTAGTTGTTGTGTCTTATTTTTGTTTGTTTTTGAAACACACACACACATACAAAGAGAGAGAGAGAGAGAGAGAGAGAGAGAGAGAGAGAGAGAGAAAGAGAGAAAGAACATAAAGTTAAGTGGGTAGGGAGGTGGAGAAGGTCTGCGAGAAGTTCAGGGAGGAGGGAACATTTTGTGTGTGTGTGTGTGTGTGTGTGTGTGTGTGTGTGTGTGTGTATAGTTTTATTTATTTTTCTCATATAATACATCCTAATCACAGCTTCTAGGCCTCTACTCCTCACAGATACCTCTGCCTCCTTTCTCCTTCCAGATCCACTGTTCCACCATTTTCCTTCAGGAAAGAGCAGACCTCCCAGTGATATCATCCAAACATGGCATAAAAAGGTCCAATAAGCCTAGACACAAACCTTGATATCAAGTCCAGATAAGGCAGCCAAGCAGGAGGAAAAGGGTCCCATGCACAGGCCAAAGAGTCAGAGACAGCCCCACTCCCACTGTTAGGAATCCCACTCAAAACCCAAGCTAAACAACCATAGCACATGCATAGAGTTCCTTGTGTAGACACATGCAGGCTCTGTGATTGCAGCTTCAGTCTCTGTGAGTTCCTATGAGCTCTACTTAGTTGATTCTGTGGGCCATGTACTCCAGGTGTCCTCAGCCCTGCTGGCTCCTATGATCCTTCCTCCTTCTCTTCTGTGGGTCTCCCCATGCAATGCCTTATTTTGAGTGTGGTGGGTCTCTGCATCTGCTCTCAGCTGCTGGAGGAAGCCTCTCTGATGATGACTGGTCATAAGTATTGCCGAATATCAGTAGGAATAATTAGGAATAACTTTTTCATTGTTGTTAGCCTTGTTTGGTTCTACTCTGGGTTTCTGAGCCATTCAGCTTCCTGCATAACATTCTTCTCAATTAAAAAGAGAATACAACTGCTACGTATGTTTTAAGAGGCCTAGATGCAGTCCATGTGTGTTCTTGGGGGGGGGGTTCATTCTCTGAGAGTTCCAAAGGTTCAGATTAGTTGATTGTGTTGGAACTTCTGGTAGAGTTCCTATCCGCTTTGGGCCCTCAATCCTTCCTTCTATTTTTCCGTAAGTCTCCAAGTTCCATCCACTGTTTGGCTGTAGGTGTCTGCATCTGTTCGAGTCAGCTGCGGGGTAGAGCCTTTCAGAGAGCAGTCATGCTAGACTCCTGTTCCAAGCATATCAGAGTATCATTAATAGTGTCAGGGATTGCTGCATGCCCATGGGAAGGGTCTCAAGCTGGGCCTGTTATTGGTTGGCCATTCCCTCCGTCTCTGTTCCATCTCTGTCATCCCTGTTCCTGCATTTTTTGTAGACAAGATAAATTTTGGGTTGAAGGTTTTGTGGGTGGGTTGGTGTCCCTATTGCTCCATTGGGGTTCATGCCCGGCCACAGGAGGTCCCATATCCCCAATGCTGAGTCTCAGATAAGGTCACCTCCATCTGTTCTTCCCTATCCCAGATCTCTGTCTTTTCCCAGAGATGCCCCTACCTCCCCACCCCTGTCAGTTGCAGATTTCTATTAATTTCCATGGCCATCTGGCCATGTACCCCATCCCTGCCTACATCTCCTCCATTCTCCTCCCCATCCTATCTCCCACCCAGTTCCCTCCTTCCATCTGCGTCTTATGACTATTTTATTCCCTGTTCCAAGCGAGATTCAAGCATCCTCACTTGTGTTTTTCCTCTTGTTTAGCTTCTTTGGGTCTGTGGAGTGTAGTGTGTGTATCCTGTATTTTATGGCTAATATCCACTTATCAGTGAATACATACCATGCATGTCCTTTTGGTACTGGATTACCTCACTCAGGATGATATTCTCAAGATTCATCCATTTGCCTGCAAAATTCACGTGATATCCTTGCTTTTAATGGCTGAATGGGATTCCATTGTGTGGATCCACCACGTTTTCTTTATCTGTTCTTCAGTTGAGGGACATCTAGGTAGTTTCCGGTTTCTGGCTAATAAATAAATAAATGAATAAAGCTGCTATGAACATAATTGAGCTAGTGTCTTTGTGTGATGTTGGAGCATCCTTTGGGTATGTGCACAGGAGTGGTATAGCTGGATCTTGAGGTAGAACTATTTCCAATTTTCAGGCCTCTCTGCACATATGTAGCAGATGTGCATCTTGGTCTTCATGTGGGCCCTGAACAACTGGAGCAGGGGCTATCTCAAAAGCTGTTGCCTGTATGTGGGATATGTTCTTCTAGCTGGGCTGCCTTGTCTGGGCTCAGTGGGAGAGGATGTGCCTAGCCTCACAGACACTTGATATACCAGGTACAGGAGATACCCAGGGAGCCCCCATCCACTCAGAGGAGAAGGGAAGGGATAATGGGGGAAGGATAGCGGGAGAGGGTAACTGTGAGGGAGCACTGAGCAGGATGTAAGTAAAAAAAGAGAGAGAGAGAGAGCACAAGAGCAGCTAGTTCTCTTAATTGCTGAGCCATTGCTCTAATCCTCAGAGTCTCTCTTTTTATAGTAAGAAATATTAATGTTCAGATGAGTTAAGCAATTTACCTGAGATCACACAGCTATCAAATGAAAGAATTGAGATTTAATTGTTAATTTTCTAATAGGAAACTTGACTCTTTGGCCACAACGTTAAACCACCCACAAATAATGCAGTCTTATTTTATCACAACTAAAGTAAAAATCAAGCCAACATTGAAACCAAACTAAGAAATACACAAACCCTTACTTCCAAAACAATGAAAAGAGCTCATGTGTGTGTGTGTGTGTGTGTGTGTGTGTGTGTGTGTTATATACATGTGTGACTGCATATGTCTGTGCTGTGTTGACATCTTATTAGAAGTATTTAACATTCATGACTGTCTGGCATTTGATGAATGGCAGTTAGTAAAGTAGTCTTGTTTTGTCATAACCTGTGAATTCTCACAGACTTTGCTAGATCTGCATACAGCCTTTAGGAGCCAACCGTCCATCACAGACACCAGGCACACCTCCCCTCCATGCTGGACACTAAGGCCCAGGCACAGAGCTATTTGGCTGTTCCTTCATGTGCCTAGAATGAGGTCGTGTGCTTGGCTGTGAGGAAAGAGATGAATGATACCCATGTCCTGGGTTTCCCATCTTAACTCATGCATAGAATCACATGTGAACGAGTTCAGTGTGACAGGTGATCAATCACTATCCCCTTGTCACAGTCCCTGAAGGAGCCTGTGAAAGATGCCCCAGTGAAGTCTTCCAATCCCTGCAGAGCACATTTGAGATTTACCTCTGAGTTTGGAGCTGGAGGAATGTCTGACCCTATCTCTGCCCATTCTTCCACACCCACCCACCCCTTCTGCTATGCCCAGCCCACAGCTGCAGCATTTCTACTCTGACCTGGAAGAGTCCAGGTTTGGGTATTCCTGAGAGCTTGACCCTTAACCCTGAGCGAAGATACCACATTCCTCCCCACTGGGGTCCCACATCCCTAATGGGACTCCCTACATTTTGGACAATGGCAACAACAAAACACACACACACACACACACACACACACACACACACACACACACAGAGCTTATTTCTGAACTTTTAAAATGGGGTGTGACCCCTGTTGGAAGTGGGCTTGACTTTCTTATTCTGTTTCTGTGACTCAATCCACCCCTCAAGTTCCATTAGGAATTAAACTTGAGTTTTGAGTGCTGAGTGAATCTATGGGGAATGAAATGATCTCTTTCTTTGGGGGACCTGAATATGTATTTTGCATATCAAATGTATGTGCATTTTATATCCTGTATATAAAATTCACTTCTCAATAAAACCAAACAGACCAGACCAGAAATATATGGATGTGTGACTGTGTATTCTTCCTTTCTTTCTGAGAAGTTGATTTGGAGACACTTTTTCTCTATAGGTCTTTTCTGAACTGATGACTGATCATGACAGCAACTTAAAGCAGAATTCAGAGCTTGTTGTATGTTTTGTTTGGAAGGAAAAAAACCCAACAATATCAAATAAAAACAAAAGACACACTACAAGCAAACAAATAAACAAACAAACAAACAAACAGAAGTGGGCTACTCTGAGGCTGAGCTCAAATACAAAGCATTTTGTTTTTTTGTTTTTTTGTTTTTTAATACAGAACCAAGGCCTGGGATTCAGCTCATAGCACTGAAAACTTCACAAGCAAAATATTCAAAACATTGTACATTGGGACTCTGAATCAAGTCTTTTATTTATGTCTTACCTGGTATTGGGTTGATAATAGACATACTAGCCTCTGAACATAACTCTAGGCCCAGGAATAGCTAGATTTCTACTGGACCCAAGGGCAAAAAGCATTCATTTGGACAGGCTCATTCTCATGGTAAATCATTATCAATGAGTTAATCTTAGGGTGAAACAACTTCTTCCCAGTGCTGCCTTAAACAGAAGTTGGGTATAGTTTTTTTTTCTATTTTTCTTTTTTTATTGAATATTTTATTTATTTACATTTCAGATGGCATCCCCTTTCCCCATTTCCCCTCTCTAGAAACCCTCTATCCCATCCACCCTCCTCCTTTTTGCTTTTATACCATTTTAATTACATGCTAGTATTAAGGTCAGTTCTAGGTTGAGGAATTAGCAATATAATAGATGCAAATAGTCAAGGAACAAGCAAGACAATAAACACAAATAGTCAAAGAACAAGCAAGGCAATAAACAAAATTCCTCGAAAAGTCCCATGATCACTGTTTCTAAGAGCTTATCAGGATGACCAAAATATCTGACCCAAACTCCCTGTCCTAGCCCAAAGTCATTTTCATGTTTGAAGCTTACTTCTTTGTTTTAGTCTAAGATTTAGATTCCTGCCTGAAATTACTTCTTTGTTCTAGCCTAATGTCAGATTCATGCTTGAAGCCCACTTTCTTGTCTTTAGCCAATGTCATATTCCTGCCAAGCAGCCCATTCCCTTGTCCTTGGCCCATGTCAGATTCTTGCCAAGCAGCCCCAAAGGCTTTCCACCTCTCCCCCGCTTTTATTTCATAAACAAGACTAAGTCTGTCTTAGGTCATTCTGCCAAGAAAGCCTTCCTTACCATCATGGAATATGCATTATCAAAAGCAGGCACTTATGTCTTAGGTTGGTAAGGCTCTGTGCAGAATCTTACCTGTCCTTCACTTGCCAGCCTGTTAATTGCCATTGTGTTTGATGTCTTCTCAAATGCCATCCCTCACATTCAGGAGACGTTTTAATGCATTGTTTCTGGGGAATAGAGCAACTTATTAGCAAAACTAGCATTTGCACAAGTACACAGAAAACCAAGATTAAAAAGTTGTGACATTTCAAAATATTTTAAGATAATCACTTCCTTTAAAAATAACTTAGTAGGACTGGAAATGTGGCTTAATGATGAAAAGAACTGGCTGCTCTTGCAGAGGACCAGGGCTCAATGTGCAGCACCCATACAGCAGCTCACACCGTCCTATAACTCCAGTTCCAGGGGATCCAGACCTCTTTCTGACCCCTGTGGGCACTAGGCATAGATATGGCACTTATATGTATGTGCAAACAAGACACTCATGCATAAAAACAAGTAAGTGAATCTTCTAAAACACATAAAATACCACTCCCTTCCCCTAAACAGTGACTGTCTGGAAGCAGAGCAGTTCCTTTTGAAAAGGTATCATCCTGGATATACAAAAGAATACTGCACTATAGTGTCTATCAGGAGAGGGGAAACTGGCTTCATGGCAAGTCATTTTTGACCTTGTGAAGGATACACCCAACTTTGAATTTTCTTTCTTTGCTGTTGTAATTTTTCCATCTGAAGATTCCAAGGGGCAATTATTTTAAATGGCAACAGCAGAGTTACTGGAAAACTAAAGATACCACCCTAAACCCAGATTACCCTTGTCCTGTCTGGTTTTATGTCAACTTGACACCAAGGTACAGTCATCTGAGAGGAGGCAACTTCAAAGGAGGAAACACCTTCTCTGAACCATCATGCCGATGGGAAGCCTATATGGCTTTTCTTAAATTAGGGATTGATGGGGGAGGGTGGGGCCACCCCCAGACTGGTTGTCCTGAGTATTATAAGAAAGCAGACTGTGTTTTCTTCTGAGGTTGCATCCAGTCCCATTAGAAACAAGCCAAGTGATTTAGTTACACTCAATACTTCCTTAAAACCCAGACAAACACCACCCTAGTGTTTTGTTAACCACACACGTCAAACACAGTTTTCTTGGAGATGGGAGATGTTCTGCAAAAATATACTGTACTGGATAGAAGCAAGAAGAGCAAAGATCCAAGTACACACACTCGGGCAGACACATGCTTTGGGCTTCTCTGTGCTGCAAAGCTAATGTCTTGCCCTTGGGCTCAGTGAATATGCACTGAACTATTGAACCCGTAGATAGGAAAGTCAGAAGACAGGTTAGGGAGAACAAAAGCTCCAATTAGCCCATGACTTAAAAAAAAAAAAAAGCCCTCATACCCAAAGAAACATATGGAACATTTAAGAAAAGAGAGATGGGGGACTGTAACATATGAAAAACCAATCCCACCGGAATGCTTTCCAATATATGGTTATAAACGCCACATACATATAAAACCACAGGCCCCTGCAGAAGGCAGGGAGAGGCCGGGAGCCCCCAGCACTCACTCCTCCTTGGGCCTCCTTCTGAGAGTAAGATCAGGGTCAGTTTCCAGAGATGAAAGCTGTTGGAAATCCTTCCTTCTGGGAACAGGGGGACCTTGTGGGAAGGGAACTTTTGACAGTCTCTATAATGATGGAGTATGTGACAAAGTCCTCAAGAGGTCTCTGCTTCAGCCTGTAGCAGCAGCCTGAGCTTTGGAGGATATGAGAGGATGGTGAACATTTCAAAAAGCAGGGAATTTTGTTCCACTGGATCGCCAGACTCACGTTCAGCTGTGGGCAAATACACACAGCTCTACACCTCGAGAAAAGAGTGCCAGCTGTAAGCTGTCCAGGACCACACCCTGCTCACACCACCTTCTGTCACAGCTTACACTGGTGAGGGGCAGTCTCACTCCAGGGCCTAGTCCTTTTCTGCTTGGAAAACTCAGCAGCATGCAGGCATTTCAAGCTGGAGGGCTGAAATGTCACTTTTAAAGGCAGGGTTAAAGAGGTCACACAGCTGCAAATAATACTGGCCCAATGAAATTCAGATTCCAACTGCAGTGCACTTCAAGAATAACACAGGGACAGGAAACGAGCTGACCCGATTCCTCTACTAGCAAAGGCAAGCCAGGAGGGTTGGGGACAGACAGACGGACAGACAGACAGAAACACACACACACACACACACACACACACACACACACACGAGGATGGGGGTGCAAGACAAAGATCCACAGAGAAGTAGACATACAAAGAGTCAGTTTTACACAGAGAAGACAGACACTGTAAGATTAGGACAGAATCACTCGGAGAGCTACAAAGATCTATTCACAAAACCAGTGATTCTCTTGGACTGAAATTCAAGGGCACTTATTTTTCATATTTCAAGTTATAGTATTTGGGTTTGACATATCAAGAAAGAATGAAAGTTCCCAAAGTTAAGTCCTTCCTGATAGCTTCTGTGTGGAGGGTTCTGGGTTCAAATGTTTGGCTACTATGATCCCGTTTTACAAATATTTAGAAAAGGCTTAGCCTCAAACTGTAAATGCACTTTTTTCTGACAGCTAGTGTTGTGTGAGGGGATCTAACCTGCATCTTTAATGTGAGACAGAGTTGGGCATCTGACAGAGAATAAAATGAGTGTAGAACATGTTTGTGGGTAGTGTACTTGTTTCTTATGGTCTATGATGCCATGTCTTTTGGTCTAAATGCCAAATTGGCTTTGCCTGTAATACATTTAGCTAAATAGTATGTGTGTTCTAAGAAAACAGTGCAGAGTTGGAGTCTCAGTGGGACTTCCTCAAGCACTAACCATTTTGGGAGGGACCCTTTGCTTCTCTAGAGCTCATTCAAGCCAAGGTCCAGGAGGCTCACTAAGGCAGGGGCTTTGTTTCAGGTAAACTCTCCCAAGAAGCTTCCACCTAGTCTTGTGGTAAGGCAATAGATTCTAGCCAGAGTTTAAAATTCAAGGTTGCGCTGCACCCATAATCAGGTAAATGACATTGATGCTCAGTTTGCAACATAGACATTCTTATTATTTTTGGTCCTAGGCTTTCAGATACAAGCAATATTTTTAGTGTTTCCCATTCCAAATTTCATATCACTGTCTGACTCTACTGGGGGAAGTTTGTGCCATCCCACAGAGATGAGGACTCAATGTTTACAAAGAATTGGTTATGGTTGTATCTGAGCTGGGTGGTGAAAAACATTCCCTTGTGCTGATCACTGAAAACCAGAAGGAGTCAATTTTTTTCTCACTCTGGCTCAAATGTTACCCTTACATTTAAATCATGTATCTAGAGTATTTTGTGTAGTCTCTCTAGGTTCTTAATGGTGCTTTTTTTTTTTTTCTTTCAATGTTTGCCTTTTGGGAAACAGCTCATTCCAAGCCTATTGTAATGGCCAGAAAAACCTTTGAATGGATTGGTAGCCTCAGCCATTATAGACCAACTTCCCATTTTAGACCAGGAATTTGTGGGGTCAAACCCTGAACAAAGAAAGAGATTCTAGCCCACTTGGCAGCCATTGGAATGCAGTCAGTAGAGGGTTTGAATTATAAATCAAGCCAGTCATCTCCTGGTCTGCTGGGGAAACCTCTGCTCACTTTGTGTGAGACTAAACTGTGTTGTTAGAATCTTTAATTGTTTTTCAAAAAGTTGAGAAGAATTAGACTCATGAAGCATTCCTTTTAGCTGAACAGTGAGTCTGACAGTAGGTAAAGAACGATTAATATGGTACTATTTAAAAACTATTAAGTGGTAGAACACCTGCCACAGCGGGGCTATTTCTCATCTGTGCAGCCAAAATCAGGATTCCTCAAAGGGTGGTCTATAGGGTCATGAACACCCCAGGAACCCAGGTTGACTGGCTTGCTTGTGATATCTGATGAAATGAACAGAGAGAAACTAGCTTCCTCCCATTTTTGTCCTCCAATAAAAGCACCTTTGGCTCCCCACTCCCACAAAGTCTGGGGAGATGTTTTAAGACTATATCTAGTAAAGGGAAGAATCTGTGGCCCACACAATCTCTCACCTCTCAGATTTGATTCTGGGCAAAAAAAAAAAAAAAAAAAAGTTGCCTCTAGAGTTGAGACAATTTATTGTGATGATTCAAGACTCATTATCCATTCCACAAATATTTATTGAACGCCTACTATGGAAGCTCTAGGCAGTGGAGCCTGGGCTGTGGTGATTGCCAAACCAAATTTGGTTTATTAAAAAATATCCCAGCCAGTAAAATATCTGGATGGGAAATGAGAGGACGAGGCCTTGCTTCTGAGGACCAAGTATGGAAGAACCTGGCTAGAGCCAATCTGAATAATTTGGCCCACTTGGTGGGTGATAAAAGTACCCATATGGAGCTTCAGAAAGGGTCTGAAAGTGTAATTATTGTACCATGAACTAGAAAAGAAACATAATAAGAGACCATTAAAAAAAAATCCACCATGCCTTTTGACTAATACATCAGACCAGATCATACCAGTTGATAAAAGTAATGAGGCTTACATGGCAGAGTGGTTCCATTTAGAAAGTCTATTGCAGGCACCTACACGGAGAAGAATTAACAAGCAAGTGTTGTTTGCAGAAGTTGCATGTGGGAACTGTAGATCCCCAAAATTAAGTAGTTGAAGTGTATACAGTGTATACACACCCACTCATATTAGACCTTACTGATCCCTTACAACCTACTTTATATTAGCAACGGCTGCTTGCCTCAAGACTTTTATCCCAATGTTATGTTTCCAAACAGATTTGCTCCATGTTTATTGCATATCATTTACTAAGTTGCTACAGATTCATCTCTGTCTGGAAAACAAACTGAAAGGACGGTAGTAACAGCAGACTGTACTGCAGGCTATGCTTTACGTTGTTTGAGAAGAGACTCCGTGTGTCTCATAGTGTGTCTCTTGAAGTATAGAGTCTTTCTGCTAATAGATGTCAATATCAATTTATATTAATCATATTCCTCCAAACATTGACAGCCACACACCATGAGCTCAGGACCTCAGAGTAAGTCTGTGGAACTGGGCTCTGAAGTGTGCTCAAGCATAAGTAACAGAGTTTGGTTCCAGGACCTTCGAAGCAGAAATTGTAACTGATGATTATGGAGGTCAATGCTGATGCCAAGCAGAGCTGTAGAATATCGGTGCACTGAGCCTGAGTTTATGGGGAAAGCCAGCATGTTGGTGGGTCAAGGACTGGGGTCGAGCAGTGATTATAGTGGAAAGACAATTTCTCCTTAGACTTAGTCCCTGAGTGTGGCCAACTCTTCCCTTACGTTGGCTCGTTAAGCTCTTTAGCCTCAACCGTAGCTGTTGCTGGGACGTTCATTTAATTATCATTAATTACTACCTTCTGATGTCCCCCATAAATATGCATACATAGGGCTCTCCCATTTGACTATCATGTAATCTTCGTCTTGATTGTAAACACCCTGTTCCTTCATGGCATTAGCAAATGAAGCTCTCACGTGGCACCCAAGAGTCACATAGGCAAACAAGGAATTAAATTGTAATTTTACACATAGGGGCTGATTCTTATCTGTGCGGGTATTCACTAATACGTACACACAAACTTCTCTTATCTCCAAGGTACCCTACTCTTCTCCAGGATTTCACAACGTCTGATAGGCTCTAAACCAAGGAGCCAGATACAGGGACAAAGGGGTTGAAGATAAATATTGCTACGCCTATTGTCAAGGTGGGGACACCGAGAGAGGCATAAAGCCATTGCCAAGCAGACAGACCCACAGGCACAGGCGTTTCCAGGAAAGCATTGAAATAGTTTTTGCTAGTTTTTTGTTTTTTAGAAAAGCAAGGCAGATTTAATTAAGGAATAAGTTACTTTATACTATTTCTTAAGCTAGTTTATTGTAGTTATTTTGCCTCCCCAAACAAAATTATTGCTCTATATTTTTTGTCATTGGAAGGAGTGATGATCTGAAATCAGCAGTGGCAACATTAAATAAATAAATAAATAGTAGAAGTTATTTTTTGTTGCTTATAACTTTCTTCAGATAAGAGGAAGCAGAGAGATTTCAAATACACTTAGCTTTTTATTTCTTCTCATAAATATAATACATGAATATAAAACTTTTTACATATGTTTTGAAGAAGTGGCAGAGAAAAGTTTACAAGGGACAAGCACCAAGACACTGTGTTTAAAGGAACCCTGCCAATTACCGCAATTTGATCATTACAGGCCGCACATGAGTTGTTGAATTTCTACCTTATATTTCATAAATATGTGTCGATTGAAAAACAAAAATTAAGAGCATTAACCCATAAGAAAAATTTAGGTAAATTCAGAAAAGGAATTTATATAACAATGCTTAATATAGGAAATCATTAAAATTATGCTAATCACTGTACTGTGGGGCAGCCAGTGGGAAGTCCTTCTGGAGCAGTGGTTTCCAACCTCCTTAAACACTGCCATCCTTTAAAACCCTCATGTTGTGCTGACCCCCAACCATACAATTATTTCATTGCTACTTCATATCTGTAATTTTGCTATTGTTGGTTGTAATGAAATATCTAATATGTGGGACATCTGATATGCATCCCCTATGAAAGGGTTATTTGACTCCCAAATGGGTCTCGACCCACAGGTTGAGAAACCATCTGCAAAGAGGCTTCTCATTGGGAAGAGGTTTACCTTTACCCCAAGTTTTTAAATTTTTTTTTTAGATTTTCGTTTTAATCTCTGAGTGCCAATGTCATTTAAGACAAACATCTTCACTTTATGCTTTTGGAAAAGGGAGAGGATGAGAGACCAGTGTTTGGAGAAGGAGGTGTAAAATGCACAAACAAGACATAGTTGCACAGTGGGACTCATCCATGATGCCAAGCTGCCACTGTCTTCCTTTTGGAATCACCAAAAGCTTTGATCATCATCAATGTTTTAAAGAAACGTTGCTTCCTGCACCCAGGGTTAAGGCAGTAGGTTTTGAAGCTTAGCAGTAGATCCACATAACCTTAAAACCATATGTAATACATAAATGCAATCCTAATAATGGTTTTAGAATATTTTAAAAAATCATCTAAGTAATGTCCCTTATGTTTACATGGTTCTTCCTGTCATTTAAAAAGGAACAGAGCCAACCAACAGCAACAGATGTGTTAACCACAGAGCCATGTCGGCCGCACTTTCCTGGCATTGGTGTCATTGGTAAAGGCAATTTTGACCATACTCAATTTTTGCTGGGTGAACACAGAATTGAAGGTCTCCCTCTGGCTTTCCCAGTTTCAGAGTTCTCAGTGGGATTGAGGTGGTGTGCTTTGCCTTGGAATCTTGTGGGAAGTTAGGGGTCTTCTTAGCTGCCAATAGCACCCACCAGCTACCATTGGATAGGCAGGCTTTAGGCTCCAACATCGCTATGACTTCTTTAATATGTGCTAAGGAGAGCACACTTGAAATCCAAGTCAGGAGAACCAAGAAGCTGGACAACAGGACTCAACCGTGTTCACTGTGTTCGTGTGTAACTTGTTCAGTTTAGGGACTGGCAATAGAAGTCTCCCCGTGATTGTCTTTCTCATGCATTTAAAGCAGAAGAAAGAGATTTTCATGGGTTTCTGTTTTCCTTTAACCCTTCAGATTTATGAGGAATCCAAGATGAACTTGGAGCAGGAGAGGCCGTTTGTCTGCAGTGCCCCAGGCTGCTCCCAGGTGAGTGTGCAGATCCTCTGTGCTCCAGCTTGTAGGAAATGCTTCTCCCTTCCCCCCTCCCCGGAAAGGTATTTCCCATCAGGCCACCATATCCACTGGGTTTTCTTTCCTCACTGAAATGCTTTCAGCCCCTCTCCAATTGTCGACATCACCATTCTCACCTTCACTACTGTTAGATCGCGCTTTCAAGTTTGAAATACTTCCCTTTCACCCCAAAACACAGTGGTGCTGACATCCCTATGAGTAAACTTCCTCCGGAAGCAAGCCAGACACATCCTGCCCACCATTTCCGCTGGGCTGTCTTTCAGAAAGGGGAAGGTGGTGTGTACTTCACAACTGCCAGTTGCTTGCATGTATGCTGGGTGCTTTTTAGGAGATGTCTCATAGTCATAGGTTGGAATCTCTCTTCTTTCTGAGAAGAAGTATACCCCTATGACTATTCTTGAACTATAGTTCTTGGACACCGAAGTGCTAAGTAGAGTGGATATCTTGGCTTGCGGGATAGAATCTTGGGGTCTCTCCTTAGTCTCTTCATATAGGGCATGAACCTAGTGTTCAACCAATGTCCACTGCTGTTGCCACCACTGCTGCTAAATCCTTCATATTAGAATCCACGTCTATTATGTGGAAATTACAGTTTTGCATTTTACTTTTAAGCTTGAAAGTGACATTTTTGCTCTTGACTCAAGAGTCTGTCTTTGGGTAGTGTCATGTTCCAGGGGTTTAGATATGTAGAAATAGTTTTTATCCTAAGATCTTTATTTTTTTGGCAGATAGGACACATTTCCAAGTCTGAGCATATGCCTCTTGCTAACGTGGAAGATTACACTTATTTTGTAATTTTCATTTACCTTCGAGAAAACCTAGGCCCACCCCCATTAGTTTGTGTAACAGGGTTGGCAGTCCACTGTGGGGCGGTGCCTAGGGGCCAGGGCAAGTCAGATGAGTGTCCTCCTTATAATTTTCCAGAGTTCCTGGAGGATTCTGGGTGGGGGAGGGGGTCTGAAGAGGAGTTTTTGGAGAAACACAAAACATTGTTGCTGGTGTTAGCTGCTGAGCAGCCAGAGGGTGAAATTTTCATCAAAGAATTTTGTGCCAGTGTTTCTTTCTAACTTGTAAACAAGAAAAGTGGTAGAGAAAAAAATGTAGGAGCAAATGGGTTTTTGAAAGCCATTGTGAAGTAGGAAATACTAGGGCAATCTGGATGGGTTGATAAGTAACTGGGAAAATCCCAGTAGACAAGGACTTTCCATGGTAAGTGCAGAATATCTCCTTACTAAGTTAAAGCCTGGTCCCTAACCAAAACAAAACACCCCTCAGTTTCTTCAAAGGGAAGCCTCCATGTCTGAAGGAACCCAGATGACTGGAGGGATTTGCTTTGCTTGGCTGTGGCAATAGACATTAAGTTTTATTTATTACAAGCCACCTATACCTTTTCTCAGCACTTACTGTGTGTGTCTAGGTAGTCTAGCTTTCCCGTGAAAACCACAATGTTCTGAACATACATATCTGGTCTGGGCATCAGATTTGTAATCATATGATGAACTCACCAATTAACTAGTTGATTGCATTTTTTTAAAAAAATAAAGAAACAACAGAACACACTGGGGAGCTGTCTTTACTTAGGGGGAGGAAAGTGAAAAGTTTCTCTATGGAACAGGACCTCCAGAGATCCAGCTAAGGAGGAGTCAGGCTAGGTGGGGATTCCCAGCTATGTCCAGTGTTGGGATACCAGCAGAGAAAAGCATCTAGGCATATGTGAGATTCACAACAGTCAGATAGGAGAGAGATATCTATGCATAAATATTGTGCTGTATGGCACTTACTGTCCTGAGCTTAGCATCATCAACATCTAAGGCCATGTTGCTCTTTGACATGGGCACTATCTTGCATATTATAGAATGCTTGGCAACATTTCTGTCTTAACCTATCAGACGCCAATAGCACAGTTCAGCTGTGACAATCAAAACATCCTTAGCGGTTGCCAGATGTCATTCCAGGATCATAACTGCTCCTGGTTGACAATACCTGTGGTTTCATTTGGGTTATAGCCTTGTTTTTTTTTTTTTTTTTTTTTTTTTGGAACTCCTTTGTTCTGGATCCTCAATTTCTGATACTCTCCTGTTCTGTTCTATGCATCTCTCTATGCTCTGTTTCCCTCACTGGAGTCAGGCAAGATATAAACTGGCCAATGCCATAGTCATGTAGTCACTGGTATTCTATGCCTTCGGAGCTGAGATCTTTGGAGGATGGAGCAACGGCTGTTGGATTTGGCAGCTAGGTGCTCGCAGGAGACATGGGAGAAAGCAGAGGGTGGAGGCCTGACTGGAAGGGATTAATGAGTGAGTGGGTGGCGGATGGCAAGGGAGTTGGAGTGGTGGCACAGAGGATTCTTTCAGGAGCAGGAGGCAGTGCCGGGAAGCAGAGTGATCCAGGGGCAGCCTGCGAGGGAGGCAGCTGAAGGATAGCCAGGGTGAATTTAGTCAAGATGGAGACACCGGTGAGAAGGCAGGAGAGCCTGAAAGAATAGTGCCAAGAAGACAGAGGGTACAGAGCATCCTGCCGGGCAGTGAGCACCTCAACTTAGTCGAGCCTAGAGGGAATAGAGGGAGACTCTGCCAAGTCACATGCAAAGTCTGAGGGGATTGAGTGCAGTTAACTTTTGGTTTAAGTATGTTTTGTGTTGTAATTTGGTTACACTTTGTTGTAATAATTATTTAAAACGCTTGCCAGTCAAGCCGACTATCTAAGTTGCAGCAGCTTTGCCTAGCTCAGCCGCCATGTTTGTGGCCAGAGGCCACTTGTGCACCGCAACTAAAAACGGCCAGCCAGAAACACCAGCCCTGTCACTCACGAGATGCCAGCATGGGAGTTGGCTCTGCCAATCTCCCATGCTGTGTCCACAAGGCTGGGCATTGCCCAGATCATCCCGACATCCATGCGGGCCCAATAACAAGATGAGACTCTAATGCTTAAAGATTAATCAAAGGCTTCATATGTTTGGTAATGTTTAATAATAATCAGAATTGTAACCCAATACCCAACCTAGATATACCAACTACCTTTGACTTCAGGAGACATGTGAACATCCGCCTCCATGTTCCCCTCTCTCTCATCTCTCTCCCTCGTCTCTCTCCCTCTCCTAGCTCCTCCTCTTCCTTCTCCTCTTCCTCTCCCTTCCTCCTTCTCTTCCTCTCCTTACTCCTCCCACCTTAGCTCCTCCTACAGTTTTATGTGTGGCACTGGGGAATTGAACCTAGGAACTCACATATCCTAGGCAAGTACTGTGTCACTGACTGTACCCTTACTACCCAGTTCTTGACTAGATCCCATTATGAGTAACCTTGAATATTTTGTTGAAGAAGCAAGCCAAGGTGCTTTTTTAATGAGGCTAAGTAGACGGTGGAAAATGTTGGATACATGTGAGAAATTAAGATTCATGTACTATCTCCATTTTAAGGGGACAATTCCAAGACACGCCCACCCACCCCCAGCTTTGGCTGTGATGACGTATGTAGAAGTCAGTGTGTCCTTTATGTGGAAGTGTTTCCCTTTTCTTGACAAACTGTTATAAAACTATACTCATCTTCTAGCTGAACAAAGACATAGACACCAGCCCATAGTCCCGAGTGTCACCTCGGTGGAATATTAGTAACTCATAGTCAAATCAGCTGGTGCGATCATAGGTGTGACTATAGGTGTGACTATAGGTGTGATGTATAGGACTGTATCACAGCATTTGCCCTAGTGTCATCCTATAATCTGGGGACATGAAATAACAAGATTAGGGCACCTTGAAGGTGAAGAAACAGGATTGTCAGTGTTTGGAGGAGGTGACAGAAAGACTCCTCGGCTCCACTTCCTCTTCTTGGAGAGAAACTTTCCTCTGTCAGGGATGGCCTCTAACACCTGGAAGGTCTTTTCAGACCCAATCTGTAAATATGAACTCTGTCTCCGAAGAAACAAGAACCATCCTTGCTGTGCTCTCTGGCTCACCTAGACCCCACTCTTCCCACTCTTCCTTATCCTCTGGGTAGCTTGTTACTTTCAGATCTCATGTCTGTTTTATACTAGGCATCTCATTTATTTACAATTTGCAAATACTTGTCTCATTCAGAAGGCAACTTTAGTTACTTTGCAGTTTATGGCTGTGTTCCTATAATCTCAGAACTCAGGAGGCTAAGGAAGGGGATTCTGAGTTCCTGGCTAGCCTGGGCTAGGTAGTTAGGTAGTGAGCCTTTGTGTAATAACAACAAACAAGGAAAAAGCAGAAAAACCTGGTTAAATATTTCATCCTGGCTATTGTGATTTATTATAGGCTGGAGAGCATACTCAGGGGTCAGGAGCAGATGATGATGTCACAAAGACCCAAGTTGGGGTCCTAGCACCCATTTTAGTTAACACTTAACCACTTGTAATTAAAAGGGTATCTGACATCCTCTTCTGGAATCTGTGGGCACCTGCGCTCACATGCTGCACATGTTACACACACACACACACACACACACACACACACACACACAATTAAAAAGAAATTTTTAGAAAATATTATACAAAAAACACCCCAGCTTATTAAAGCTGGAAAGATATTTCAAGGGTTAGGAGCCTGAATCAGTTCATAGCACCTATGACAGCTAAGAACCATCTATAACTCCAGTTTGAGAGATCAGATGGCCTCTTCTGGCCTCTATGGATTCTAGGCACACACATGTCACACAGGCATAATGCAGGCAAAACACACTCATAGAATAAAAAATAAGTTTTTTCAAGTGGTTTATATACTAAATAAAATATAGTGTCATATTGTTTATATTACATTAACTTTTCTCTCTGACTCATTTGTACTACTGTTAAATATTTGGTGTTAAAATCAAGAGAATATATGAAATGAAATAATGAAATAAATGAAAATCAAGAGAATAAATAATACAGAAACAGGAAAACCTGAAGTTTAATGAAGCAAACCTCTGGGTAACCAGAAGTCAGTGTAAGTGCCACTGTTTTCAGACTCTTTGGTATATGCTGCAAGCATTAAATAAATAACGACTTTCAGAACCTTTCATAGCCTTCAGCCTAGTGGAGTCCTGTTGGACCACAAATCCATTCTCTATATAAAAAGAAATAACAAATAACTTCAACTATGGTGGTACAAAGGTAATAGGGATTTATATTGACCATCCTGAGTTCTGGAAGTTTCTTTTCAAGTTATCAAGGACCTAGAAATGTTTATCAGAATGTATTGTTTTCCTGTGTTTATATGTGACTTTAATAATCACTGTTCAGTTCACTGTGTTCAGTGAATGTGTAATGAAACTGTGCTCACTTCAGTCATTACAAGCATACCGAGCTGAGCCAGGTCAAGCTAGAGTTTGCTCAGCATCAAACTGCAGCCAAACCACAAAGCTCATTGCTGTTACTGATGGCTGCATTTCTGTGGTAGAATTTGAGGAAACTCTTTTTTTCTCCTTTAGTATTCAGCATAACCCTTGAGATATTTCAGGTGATTTCGGGGTCACTATTTCTGGTGTGAGTCACCTAGCTATACCGTGAATTCAGCAAGGGAAGTGACATAGGTTTTACAGCAGCAGGCAGACACTTGACTCTGGGTGGCAGGGTCATTTTTGTTTATGATGCAATGGACAGAGTCACCACATGGCTCTCCTCAACACAAAAGAGCCAGAAATGCCCGAAAATAGTTGAAAGCAACATTTGACAACCCTAACATCATTCCCTGAAAATTTCAGATAAATACAGACTGACCACAGCATGCACTGTATAGAACACCCCAAATAATTTGTCATGGTACTGTGAAATCATATGTATAATTAAAATAAAGCAGATAATATGAGGACTAGGCTTTCATAAGCAGAAACATACTGTAAAGACATCATGCTGTACGTTAGTAGATATATTTAAAAAATTAAGCGTGGCATGGAATTCTTTCCCAAAATCTGACATAAATCAAAATTCTTTCGATGTCATGTGTTTCTCTTATTTTTGGTTAATCTGTAGATAATGTCTAGCATACTTATTGTGCCTCTGACTTAATTTTATGCTATTATGTAAAGCAGTGACTATTACAGAAAGTTCCATGGTTTTGAATGTGCCGAGTGCTGCCCTGATCTCCATCCAGTTCCTCATGTTGACTTCATACGCTCTGCCACTGTTATTCATGAGAAGTGTTCCTTTCAATTCTGCTACTTTTTTTTAAGAGGCTTCCTATCAGAGGCAGGCACCAGGGTGCAGTGTGTGTGTGTGTGTGTGTGTGTGTGTGTGTGTGTGTGTGCGTTGTTTCAGTACTTTCAACAGGGCTTTTTGCATTTTCTGTCATTAAAATATGCATTTTTTTGCATTAATTAGCAAAAGATAAGACAGAGTTCAAAGTCTCTTGAACTTGAAAACTTCTCATCCCCTCCCTCCAACCCCGAGATAGAAACCTCTAGTTCTCAAGAAACACATAGATTCTGTGGTTGCCTGTTCAGTCAGTGCAGCTGCACTTATGCAAGAAGCAGAGGACTTTGGGAAAGTTCTGGGGGAAGGTGTGAGGAACTGTGAGATGACTAGAGACAGAGAGCATTACCAGTAGTCCTCTGCCACATATGCAAGCCTTTTGGCACACAAATGGACATTATATATATATATGTACATATATTATATCATATATATGTACATAGTTGCATATAGTTGGGAGGGATCCCCTCCACACCCATCACGTGAATGTAAATCAGCAGGAGACTTTACTCATATGATAATATTTTTTTCAGAACTGATTTTATTTTAGTCTCTCTTGGTTTTGATTCTGTCTTTTTCTCTTTGATGTCAAGTATGTGCTTCAAACTGAATGTCTCCTGTTCCTCTCTCTATCACCTGACAGCGTTTCCCAACAGAGGACCATCTGATGATTCATAGGCACAAGCATGAGATGACTTTGAAGTTTCCTTCAATAAAAACAGACAATATGCTATCAGGTAAGAGAGCATTAGGCCAAGAAGGTTTGGAGTATCACAACTCTGAATCTTTTTGTCTCTACTGCCTTAGTGCTGAGATTATAGGCATGGCTTGCCATACCCGATGTAACTTCTCATTTTTATATGTTGCGCTAAACTTGGCTCCATGTTAGTTTCAAAGTTATACCTTAGCCACACAGGTAACAATGTGTCCTGAACCTCTGCAATGCACTGTTCTGCAGTTACATGAATTAATTAATTTCCTGCCTTGGGGATGTCAGGGTAGGATTCCATGTGAACACATGGCTAAAATCAGGGCTCATTTGTGATATAGTAATTAATTACAAATTAATATTTAAGTCATATTAATTAAATCAAATTAATGTTGTAGGGAGTCAGTGCCATGCAGCCTTAGCAGAAGGAGCACAGAGGATGCTCAGGGAATGTTTCCTTGAGAAATGACACTTGCTCTTAAGTGGGCGATTAAATGATATGATGCATAGAAACATGCTCAGTGAGCGGGAGCAAAATGAATAATGATTAGTCCATTAACTAATTCTCATTTCTCCCAATCTTAGAAAGGAGTTAGAAAAATAAAACTATAGTAATGAGGAACTTGAAAGCTAATCTGGGTTCTGTCTTGGCCGTATAACCTTGAACAAATAATTGAACCTTTCAAGGTCTCAGTTTCTCCCTCCATCAAATGGGAATGACTTTATCTCTGCAGCATATTTCACTGACTAAATATGAGGGGGCCAATGGAAGGAGGTCTGAGTGTTTCGTAGACCACTCACATGGTCTTTGCCTTCTCACATGAACTCTTTGACCTGTACCCCTGACTTCCTGACATTCAGGAGAAGATGACACCCGTATGCCCGAACTGTAATAGACATCAGAAGAGACACCCACAGGACATATGACTGAGTACCTTTGTTGCATTTTAAATTTCTAGAGATTTATTTTTTGCCACTATTACTAAATCTTATGTAAATTGCCAGTGCATTACCATGAAGCATGAAAGAAATTAGAGCAGCTCTCCTGGAATCACCAAACAGGGTGGTGCTGATGGGCCCTGATCGCCAGTGCTCTGGCTAGCAGACTGAGCCACTGCCCTCTGGGTCAGGCTGGGCCAGATTAGACATGTGAGCAGATGCATTTGAGCCATCACAGCTTCACGAGGCACTGGAGAGGTCTGATCATGGGACTGATGCTCTGAGCTTAGGAGACCAGCTCAACGGGGACCTCTGCCTTTTTCTCTGTCACTGTCCACCTCCACCCTCCGCTCCCTGCCCTTGTCTCTTCTTTTGAACAAATAAACTGCTATTCAGAGATTGCTTCAGCTTTTTGTGAGTTTAAAGAGGTACAGAAATTCCCATGCGAAGGAGATGAGAAGCCTAGGTTATATTGGATGCCCTGACTTATGTCACTTCCTGGTCTGTCGTCACTTCCTGGTCTGTCGATATGCAGATTGTCCAACTTTTGTGTTTCAGAGGTGACCACGAGTGCACAAGCAGCCAGTATTTAAACCCAATTCCCGATATTTAAACCTTTGGGCTATTCTTTTAATTTCCAAACTGGATCCCTAGAATAGGCTGCCTCATGGAGAAGGAGTATTCCAGAGAAGTGAGTGCATGGGATCTGAAGCTGCAGTAACAAGCAGCAGTGTAGGGCAGTGTCTTCCACGCAGGTTAGCTTGGCTCTGCAACGAGTCTCACCTGAACATCTGTACAACAGCAGCCAGAAACCTGTGACCACAGGAACAACTGGGTGAAGGCTTTTTGTTTATACTGCCTAAAACATTGTTTCTCTTGGAACTTTGTTCCTTTGTGACCCTTATTGCAAATCCTGAGCAGGGCCAGGTGAAAAGCAATCGAGAGTGTATTACCTAATTTTATTATTTGAAATTTATTATGAAAAAAAAATGAAGAGAGCGAGAAACAGAGAAGACAGCATGATGAAGGCAATGGTGCCCCTTATCTGCTTCCTCCTGCCCGTGTTGAAGTTAATATGAAATGATTTCATATTCCAGGGAAGTGCTCAATTTCAGAGCCTATTTCTCATTTTGCATGCTCAGAGTTCTGCGGGGCTATCTGGAATAGAGAGCTGTCCAGTCCAGATACAATGTTTTCGTATCTAGAGAGTTCATGTTGGCTGTGTGTTGCATTCCAGGGCTGTCCACACTGAATTGGATTAGCCTTTCTGTTGGATATCTGGACTTCACTGTTTTTGCTCCAAGAAATGACTAAATTGTCTATTTATCAAAAATACAAATTTTTATGATTAAGGCTTGAACATATTTATGATTACAAATTTGAATGGAGATTTTGCGCCTCTGTATCTTGATTTGTTTCAATTCATTAAAACTTCATTTGCCACTAAAACTTGTTCAGGTCAGTATTCTTTGCCTTAAGTTTATTTAGTGTCCCACCATGATGATATAAATCAAATAGTAAATGAACATCAAGCAAAACTCTCCAAATTCTTCTTGGTCCATTTTTCAAACAATATTTAAATTGCAAAAAATTTTGCATTTCAGATGAAGCAAGACTTGACATATCATATGAAGATGACTCGTGTTGACTGTGATTTGCGTGGCTAGTGTTAGGACGTCTTGTTCGTCTCTATTTACAGTATCAGTACATCCTTCACTGTTTGCAAATTTCACAGTTAAAAAAGTGGTGCCATGTCATGGATACACACTTCAGAATAGTGTCCAGAGCTGGTTTCATAGCTCAGTGCCAGAATGCTTGCCTAGTGCATCTAAAGCCCCAGCTAGGTTTGAGTAGAGTGTGCTACTCAAAACTGACTGTCTCTGATTCTTGCCTTGGCACAGAAAGAGAGTGCAGGTGACAGGTATTAAATCAAACAAGTCTACTCTTCCCGGACAGAGTATGAACACAGACTCCTCACTCTAACTGGATACTTAGGGACATGCATTGGGTAGGGAGCTGGGTTAGGAGGGCAAAAAGACCCATGCACATAGCCTCTTCTGCTGTGGGTCTCTCATTCTTATCTATTCTATACAGTACACTTTTAGAATCCAACGGTGATGGTGGTCACTTTCAGTTGTCCTTGTTCCAATGAAATATAAATTCACCGCAAGGAAAGTTTTAAATATAGAAGGTTTTTAAAATCACTTTATGTATGAGAGTGTTTTGCTTGGATGTATATTTACCTGCAAGTGTCCATGGAGGTCAGAAGAGGGCACTGTATCCCACAGAACTAGAGTTACAGATGGTTGTGAGTTGTTGTGTGGGGACCTGCAACTGAACTCTGGTCTCCTGCAGCAGCAGTATCAAGTGCTCTTCACTGCTGAGCCACCTCTCCGGCCCTAAGATACAAAAGGTGTTAAGTGCACTTTGAGGAGAGAAACTGTAGAATGCAATTTCCTTTCACATGCAAATAACAAAATTATAGGTTGTTATATATACAGATCCATTCTGCTTGAAGATCCCAGTTGAATTCTAGCAGAGATGAAGAGGAGACCATGTGGGGCTACCTTAATTGGACTGCCATTAGGCATTAGAGAATTTTTCATATTATCTGTCAAGCATCTCCAGCACGCTATTACTTTTACAGGGTTCCGAGGTTCTATATATGGTTCCTGTGAAGACAGTGGGGCAGGGCTGCTTTCCTAGGTAGGCCTTCATAAGCATACATGTGTGTAAAGTGATAGATTTTGCTACATACATGAAGATGAAGTTGGTGAGTTTCATGGATCTTACTCAAAAAGTTAAGCTTACACACCTTGAGTGGGATGCCTGAGAGAGATGCTCTTGGGAGCAGGGTTTCAAATGCCTAGCAACCCCATGGCTAGATATTGTGACACAGTTAATGAAATTAAGACAGACACAGCCCAAGTATGAGGAGAGAGACTATAAACAGCCCACCCCCACCACCTCCTTGTTCATTTAACATCTTTTGAGTGTTTATCAAGATCTTACAGTGTCCATGGATAGACATACAGCGCATGGTGCTTACCATACTCAAGTGAGCTACGGAGGAAGAGATGATACTCAACCACTAAACAGTTTACATAAGTGAGAAAGGAAAGATTGCTTAGTGATAAGTGCCATGAAGTTTGGTAATGTGACAGTAAATGTCCAGCAGGCTACCTGAGGGTGGGTGACCAGGACAAGCCTTAGTCTTTGTGCCAAGACATGATGACTAATGGTATGTGCTTACAAATCCTTTCTCTTGCCTTCAAAATGTGGTGGCAATTTGTGAGGCAAAGTTCATGTTTGTAATCCCAGTGCTGGGGATGCAAAGCTATAGGACAGATGTGGCACAGCCAGCTGTACCTGGAGTGGAGACATAGAAGAAAAGCCAAAACTGGCTTCCTCCTCTCATCTTCCTTCTCCAATTCTCCTTATTCCTCTTCTGGTGTAAATGATGACATAGCCATTGGAGACTCAATGGAAAGAGTCTTACCTCTCTGGAAAGAGTCTAGAATCAGGGCCTATCACTTAAAATTAGACTTGCAACCTAATTCTCACTGTAAAGAAAGAATGTGATTTAATAAAATGGAAGATTTTTTTCTTTTTTTTTGCAAGGAGTTGATCATGATTATCCAAAGAGCCTGAAGAGCTCATGGCTATTTGAGGAAAACTCTATTCAATAATTCATCGGCATTTTCAGGAATTTGTTAAAGGGAAGATGCCATATCACTTCAAAACACCATTAAAACGAGCTGAGATTTTTAAAAAAGTGACGGAGGAAGTAAGTGTGTAAAATCAACCACACACACACACACACACACACACACACACACACACACACACACACACACACTGTGGAATAGCAAACCAAACACCTTCAAATACAGAACAAAGCAAAAGTATTAGCAATTTTTCTCACTAAGTAAGTGAATAATTAGAGTTTTATGGCACACACGCTGGCAAGGACGACCTGCGTCAGAAGACAGCACAATAGAAGTGATAGCCCTCTGATTGCCTTGCCCTATGCTTGCCACTGTGCCTTACGTGTATAAACATTGTGTTCTTTGATCCCCATGCCCCTTCTTCCATATGGCCAAAAGAGTGGTTTTCCAAATTCGTTGTTGTTTTCTTGCTACACATCTAGACTGTGAGTTATGTGCTAAGTTCTGGTTCTACTCTAAGCTAAATTTTGTCAGTCTAGGGACTGCCTTTTTTTTCAATGGGCAGCTTAGCCCTGAGCCTTCCAGTGGTATAAATAGTGAATGCGTAGGAGGAGATTCTAACATACGAATGATTCAAGGGGCACAGAGACATGTTTGAATGTCATAGTGTCTCATTCACTGTGGTCAGGAGGAGACTGGTGGTTTTGGGCATTTATGGGGGCTGTCAGTTTCTCATCCATGTTTCTAGCTGGCCAAGACATACAGACTTTTGAATCATTCACAGGAATGAATTGAGGCCTTGTTCTGCAGAATTTTATTTTTTATAAGAAAAACTCACTCATGTTCTGTTTAGCCTGGAAGCCGGCCCCTTTGAACAAAACATATAGGAGAACTCATATAATTAGGGACAAGTGGAAATAAGGGGCTTTAGCTTCCTCCATTCAATGCACATTATGGTAATAAAACCACATCATATCTTTTGTTCCCTCAGCTGGCAGGTTCGTGATGTAATGATGTAAATAACCCTTGTGCCAGCTCAGTACCTCAAAGCAAATGATCTTATGGCCCAGTTGCTTTTGATTCACTGGTGATGAATCTGTCTGGAAGATGTACTTGTTTAGGTAAAGTCAACTTTGAAGCTATATAGAACTAATGAGCACAGGCTACAGGAGAAGCCCTCACCAAAAGAGTTTCCCATTGATGCATAGGCATTGACAAGGCCATCTGGTCTACCAGTTCTTTGTGTTGCCAGTAAACGAATCTAGAGCATGATGAGGTTGCATCTCTGCAGAGAATCACCTCAGCTAGAATGACTTTTTTTTTTTTTTATGTATGCCATGAATATTATCTGGAACCATGTACACCCTGGCTTGCTTTGTGATGGCACTGTCCTTGGGGAAGGAGACAAGACAGCAATGTTAGTGTTGATGATAGAGTGTCCTGCTCCTGTGTAGTCGTACGCAGAGGCACACCAATTGCCAGGTAGAAGCCTTGTTGAACTTCATACAATTCTGCCAGATGTTCCTGGCCATTGCTTCTATAAAGAATATGAATCTGGAAATTCATATAATGTAAACTCTTCTAAGTATATCCTTATTAAAAGGCAGACAGGAGCTAAGTTAATTTTTTTAAATAAAAAAATTGACGAAAATTCAACTGAGAAATGTGATTATAAAAATATAAAAACACACATAAAATTGCCTTACCTTCCAACTTTAGTTCTTATTAGAAGAGATATAATGATTTTAATGTTTTTGCTACTGATTTGAGCCACCTTTTAAAATTTTTGTTTATTTTTATGTCTATAGATGTTTAATTTGCATGTGTGTCTATACAGCATATATATGCCTGGTGTGCATGGAGGCCAGTAGAGGGCCTCAGATCCCTGAAGTTGGATTTATAGATAATTGTGAGTCACCATGTGAGTCCTGGGAATTGAGCCTGGGTCCTCTGGAAGAAAAACCAGTGCTTTCAACCTCTGAGCCATTTCTTCATTCCCCTAAGCCACTTTCTTTAGGAATTCTACCAAGCTGCATTGTATTGTAAAAATAATTATGATATATTACTTTTTAAAAAAATCCCTGACTTTAATGGTCAAAAATTCAAACTAGCTATAGAGACCTTAACAATTTTGTGTCTATGTATGTACATCACATGTGGATGCTGATATCTTCATATATTGGTGATCACTAACAGTTTGGTACCAAATGATACAAAATATTTTGACATCATCTAGTCCTTTAGCTAGGTCATAGGTGATAACATGGGTATGTTATACTTGGGTATGAGTACCCAAGTCAAAGAGAAAGTGTCTCTCAGGGCCGACATCCTTTTTTCACACATGCTATCTCTCCTGTCCTTTGCACATCATTTTTTCAGTTGATCATTTATCTTGTTTTTTTTTTTTAATTTTTTAAATTTTTTTTAAAATTTATCTTGTTTTTAATGGTTGAGGAAATGAAGCAGATAGGTACATGACTTAAATACAACTCGGGAACCAAATGAGGTAGCAATTTTTATCATGCTTGTGAATTTAGCTTTGTGTGTGCTGTCTAGGACCACCTTGGAATGATCAGATTTGTTGGGGATGATGCATGCCATGACTATAAACTGATGGGAACCGAGAGAGAGAGAGAGAGAGAGAGAGAGAGAGAGAGAGAGAGAGAGAGAGAGAGAGAGAGGAGAGATGGGGAGAGAGACAGAGATACAGAGACAGACACAAAGAGACAGAGATAGTCAGAAACAGAGATAAGTAGACAGAGAGATAAAGAGATAAAGACCGACAGACAGAAAGCTAGAAAACAAAAAACTGTGCAGTGTGTGAATGTACATGTGGAGGACAGAGGACAACTTCAGGTATCATTTCTCAAACACTAGGAAAAGGTGGGTACATTTTTACTTTCCTTTTTCTTTTTCTTTTCTTGAGGAATAGTATCTCATTTGCTTGGCACTCACCAAGCAAGCTAGGCTAGCCGCTCAGCAGGTCTCCAGCATCTACTTGGTTTTGCCTTCCCAAGGTTAGGATTCCAAGCACGCACCACCATACCTGGCTTTTTACGGGGTACTACAGGTTGAATTTATGTCCTTGTGCTTACAATAGAAGTACTTTACTGACATATCTCTCTCTTCAGCTCCATATGGGAACTTGAGAACTGCTTTTAAAAGCAATGTTAGGTGTGTACCTAGTTATCCGTCCTGCTGATAAAGTTTACAGAATTTCCTCGTGTGACTGGTGGATAAATTTCTAGAGGACAACTCTTTAGAGTCCTTCCTTGTAAAGTAAACAGCATGGTCTTAATATTGCAAGGCACCTTTGGTTCACTGTTGCAGGGATGGAGGTTCAGTGAGGAGACGTCCCTTTCTCAAGAAACATTCAACAAAGGATCTGGAGACTAGAACATGATAAACTGAGAAGAGAAAAAATGTTAATCCCCTTTGGTGTTAACATTTAAAAAAACATTTCATCAATGCGCACAAATTACACATATTCATATGATACTGTATGATATTTCAGTGAATGCACCTGGAGTGTATTGATCAGATTAGAGTACTTGATCGATCAATTACATTGAACATTTATGCTTTCTTTCTGTAGAGAATACTCTAAATCTGTTATGTAGTATTCAGTTATTGGCAGCCAGTTATCCTATTGTGAAAGTATATTAGATACTAACATCACCCTCTTCAGCCTGTGGCAGTGAGTATTGTATTCTCTACTTGTATAAAGTTAACTTTTTAAGCTCTCACAAATGCATGTAAATGTGTCTTTATTGTTGGGTGCCTGGCTGGTTTAGTTCAGCTCTTTCCAGATCCATCCATGTTACAGCAAACAGCAGGATTTTGTTCTTCCTGGAGGCAGGTAAGACAGTAAAAGAAGTGATAAACATTTCCTTCTTGCCTCTGCCTCGGGTGCTTTGAGGCTCACCGGAACCCTGGGTGCTGTTTAATCAGCGGGTGTTTGTGGAGCCTCCGTTCAGGTGATGAGAGTGGTTATCTTGGAAAACTTTTAGCACAGGTGAAGTGCAAGTTCAAAAGGTCAGAAGTTATCCTGCCTCTTATTTGGGTGTTCTTTGCTGAAGTGCCTAATGAAAGGCGAGCCTAAAGTCTTAAGTGCTCAGCTCAATTCCTAAGAAAACCAGTTCCAGTACTTCCTCAGGGTTGCTTGTCTCCACTGACTGAATAGACCAGAGTATTCACTAGAAAAGCATAACTGTTCTCATTTGGGATACAGAAGTCACCGCAGCTATGGCTGACTAATGTTCTTGGATCTAAATAAGGAGAAGATTACAAGCATTTAATTACAGCTATGGGTTTTACCCACTACGTTTAAAGGATTCTGGGAGAAATAAGGATCTGACAAAAGCATTCATGGCAGTGAAACTTTTCTGCCTGTCTGGCTTAAGCAGCTGAAAGGTTGGGCTATTTCCTCTTTGAGCACTTGCACATTGCCTGGCTTACTTGGACCTGGTAGGGTAAGAGATCAAAGATGACTAGAGGTCCTGTACTCAGGCCAATAAATGCTACATGAAAGTGAGGTTGCATTTACTGGTTTCTGTTGTAACTGGAAACAGTACCTCATTCAACAAGATGAACCAAAGCTTAGGAGCAGCGTAACTTGCAAATTTCAAAGGAGAATACAAGTGTTTGGATATCGTTCAGCAAAGAGAATCACACTTGGTAACAACGCACGTATCTCCCTCTGGACCATCTGACTCAGAGAGGAGGGAAGCCACTGCCTTTGCTATTCATGGCCTAATTGTTTTGTCATGGCCATGGGTTTTGAATTTATTGGTAAAGGGCCCCAGAAGATGGGCGGTGCCATTCCCACTGCCCCCTCCTTTGTGTGTTGGTGTGCCGTAGTATCTGAATATCTTTTGCTTCAGAGTAGAAGAGAAATTTTAAAAATCTCTTAGTCTGCTTGGACCCTGTCCCCTCTTATATCACCTGTGCTTAATGTCACTGGCCGTCTCCTAACACTCCAAACCTCAAGGGTACTGCTGGTGTAACCTTAAACACTTACCTCAGTTTGTTTTTCTATCAAAACTAGTTCTTAGAAGTCTTCAAGGTGTGGCCTCCTCTAAGCTGTTATTTACCAAAAGAGCTCTGTTTGCTCTTCTTTGGGGTATTTCTGTGGCTGATGCCGTAGCTGACTGATACATGCATTTGACTATGATCCTCAGCCTCAATCCTTCATCTCTCAAAAGAAGCATGGAGGGGTAAGAGGAAAAGCAAGAGCTGGTAAAACGAACTCCTGTGATAACAAGTGGCAGGGCGTTTCCTCCAAAACACTGAGGACCTGACAAAGAAAGGAGGCTGTAGATGCAGGTCACTGTATAAGGGGTATGCAGGATTCCAAGGATGGCTGCACACCAAAAAAGCCAGGAATTAATAAAATGATTCATTACCAATAAAATTAGGGACTCAGTTTACACATCAGGTCTGGGGACAAGGGTTGGTTTCTTCATAAATAGGACAGGGAACTCATTTTTGCCTAGCAGAGTTTCTGTGAATATTACTGAGATGGGAGGGAAGTGTTCAGCTTTGTGCAAAGCAAGAGATGCCCAGTGGAGAATCAGTGCCCAGCAGACAATGCACACGTCTCCTGCCTCTTACATTTGATTTCCATGTCTACAACTCCTGTTCAGAAGTCCTATGTGAAGCTCTGCGTCTTATTTCTGCCCCAATTCCTAGTTCCCAGTGGTTCCCTCTGACTTTCCTTTCAACAGTCATATATTACTTGGGTCTGTGGGCAGTGGTGTTTGAAGCTAAGCTGAGTTTAGAAGACAGAATCCTTAGCCTTCACAACCATATTTGAAAGATAAGGAAGATGATATTTAGGAAAAATATTTAATGTCCTCTAAATCATGCTAGATAGACATGCGCACACACACACACACGTGTACACACACACACACACACACACACACACACACACAAGCCCTTTGATCCTCAAAAGGCAAAACACTGGATTTGGATTGAAAGGAGATCCTATCTGAAGGTGTTGGGAGATGTTTAACAAGACAGTTATAGGTTATGGGGTCTTGTTGAGGAAGATTACTTCTCTAGTCCCAGAATAGTGTTTACCCTACTGATTGACACCTGTGAGGCAATCTGGGTGAAACTGCCTGTGACTCACAGAGTCCTGCATAATGTGTTGCTTTATCTAACCACACCATGGTTATATGAATATGTGAGGTGTCTATGTGTGCATCATGGTAACTTAATGTGCTAAGTCAGTCATACGTACAAAGCCCAGGCTTCACATGGCTGTTTTAGATAAGGCTTGATTGACAGTCATCTGTAGTAGAGAACTCAGATCTTGGATCTTGAGGTTAAGAAAGGGGAAAAAGCCCCAATGGAACTTTGTTGCTTGAGAGTCCATGCCAACCCCTCAGGTACTGAATACCCCTTTTTTATAGGGAATCAAGACATGCTGCCTTTGAAGGACTGATTCTATGGAGGAGGGCAGGTAATCAGCCACCTGCTTTGCGAATAGGAATACATTTAATGAATCTAAATTGATATTTACTGTATTGCTGGGATTGACTATTCTATATGCTATAGAAAAGTAAGCAGAGTCCTGATTTTTTG
The DNA here is from genome assembly GCF_011762505.2 of Arvicanthis niloticus. Lineage (NCBI taxonomy): Eukaryota > Metazoa > Chordata > Mammalia > Rodentia > Muridae > Arvicanthis > Arvicanthis niloticus. The sequence goes on along the minus strand of NC_047672.1, from coordinate 10,960,746 downwards.
GGATATAGTAGTTTTTAGAGTGTAGGCCTGGCACTGAGTTTCAGTATAAGGGAATTCTTTGGATGACTGGTGACAGTACCTCAGAGAACTGTGCAAAAAGTTCTGTATACTGAAGGCAGTATACAGATCAGGCTGGACAAAAGTCACACTCAATCGCATGTCGGTCAGGGGCTTAGGTGGGAATAATGCAAACACACAGTGGAAGAGAGTAGGGAGACCTAACAAGATTCTAAATCTGTGTGTGTGTGTGTGTGTGTGTGTGTGTGTGTGTGTGTGTGTGTGTGTGTGAGATATATATAGGACCTTCTGTTTCTTGCATCTTCTATCTTGGAAAAAACAATTCTACTCAGTGCTATTCATGCCAGGTGTACCTGATCTGAAGGAAGATGGCTGGTTTTGGGACTACAAACCTGTAGTTCTACCTTGCTTACTCTCTAGGGTCTTGTGAGTACATGGATGTGAAATATTACATAGTCTTCAAATATTACATTTGCAGATCATGGCTTCAGACCCTCCAGTTTCCTAAAGAGTAAGCTCTGTTGAAAGTCCAGACTATGAAAGAAATTCCTTTCCTTTTAGAGAGTATTTGCAGAACATTCTTTTGGCTACAGCAAAGGAAAATAAAAATCAATAATGATATATTTTATAAAAGATGGAAGCTGAATGTGTTTGACTTGGAACCTCTTATCATCCGTCTCTGGTTCTCAGGAGATAAAATTGCTGAGCTACTTTTTGCATTAAGAAGGAGGAGGAATTAGTGAACCTGTTTGTTTCTTTTTGTTTTCTATAAAAATATATCCTCATTCTCTTACCAGACTCCTGAAGTCAAGTTTGAGAGTGGCATAAACAGAGGATCTTCTGGGTTGATTTTAGTTAAATTATTTTTTATCACTTAAAATAAAAAGGCTGATTTCCCATTCACATGGTGATGTGTATTCAAATGATATTGCCTCCAGATTTGGAGGAGAACAAATATGTTTACTATTGCCTAGGGGTGAGAGTAGGGTGTGGTCAGGAGGGTTGGGAAGTCCTTATATATGGCTATCTCCTTTCCAGTGCTTTTTTTCTTCCACATGGCCATTGTGGTTAAAGGCGTGGGAGACTGTTGGAAGCTGTTGGGCATCATGTTATGCTGAAGGGAGAGTATGAAGGAATTTGGTTCCATTTACAAGGCATTTGAGGAAAATGTCTGTTATTGATCTGCTTTCAGATCAGACTCCGACGCCCACAAGATTCCTGAAGAACTGTGAGGAGGTGGGTCTCTTCAGCGAGCTGGACTGCTCCTTTGAGCACGAGTTCAGGAAGGCTCAAGAAGAAGAGAACAACAAGAGGGTAGGTGGGCTCTGGGTGAAAACTGGAGGTGTGTCCCCCGGCACCGTTCGGGAAATGTCTGGCACTGCAAACTTCATCGAAGTATTCTTAGATCAGTATCTTGAGACAAGATCTTGCTAAGTAGTTCTGGCTGTTACTCATAATCCTGGTGACTCGGTCTTCCAAACACTGGGAGAACAGGTGTGTGCTACCATGCCTGTTTGTAATAGTGTTTTATTGATTTGTGGGTGTCTGCCAAACTTTTTTCTTTTAAAGTTATGTGTCTCTGATTGTGACAGCATCAGATTACAGAGCTCAGATTAATCATGGGGAAATGAGTGTCTGAAACATGGAATTTAAGGTCTAGAAAAATATTACCTTATTCTTAAAGCTGTGCCGGATGAATCCACCCTCAGTCAGGTCTTTTTCTTTGTTAAGTATTTAACAGCAGATATTGCATAGGCAATGTGTTCAGAGGTGACCAGGCCAAAGGATAAGAACAGCTGACTCATCAAAAGGCAGGAAAGAAGATTTTCATCTGATTTGGGCCCTGCCTGCAACTGTCTCTTTTCCATAATCTCTGGTTGTTCTCTACCAGATGTGTAACCACTTCCTGGTCATGTTACCTATGTTGTTGACGAGACAAACAGGTTAGCTACAACTGTTGGTCACTTGGTGGGATTCTTCGGGTTCTTTTGATCCATATATTTGTCTATATATGTTGTCCATCTATTAAAAATTTTGGTAGAATTTTAAAATCTACTCACAAGATGAAGGAAAGGAGGTTGGCTCACAGGTAAATTTGACAAGTGTGCTTTCCATGAATTCTTTGTTACTGTCACAGGGTGTCACTGGATCCACACAGTGAGCTGAACGTATGAGATGCCGTCCATGGATAGAAATGTAGAACATGGAAGATGGTTAATGGGGACACCCAGCTAGGTGGTGGTGTGACCTGAAATTCCAGATGCTCTAACTGGAAAAGAAGTCTTAAATGGCTTTGATAATTCTCTGTGTCCAGCCCTTTGGCTCGGCCTCTGTGTAGGGTTATAGTGGTCCTTCTCCATCCCATTCTCATGTCACATTCACTTGTCTTGCTAGCTCAGGGCTGGCACACAGTGACTAAGCTGCACTGAGTTAGTAAAACGTGGGGCGTTTACAGGATACCATCTCAAGCAGCTCTCTCTATGTATAGTGAACTCCCTCTCACTCCTCTTCCTAATTTTCTAAACATGCTCAGATCTGTCGTTCTTCGCTGAAGCATAAAGTCCTGAGCACCCTCAGAAACACTTTACAAAAGGAAAACTAGAAGTTATGCCTGCATATCATTGCAGTGCAGATAAACTTAAAATCCCACGAGGGAGAGTTGGGGAGTCCCACACAGCAAATTCCCTCTGCTTGAATAATAAGTAATTCTTTTGATCAATTTGTATACATAGAAGACTGTTTGAGGAAACAGCGTCATTCATTTTCCAAAGACAGTCAAAGCGGGATTCTTAGATAAAGATACATATGGTCAATTCTGTCTTCATACTCTTTCTGTTAGACTGGTTGTAAGTGCAGGCCCTTGATTTCCTTAAAGGTCTTTTACCAGGAACAGTTCTGTGCAGCCTCGGTTGGGGGTGTGGCTTGAGGCGTGCTCACGGTGAGTTATTCATGACTCCCCAAGTGAAGCTTTCTGCAAGCAGTTCTTACAGATCTGAATTCCAGGAAATGGTTTACTTCCCCTGAGGAACCCGAGCATTTTCTGCTTGTGGCCACGGGAAGCGTGTACTGGTCGTGTTTCTCTTTTCGCTCTGACTGCTAGATTATCGCGCATCCTGGAGTGCTGCTTGGCTCGGAGAGCTCTTTAGACCGCTGAACTGAGTAATATTTGACTTCCTCTGTCTACTAGACTTTCAGTTCTAGTTTATATTTCCTCTGGCCCTGACTTCTAGATAAACAAAAAAATATTTTCATGCTGTACATGTTTTGGTAAATTGCTTTAAAATTTATCGTAGGTTAAAAAGACATGAATTCCTTAAAATTTAAGATTTAAATAACGAACTAAACGACACTAAGCAAAAGACTGTGGTGAGGCCAGGATAATGTCTTTTCATCATTAGCCCACGGGGTGTGCTAATGATGGGGGTGTGGTGGGGCTAGAGAGGAAGCAGAAGACAACCCCCTCAGGACACCATGGCAAGCACTGGGAGCCAGGCCACATTCAGCTTGTTGAGGCTCCGTCTCCCTCTGTTTGGTGGAGCCATATGGATCAATTCCAGCCTTGGGGGGGGGGGTCATCACTATATGAGGAGGCCTCTGCCTAGTGACTAATTCACTGTGATTCGTGAAGCAGCAAAACGGCTGTGTTGGTGGCTTCTCCCCTGGTATGGCTTCAGAACCACTGGGTAAGGAAAGCACAGAAGCAGTATCCTTTCCCATCTGATAGTGTGCTTTCACCTTCCTCCAGGACTGCTATTCTGGAGCTTTTAGCATCCTCGAAGGCCTGCAGCCTAAAGCAGCCCACTTCAGCTATTCTTTTGCAGCTTAAAAAAGCAGAGATGGTAAAGGCCGTGCTCACTGGATGCCTTGTCATTTTCCATCCATCCTCTTCTGCGTTCCTTTGGTGTGCATTCAGGTGCTGGTCTCATTTTCAGCAAGCTTCTTCTCCCCAGTGCTGGAGGCGACAGGCAAGCATTGGCTCCTGAGATATATCCCTAGTGCTGCAGGCGACAGGCAAGCGTTCTGCTTCTGAGATGTATCCCTAACTCCAGTGGTTTCACCTTTATTCTACACACACAAAAAACTTTTTCTGATTTCTTTACCTGAGTAGAGTTCTCTTTCTCTCTGTCTCTCTTTCTCTGTCTCTGTTTCTCTGTCTCTCTGTCTCTCTCTCTCTCTCTCTCTCTCTCTCTCTGTTTCTCTGTCTCTCTCTGTCTCTCTGTCTCTGTCTCTGTCTCTGTCTCTGTCTCTGTCTCTCTGTGTGTGTGTGTGTGTGTGTGTGTGTGTGTGTGGTATATGTATGTGTGTATGTGGGTGGGCATCACATGCCTGGCTTTTATATAAGTACAAGACATCTGAACTCGGGTCCTCAGGCTTGCATGGCATCTTTCATGCCCAGTCTTTGTCCAGGTTTTTTAATAAAGTATTTGAATTGGCTCATCAATAAAGTTCTATAAAAGGAAGTTTTCACTCGTTTGGGGAATTGGCTTTTAATGGCCCTATGCATCTTCTTTACATTTCCAGCTGTAGGGTTAGAAAGTCTAGATGGTCAGCAGATAGTGGATGCTTATTAGTCTAGGTGCCCACCGAAGCAATTGCGTTTTATTGATTCTGCCTTTAATTCTGATGTCCTTTTCCAAAATAATCTCAGTGTGGACATGGAATGAAAGATCACAGCAGGTCACAGCCAGGGGCAGAAGATCCCAGTGTCTGTATCAATATTATACAGCAAATTCCAGTCTCCAAGATGACCTTTATTTTTGATACTAATATAAGCTCATTGCCTCATAAACTCTTCTGTAAGAAATCTCCAACTCTGAAAGCATGTTAACTCTCCAGCAGGCATTGCAAAGTTCAGTTTGCCCATGCCTTGGCACTCCACAGCCTGTACCCTGAAGCCTGTGCATCATGTTCCATTCAGGAAATGTCTTAGGATGACCCCAACATACCAAGTACTACCCAAGACACTGTTGAAGACGCCAATAGATACAAGTGATTAAAACAAACAAGCCAACAAGCACACAAAATGTCTCAGCTTTCAGGTGGCTTACTTCTTATGGATCAGACAACAAACACACCAGTGGAAAATGCCCCGTGATGTGCTTAAGAGTTCAGTGCAGCTGCCAAGGAGCTCAGGGAGGGCTGGGTGTGGTCAGAGAGGGCATCCTGACCCAGGGGACCTAGAGACCCAAGTATAAGTTCTTAGCCAGAGAAGATGATTTGTGAGAACAGAGACTATGTGTAAAGGCCTGAGGCTGAGTGATGGAGTATGTGTTGGAGAAGTTGTAAGGAGAGGTGCAGCCAGGGAAGGGTGCTCTAGAGAGCCAGGTGTGGGAAGGCAGGTCCATTTGGAGTGTTCAGTTCTGACTCTGACGCTAAATGAGATGGAGCTGTAAAGTGATTCTGAGCAGAGAAGAGACAGAGCCTGACGTAATGCCTTAGACAAGTCATTTGGACTGTTGAGCAGAAAGCCAGTGGTTGGGGGCAGAGAGAGAAAATATTTAAGGAAGAAATGGGGAAAAAAAAAATCTATGATAATGTTGGAAGCCCATTTGCCCAAAATAGAGATGGTAGACATGCTAGGATCTAAGTACATTTTTAAGGACAGTGGCAATGATTTTGCTGGTAGAGTATACTGGAAGTAAGAGGAAGAGGAGGCTGAGAAAGAGCATAGGCTTTTCAGGACAGGTTGAGGAAAAGCTGGTGTTTCCCTTCATGAGATGGAAGGGAATTGCTTCTGACATTGCTGGGTGTGAAGTGAACCTCTAAACACGGACCTGGGCAGTCTTCCCAAGCTCTCCGACTCCTGTCTCATTCAGCTCTGGGGAAACTGAGTCAGGAAGAGTCAAACTGAGGTACGGCTCCCTCCGACACCCTGAGGAGAAAGGTGGGATGCTGGTTTTGTGATTGCGGTCAGAAGAAAGGAAAAATAAATAGGTTTTGTTTTGATTTTACATATGGAAGAGCTTTTACATTTAATTCCTTTCTAGAAAAGAATCTAAGTAACACAGAAGCTGGCATCTACTCTACCGATGTAACAGCAGCTGGGCATGGATGTGAACACATGGTTTCTACACATTTTTTGCGTGTGTGTGTGTGTGTGTGTGTGTGTGTGTGTGTGTGTGTGTTGTATAAAAAAGGAAGGACAATCAAAGGGACTAGAAATTAAATCTTTTGTCCTACTGAGAGAATGTTACAGCCTAATATGGCTAAGGACCTGCAGATAAGAAACACAGTGTGCATGTGGCCTGCTTTGGGATTTTCCCATAGGACCACAATGTGGCTCATTATGCTGATGCAGAAATAGCAAATTAGGACATTTCCATGTTCTAGAATTCCTTCTCAAATGATGAAAAGTGCAGTCTATCCCTAGAGGGCATTGACTGTTTGACACACGAGGGAAAAGGACAAGCTTTAGTCTTAAGATCTTGCGTCTCAGCTCGGTGGGGGTAGTAGAACTGGGCATGGCTAGGTTAGCCCCAGATAGGGTACAATGTTTAACTTCCTTAGATTCTGCACCTAGCTACATTACCAGATGCCACTGGATGTTTGGAGAGAGACTAAGAGGCAGAGAGAAGGCCACTGGCTTCTTCCTACTGTCTTGCTCTTACCAGCCACTACCAGGCATGGCTGCTCTCAGGGGAGGGTCGTGGCAGAGTGGTGCTGGACAGAAAATAAGACACCACGCTGAGCAAACTCGCAACAGCTGCATGTTTCCGGTTAGGATAATTTGTTGCCGCTAAGATATTTGTGTAAAGCAATCCTACCCTCCCCCAAAAGTCCAGAGGAAAAGAATGTTTTGAAACCTAAACTTGGTTTTACCCAGCCTTTAAACAGTCTCCGTGTTTGCCTAATCCTTGCAGATGAGACTGTTTCTCAGCTTTTCCCTTTTTTATCAGCCAGGCTTGTAGGAAACCCCCTTTGACAGTGATAATGGAGAGGACAACCTATTCCTTCCCCCTCCATGGCCACTGGGAAACCCAAGGCTTCCAAAGATTCCCTTTGTTCTTCCATTTCAGCACAGGACAGATGGAAATCGCGTTCCACTTCCTCTGTACAGGTTACAGTCTTCCTCATAGCTGGGATTTGGTGTGAGGGACTGAATGCTGCTGGGCCCTCAAATCCCATTTAGGGGAATGACTAAACCAGTGGATGAACTGGAAGCTATCTCATGTATTTTAGGTCACTGGAATTTAAGCATAATAAACCCTGTCCTAACAGGGATTAGCGAGAGCTGGTGTCAACTACTGAATGTGTGAATGAATTAGGGTATGGTCCAAGGTCTTGCCTCAGTCTTACAACGGAATGCACAACACAACATTTGTAAGATTGTGTTTGATTTTTGTGGAGAGTCTGACTGTCTTTAGAGCAGCAAGATGCCCAGAGCATTGTTAGTGGAGGAGAGTGAATATCTTTCAGGTAAAATATCTTTGATGTTGATGGCAAGGGAAGCCCATGGCTTAAAGGGGCAACACTTAGATATTTGGTATTTGGTATTTGTGTATCATCATCTTTAGAGGGTGATGATATATTTTTGCCAACTTAGAACTTGATGGATTAGACCTTAAAACCTTATCTGTCACAGAAAAGAAAAAAAAAAAAGTTGAGGCTGTAAAGTTAACTTTAAACTTAAATTATTAGGCAGAAACCTTATGTTCAGCCAGTGTTATAAGTTAGATGAGAAGGGTCCTGAGTAGCAGCATTTGCGGATCAATGTCTCCTGGCCTGGGCAGTTCAGTATGAGTCATTTAAAGTACTTGCTACAGGTTTTATTTACACTTTCTATCATCTGATGTTTGTCATGGTGAGAGAGAGGTAGGTCTCTCCCTGACATCTCTTTGATCCTAAGTCTGCAGAGCCTCTAGTCCCAGTTAGGCAGGCTGTGCATTCCAGCTGTGTCTGTGACAGGCATCCTCACCTGCAGCTGCTAAGGAGAAGAGACTTCGAGAGTAATCCTCACTGTGTTGCTTCCTATAGAGGAATCCCGACATTAACTTTGAAACCCGTATGTAGTTGAAAATCTGAGAAAGAAATAGAATTTTTTTTCATCAGTATTTCCTGTTCACTAGTGAGGGGATGTGTAAATAATCAAAGTATTGACATTTTCAGGTCCATATAAGACATGTTCTTAATTGGTTCTTACTCCTTTTGTCCCACTGAAATGCAGAGAAATAGACTAAGATAGAAAGTAGGTGGCTGGTCTGTAGGACTGCTTCAGGCCTTTCCTTCTGCCACAGTCCGGTCGCTATGCCCTTTCTTTGGAAGTGTCTACTCTCAGTGTCTACAGAGTATCTAGAACAGAAGACCGTAAGCCTCATAGCTGGTAGTCACCCTCACCCAAACTCTTATGTGTGCATCCAGCCCAGTGCACCACAAACATAAATATTAATCTTTAATACCCAGTAACATCAGCTACTGATGGTGCTCTTTGGAGATGTCCCTATGATCTAACTTTGCTTACTCATGACTCTTCCCAGGGTACAGACCGACTGCCATATGTGACTTTCCTGGTTCTGTCATGCAAATTGTACCACCACTGAAGGGCTCAACATTGCTCTGCTTTGTTGGTCCAACCAGAAGCCTTCTGAGGACAAGGGGTCCCTCAGAAACCAAGGAAAAGAGCTCTTGGGTCTTCGTTATGTTCTGTTTCTGCCACTTCAGGGTAGAGCACATTTCCAAAGGCTATTGGAGCACTTTAGAGCAAGTCTCCAAAAGGCTACTTGGTCTTTAATAGAAGTGTAAGGACTTACACAACTTTAAATATTGCTGTGGAACTGGGTATATCAAAAAGAGAACTAACAGAAATGTCTAAAACTGAAAACCATTTGTTCTTAAAGTTTCCTCCTGCTTGTTGCAAAAAAAAAAAAAAAAGAAAAAAAGAAAAAAAAAAAAAGCCTCTGTGCACAGCCAGTGTCCAATGGAGTTTGAGATCCCAAGAGCACAAATAAGAATTGATTTGGAAGATATTAACCACAGCATTGTGTGGTGTTTTCCTACATGCCAAATCAATACATGGTCAGCCAGGTCCTGGTACTATACAATGTTCTATGTTCGAAATACATGAAAAGGGACCAATAAGAGAGGTAAGGACCATTAAAATTTTTCAAAATTAAAAAAAAAAAAAAAAACATCAAGTCCTGGGGAATGGATTTGGTTTCCCCCTCTCCTCCCTTCCCATCATGCAACCTTACTGTAAGAAAGTGAATGAAGCTGAGGTCAGTGGGTGGGACAATCCTCACTAAAGCAAAAATGAGAAAACAGTGGCTTTCTTAGCAGGAGACTTTCTCCTCAGGGTAATTTCTCTAGTCTGGGCTGGGCTAGATCCTCAACTTGTTTAAATCGCATCTTACCTTTCCTGAGGCAGGCTGGCCACAAGAGAATTTTAGTGTATTCCCACAATAGGAATCACACTACCAAATGGGCACACTCCTCTGAAGGAACCAGCTTGCAGCTGTGAGTAATTCAGGGTTTCCAAGGCATTAGACTGAGCACAGAGGTGGTGTGCAGGGCTGTAAGTCTTTGCTTATGCCATTCTCAGGCTGCCTTGCACTGACACTCTCAAAGGCAGGCAGGAAAATAGGTTTGCGTTCTGGGCCAGATTCAAACAAAATGACTAAGAAATGAAGCTTCCGGTCCAGGCAGAGAACAGCAGTGGCATTTGGAAAATTGGACCAAATGTGAGACTCCACGAGCCTCTGTATTGAAGTCACTTACCTGGGCCCCTCACAGAGATGTGAGAAGAAACTGACAATATAAAGGAGGAAAGGAAAATCAAATAATCATTGCAAGAACCTGCCTTTGCCTCTGTCATGCTGTAAATCCAGCCAAGCATTAAGAACGAGCAGGGGCAGGTATGGGAGTGATTTACCGGGAGAACAGCTCAGGGTTTGTGTGTTGCTATTTCCATATTGATAAGTCGGAGGGCAGGAACTGGGATTCCGAGCATTATTCCCGTTTGTATTTCCGTCATCCTGGATGTCAAATCACACCTGCAGGGCAGTGCTGACTGGCACATCAGACTCACGCAGGGATAATGTCCTTGCTTCCGTTACAGTGATCCCCACAGTCCACAGACTTGGGGACGTTCATGAATTTTGTCTGCACTTAATATTCCTCTTTTGACAAATTAGAGGTGGGCTCACAGGCCACCCAGTCTGGAGGTGAGGTCAGAGTGACCCTCTTGAACAGCCACCCACTGTCACCTGCTCTGCTCTTGTTGACAAAGGGACACCTGGTGGCCTTCCTGAACTCACTTGTGGTTCCCTTTGTTCTTTGCTTTCTGAAACCTTACCAGCTGTTTTATTCTGTCCCAGACTGTGTCGTTGTTACCCATGGTGCACACAGTTCTCTCCTGTGGCTCTCAAATGGCATTCCCAAAGGACTCGGCTCTCGGCATCACCTGGGCACACCATATCTGATAAACACCATCATGCACACCAATATGAGAGCAGCATGTAAGATCACATAATCGTTTTGGAGCCATAAGATGGGTGACCCATTTATGAGCAAGCCTGTCTTTGAATGGAAGACTTTATATTTTGCGTTTGGCATGGCTTCAACAACATGCATCCCCTAGAACTGAGTTACACGTGGAAAACACCATCTGCTGTATGAAAACTTTGAAAGCCAGTCAGAGAGCTGACCCAATCCTGTCTAGGCTGGTGCCAGGCGTAGCCTTGCTCTGTGGATTTACACTGAGGCGAAAGGTCTTCCTAAAGAAGAGAGGTGGTTACTTATATGACTGTGGGCACAATGTTTCCAGATGCTGTGTTACTGCACAGTATTCTGAACCCCAGGTTCTCAGGAAGGCATCTCCTCCTTGCTCCCCCCCAGGATGATTTGTAATTCCCAGAGCTTAGAAACGTCTTGGAAGATTTATGACTATGAGGAAGTGCTGGGCTGTTGGTGCTGTTGGGCTGGGCATTGCCATCCACATGTCCCTGTGAGTGCAGCTAGAGCTCAGGGTAGGGAAGCCTGGGAGCCTCTGTGCTCTAGATTGCAGGGTAGCCATGAACTCTGCCCTTGTAGTCTATTAGCTGGTCTTCCAATGCTGGAGTGGAACAAGATCTTTCAGAATTCCAGCAATGGCTTTTTACATGTGATGTACCTAGTTCACATGAAAATGGCTTCCTCCAAACATGGCCTCTATTGCCTGTATGAGCCTGGGCATGATCTGTGGAGGTGTGATGTGGTCTGTGGTCTGAATTCTTTATATGAAGGTAAAACAATAAAAATGCTCTTTTATCATTCTTCAAAAGTCACATGTGACTTCATTTCTCATGCACAAAAATAGGCTTTTGACAAACCTGCTATCAGCATATATAGATTGAGTTTATTGAGATCTGAGAACAGAAATCATTTGTGCTAGGCTTGCATACCTCTGATATTGTTCCAAAGGAGGCCTTGGAACAAGATCTTAAGCTCCCCATCAACAGGGGTAGTAGCACGTTATACTATTGGTGTTTGGAAGGGCATCTTTATCCTGTCCATCAAGAGTAGGTGAATGACTTCTTAGTCCTCATCTCTGCTAGAGAGCTTTCTTCCCTTTCTGTATTACAACAGTACATGCATGTGTGTAACTTTAGGCACAGTGAACCGTCTAGGTTTGGGAATAATGCCTTACTCATTTCTTGGAGGTTCTGGTAGGCAGTGATCATAAGCTAACATTGTTTAACATCAGCTTCAGCAGACATTAGCCGGCATGCTACCTGTGGCTCCCTGGGAAGACTGGACCACTGATTTACCCATTATCTGAATGTACTAGTATAGATTTACTGTGAACAGTAATGTGTCTTCTGCACAGATCCAAACACATACATCCTTCCTTGGAACCACCCCCCTCCCAGCGTGACAAGAGGCACATATTGTAAGACAGCTGGCCAGGGCCAGGGGTACAGCCTGTGATCCCGGGAGACAGGCGCTACTTTGACCTCATAAGTGCAGTTCCACTAATTGAATGCAATAGTCGCAGGCTGCAGCCACCCAGGGTGGGGCGGGGAGGGGTGGGAATTGCACTCCTGAGTCAGCACACTGGTGTATTTTGCAGGAGAGAAAAAAAAAAAATAAATGTGTGTTACTAGCAACGATGGGGTATTCCAACTCATTTCATAGCCCCCAAGTTCTGTCTTTTGGCAAAAATCTCACAATACCACTTCAGACACAGATTGTATAACTGGTTTATTGTCAAAAATTGAAAAAGCATCGAGATTCATATTTATGCTTTAAACCAAATTGAAGCTGCTATGGAGAGGGCTGGTGGGTGGCTGATGCTGGGGGTGAGGGTTAGATGAAGGTGACTGAAGGAGAAATGGGTTCTAAAGAGCCTTACCCACGAAAGTGCACAACCGTGTTCAGCTGCCCTGTGGGGTGTGAGCCTGTTATCCTTGAGTGAGTACTGTGTCCCCTCAGTGAAAGAGTTGGCTTGGACTGTTCTCAGATATCAGTTTGTAACTTACTGAATCCACACATGTTCACCTGGTTTCTCCTTCCTCTCCAAGGTGGCTGCTGCTGCTGCCGCTGCCTGGGCCTCAGGCCTCAGGCCATAGTATCAAGGTTTCTCCAGAGACTGTTTGACATATCAGCCCTCAGGAGAATGAAGTCCAAACAAGGATTGCTAATATTTGCATTCTTCTTTTCTTTCATGGAGAAGAAGAAAGAGATTGATTCTTAAAAAAAAAAATGATCCCCACTTCCTACATGCCTGACAGAGGCACCTCTCACCTGGTGCCAAATCTCTTCCCTAACAGCTGTTTGGTGATTCTGGGTCACTGGGCTGACTGCAAAATCCGCCATAGCCTTTTAATTACCTGTTCATATTTCTGAAGTGCAGGGCTCCGTGGCACAGGGAGGGGCTGAGCCTTCATTGTAATGGACTTTCAGTAAGACTATCTCGGAGATAAGAGTACTAAATCTTGGCAGTCTTTCTGGAGCACACACTTTGTGATTACACACAAATTCTTGGCTCCCCAGAGCCGTGTTGTAAATGGAGTGCAGTACGCTAGGCTGGGTAATAAGATACTGCAGAAATGTCTGAGAGTAAGGTGCACTTTTGCTTTATTTATGAAGATAGACATGCCGGTTGAGGGCTTAATCACAGCTGATAAATCATTTTGAGAAAGCCTATTAGAACCATATGCTGATTTTTTTTTTTGCATTAATATAGTGTGTCTGTTTCTAGTCTAATAAGACAGGGTTTTTCGTTGTGATCTCTGTCTTTACAGTGTGGACTATTTATCTGTTTAAGTGGTATCACACGTGGGGGGGCATTTATCTCTTTAAGAGGCACCATTAATAAAAGAAGGTGAAAGGAAATGGGGACAGGAAAGGAATGGAGGTGCCTACTGCCTAGTGTGTGAGTGTGTGTGTTAGTATGTGTGTGAGAGTGTGTGTGAGTGTGTGTATGAGTGTGTGACTGTTAGTATGTGTGTGAATGTATATGTATGTGTGTGTGAGTGTTAGTATGTGTGTATGAGTGTGTGTGTGTATGAGTGTCCCTATGTGTGTGTGTGTGTGTGTGTGTGAGGAGTGTGTGTGCACTTGCATGACTATGTGGTGTGTGCATGTTCATTCACGTGTGTGTATGTGTATATTTGTGTATGTACATAGGTATGTGTGTTTATAGTATCACAAAAGAAAGAATCCAAAAGCTAAAAACAGGAACATCTCAATTAGTTTCGGAAGGCTGTGGCTCATGCCTCACTAGGCATAAGGTAGTCATTTCAGCCCAGGTGGCTAGAATACTGTAGTAAAAGATTATCTGAGTTGGGGGTGGTGCACTGACATTTCAGTTACCTCACTTCTCCCCAAGCTAGTGGAGCTTGGCCTCAGGAACAGGTCCCAAGTCTCTTTAATGAGAGCCATATTGGGGCTCCAGATTGGAGCCAAACTCTGTTTATCACTAATTGCAGGGGTTCCTTGCAGAACTTTGCTATTATTTCCTGATTATATCTCTGCTCTTTTTGTTATCTTGCCAAAATTCAAACAGTAATAATTGCATGATTTATTGTTTATTTATAACCCTTCTACTGCTTCAATCCCTTTATGTAGTAGATTTCAAAACAGCAATGGCTTTTTTTCTAAATGCCTATTTTTTGGGGGGGGGGGCTTTCCCCAGGGATGTCTGCATGTGTGACTTTCACTTAGAAGTCATCAAATCCCTCCTGTGTCCTTCCTTCACTAGGATGCTGTCTTGGACTGTGTACAGAAAGACTAACGTTAGTATAAAGAGCATATATGCCAGGAGGATGAATTTATTCCTAGGATTATAACCAGGTTAGGTTACATGGCAGCACAGTTTCTTTCACAGTTTCAAAGGCACTAATAGGTGAAAAACCCATTTTATATTAATTTAGACATGGTTAGGAAACTTACCCCACACTGTGAGACGCCATGACCACAAACTAGTAAGGACAAAAGTTACCGTCACCGCCAGGCTCTCGACTTGCCAGACTCTGTGTTTGAAGGTTCAAGGGCATCTTTTCCCCACAGTCAAAACTACCTTGCAAGTTATGTGTTTTATACCAGAAGCTAAACTGACAGGTTTGGACAGTCTGCTTGCACCCACAGAACCTGGAAACTTTAGATCCACTGTTTTGTGTGGGAACCTTGATTGGAAGACACATGTGCTTCCCCACCCTGTGCTCCAGATCCTTCCTTCCTTTGTTTCCTTCTGCTGCACACGTATTTCAATATGATTTACTTTCCCTGCAAATGTCCAGGGAAAGCACTGCAGAGCATCAAGCCCGACTTCCACGAATACATGAGAAATACCTTGATAGCACCCACTCTGCCCCGACCAACAAGACTTTGACATCCCCTCCAGTCTGAACTCCACGGTCTTCCGTGTTCCACATGTTCTTCTATGTGGCTGTAGAAGTTCAGCTGACCCTGGAAGCTCAGAGTGAAAGACAGCTTGCCTGTGGTTTGTGTGAAAAACAAAACAAAACAAAACAAAACAAAAACAGGAAAGGTAGGTCACTTCAATCATTTGAGTTCCAAGCCAGGCTTAGAACAACCTCTAGTATCCCAAGGGTGATGTCAAATTGCTATGACACATTCCTTCCATGCTGAGTCCTAGGGACTGGCTTTTCTGGAGAAATATGCACTTTTGTGGCATAGAGATGCGTTTGGAGCTGACATCTAGACCCAAGAACATAAATGCGCTTGAAAATGGTACACACAGAGCAGGCTGCTTGTGGATTCATAGTGAATGACACTGGATCCTGGGAACTGCTATGTCACCATCTGTCTGTAAGAGCTGCTCACTAACCAACTGTACCACAGGAGCCCCATACCCTCCTGTTTTGGGTACCATAGAGATTTTAGCATGTTACTGACACACTGTGGTGCTGTTTAAATGTTAGAGTGTAAAAGTTTTAGACACTAAACCAAACCTCTGCCATTCGCTTTCTCTCCACCCCAAATGTCTACCACTGGGATTCTTTCCATGGCGTCCTCCAAGCTCAGTTCAACAAATGTTTATGGAGGCGTTGATGGGTCCCAGGTGCTGCGCAAGGTGGGCCAGGTGCCAGGGCTGCATTCTAGTGGGGGGGGGGGGGGAGCTGTGAGTTGTATAGGGGGAATTTGGCTTTCTTGATAGGCCTTAAGCTCTTCTGGGCTCATGTACAGAGTACAAAGAGTGATGGGTGGGGCTGCTCAAGAGGGCCGCAAATTCTTCTGATCTGACCATGACTTCATTTCCAGCTTTCTTTCTCATTTGTCCCTCGTGTGTTTGCTGTTCCGATAGAATAAACCATGCTACCCCAATCCTGCCCATCGTTTCACCTCCTTGCCCATGTGTCAGTCTTCTTCTGCAAGGCCTTCCATTTCCCTCTCATCCTTGACCAAATCCCTCTAACCTAGCTGTGACAGGTCCACCTCTCAGAGGGCCTCTCTGATGTTCCCTCACTGGGGCCTTCCTGACCTCCCCTGCCTGTGTGTGCACTGTTCTATCTTAACTTCCTTGCTTGAGTTCTGATATTTGCTGTGTCTGATACGGTTATGGGTGCCCCACCTTCTCATTCCCAGCATCGTGCACCTCCCATGGGAGAAGTTCCCGGAAGAGTCACTGAAGCACACGAGTAAGTAAAAGATTGTCCTTGTCCTCTGCTGAGAGCTGCCACTTAAATGGATTTAGTTTTCTTGTAAGCAAAGAAACCAACCAACAAAACCCCTGATAATTCACAAAGAAGAACCAACTTCCCAACGGGAACATACCCCGTATAACTGTTGGTTATTTACCATGCTACATGGTAAATCTTGACCTGAAAGCAGAAGACTTTGGGTAAGAACTTTCTCTCTTCATTCACCAAAGTGTATACATGTAAGCCCTTACCCTGTAATGTCACTCAGAGCTTAGCAACTCACAAAAAATGTGACAAATATTTTGTGCCATGTAATACTACTAAGCTAAGGATTTTTCACCTTAGGGTAGTGTGTGTGTGTTTGTGTGTGTGTGTGTGTGTGTGTGTGTGTGTGTGTGTGTGAGAGAGAGAGAGAGAGAGAGAGAGACAGAGACAGAGACACAGAGACAGGGACAGAGAGACAGAGAGACAGAGAGAGACAGAGAGGTGGGAGGGAGAGGAAGAGGGAGGGAAGGAGTAGAAGGGAGAGAGAGAGAAAGAGAGAGAGAGACACAGAGAGAGAGACAGAGACACAGAGACACAGAGACAGGGACAGAGAGACAGAGACAGAGAGACAGAGAGACAGAGAGAGACAGAGAGGTGGGAGGGAGAGGAAGAGGGAGGGAAGGAGTAGAAGGGAGAGAGAGAGAGAGAGAGAGAGAGAGAGAGAGAGAGAGAGAGAGAGAGAAAGCGCTAGGTATTAGTGGTAGGTATTGGCATGTAACCTGACATTATGAACTGCAGTCTTCTCACTTGCAGAACGACAATAACAACCAAGTATCTTACGGGATGTGGTTGGTGGTGAATGAAGTTCACATGCCAAGTACATATGAGGTTTTTGATTATTCTTGTTCTCATTCTATTCACTGCAATATCCAAAATAAGCCAGTCTTCTAAGATTTCTGGGCCAAATTTAGCAAACATTGTATGCTTATAACTTTTCCCGGATTTTAGGTGGTGGACGTGACTCAGAAATCTCTTTCATCATGCAGTATGTCCAAAGACTAAAACCTTGCTAAGCCTTTGTCAAAACCAAAAGAGGGCTCAGCCTCTGTGACCATTATAGAACAGGAGGTGATACTTTTGTTGTTACAGGTGATTGATCATTATGTAAAAGTCTGAGGACTTCCCCAAAGTTTCCCTTCCCAACTCAGGTAACACAGGAAACTCCGTATTTATTTTTTGAGGGAGGTTTGGCAGATGGTAGTGGACTGACTTTCAGATCAGGGAAAAGAATGTTCAAGGGTGGTTTGTTTAGAACAAAGTCATAGAAGTGCCCAAGAGACCAACTGAAATCAGATCTTAACATCTTTAGAAGACATTGGGTTGCCTATCCCCAGTTATTTACACAGAAACCAATTTATCCTGTGGATACTGGCTGGCTTTGCCTTCTTTGACCTTTCAGTGACTTTCTAGAAAGACATGCTTCCTAATAGGATCTAAGTGTTTCCAATTACCAGAATTTTGATGGCTGTAGAACATTATAGGGGAAAAAATTAAATCTCTAATTTTAAAAATTCACTATCAAAATCAGGATCCATGGTTTAGGCCACTTTGACCTGGCAGGGGGAAACCAGTCTATGTGTCCTTGTGGACTGGCTATGTAGACTGGCCAAGAGCATCTGTGCACAGTGGACATGTTACCATCCTTCTGGGACTGAGGTTCTGAAGGCCCAGTAGCTGAGAGCCTCAGGCTCTGACCACATGATTCATTCACCCCTGTTTCTTTTCATTTATCACAAATGCTACAGACCCAGACAGGCCCTTCATTCTGTCCTGCGACATGTAATTCATTCATATCTTATTACTTCTGTGGTAGTTGGTATGAACATTGTCTAGCATTAAAAGAAACACTCAACACAGCATTTTTAAAAAAAGTTTCTATCTAACCACAGAAACCTTTCCTTTATGTGCAATGGTTATAAATATCCCAAGGAGCTGGAATCCTGTGGAACCAGGCAGTGTGTTTTTGTTTAGCTCAAGTCACAGTGATGCTGACACTCTCTCTACTTCCTGTACTCTCTCGGACAATACTTTCTTCTCACAATACTTGGAATATGTTTAAAGATTCTTGAAACTTTGGGTGCTGATCTCTGTTGTCCTCAGGTCGGCAGGTTGCTCTGAGGGGACACTACCTGAGTCTCTGTTAACTGCTCTATATTCACCAAGGAGCAGTATTTCAGGGTCCAGAAAAATGAGCGGCAAGGTAGTTTGCAGGGAAGAAGTGGACTTGCTCTGGAGTTCAGCTGGTGGCTTACACAAATAATGTTGGGCAGCAGAAGAGGCTGGGGTGGGAAGGACCAGGACAACTCCTGGGAGTGGCTCCCTGCAGAGGCCCTGCTGACAGGCAAGAAGGGTGGGTCCATGAAAGCAGGGAAAGGGTGAGGTAAAGGAAAGAGAGATCACAGATGTCCCAAGTTTCCACAATTTTTATCAAAACTGTTTCCATGACTCATTTTGTGACTTCTCCCCAGATTTGACATGATAAATTTACTGGCCTCAGTATAATTAAACTACAATTACCCAAGAGTAACAGGTGTTGAATTTAAACCAACCCCACTGACACCCAACCACAGGATCCACTGGGGAACAGCAAGGAGCAGCAATAGCCTCCTGGTTTTGCCTCATTCCCCTGATCATTGGGGAGTTGGGGTGGAGGGATACTAAAAACCAAACGCATTCTAGGGAAAGCTGCACAAGGAAGGCTGGCGGCAGGTGTGTGTGCACGTGCATGTGCTTTTGAGTGTGTGTGTGTGTGTGTGTGTGTGCTAGTTACTATTTGTTTACTCAATCCTGGTGGAAGGTCTGCTGGTCTCCAATACACCCTCACAGCCCCTTGCTGTGGACTTCTCTACTAGGAAAATTACTTTATGGTAAAGTATTTGGAACACGCAATAACATTCACTATCATTCACTGAGCACCTACCTACTAGGTATCATAAACCCTTATTTCCTATTTTCATTATAGCCCCTTGAAGCAGGTTTCTTCATATAGATAGATATACACATATACTATATATAGTCAACTATATATATATATATATATGTGTGTGTGTGTGTGTGTGTGTGTAAAATTTGCAATGGGCTGTTAGTCTACCTGACCTTGCTTTTTCTTCACCAAGCCAGAGAAGGTCATGCTTGACCTGGAAGATCTTGAAAGACCTGCTGCTATGTACAGTCATCAAAGAGTACAAGGTTCACTATGGCTATGACCTGTTGGGCAGCAAAAGAGGCTGGGGTGGGAAGTCCTGCTGGACCCCACTCTGGGGCAATTTGGGCTTCTATCCATAAAGCATGAAGTTGTAGCCAATGTCAAGGGCGCCTAGTGTCCAAGCAGGAAACTGAGATGGAGAAGCTGAAAAAACATATGATCCCATAAAAAGCCGCCTCTGGGGAAACAAGCCATTAGTCAGTCTTATTTATTTATTTTTCCTTCTGGCTGCAAAGTTCAATACATAGGAAGGAGCTGTGATTATCATATAAAAGGCTATGCAAAATGGCTCTCCAAGAAAGCTGCACAAGAGAACTTCACCCTGGCCCTTGGCCACAGTCAGCTTTGTTTGTGTTCCTGATTCAGAGTCCTTTGACCACAGTTGAGATGGCACAAGTGTGTCTCAGAATAAACAAGCAAGGCCAAAACTCTCCAGGGGCCTCTCTCTTCTCCATCTGCACTCTGTTCTTCATCCTGTCTGACACAGAGGCCTGAGTAGAGGGATGGCAGAGGCCTTGGTAAGACATGATCTTCAGGAAAATGTGACCGACGAGGAGAGGATCTTGTGCTCACAACACAAAGTGAAATTTCTTCTTTCCTTGGTGCCATGAGGAAGTACTGACTACCTGACATAAGTTCTTGTCTGTTTCATCTGGGGATACTCTGTTTGAAGGCAAAAAGAGAAAAAAGAACTTCCTGGGTGGCAAAAGAAAGCTGTTTTCTTATCAGCAACTTTGTTACTCCTTGGCTCACAGACACATCATCCTGACACCTGGCTTCTTGTGTATACAGCATTCTGCCTGTGTGTCTCTTTCCAGATTTCCCCTTTCTACAAGGATAACACTCATTCTAGATCAGGGACTTACCTTCTTCCAGGATGATGACAAACCTAAGAATATCTGTAATGACCCGATTTTGTTGTTGCTGTTATTTAAATGTTTTATACACAGGGGATTATTTCCCCTTCCCCAAGTCCTTCCAGATCTTCACCATCGTTCTACCCACCCACCCAATGTCATGTTCTTTCTCTCATATCTCTCTCCAAAAACAAAACAAAAAGAAAAAATTCAAATAATAAAAAAACAATAATAATAACAACAAAAATGGTCAAAACAAAATAACTCCACTCCCCCAAAGAAAACAACACACGGAAGAAGAGAAGAGGGATCACAAGAGCCAGGCGTGGTGACTGCATCCAAGGAATCTCTGCGTCTTCAAGACTCAGCAGGATTATACGATTGATGTTCGTATGAACTCACACAGACTATGACAGCACAGTAAGACCTGCACGATTCCAAACCAGACAAAAATCTCAGCACTGAGAGGCAGAAGTGGACACAGAATGCACCCCCAACCAAGAAGGCATCTGCGACTGATACTTGTTAAAAAGGGAAAATCCGTTTTCTCCAATGAAGTGACACTGGGCACATCTACCACACGCTAGCATAGGCCCCATGCTTCAGAGCAGTTGCCAAGGGGCTTGCTTCTCAGTTATATTCTGGGGGACAGAGAATATAACACATCTCTCCAACCCTGGAAGAGCAATTCAGCTGTGTGAAAGGTTCTCCGGCCAACGTCCCTGAGGCTTGGGAATAGCAATTCCCAGGAGAAAACATAGGGGGCTCTGATCCAGTTATTCCTTCACATTGTTGTTGTCTGTCTGTCTGTCTGTCTAGCATGCTAGAACACTGCTCACTGGCTCTTAGATCCTTGTAAAATTAGAGTGTTGTCTTTCAGAAGTTACTGAGCCTGTGCGAAGACAAGGGCATTTTTATAAAGCAGATGGGAAGACCCAGACATCTAAGAAGGGAGATAGATGGACACTCTCTGGTCTGGCATCTTGACTCAGTTCTCTGTCCTCTCCCAAAGCTATCTCTGGCTTGGCCAGAGGAGGCAGAAGGATGCCAAGGTCTCTTCTCTTAGGCTGAAGGGAAAACACATTGTATGTGGTTTGACCACTAAGGTAGGTTCTGCATGGTCTGGACCCTCTTTCAGAAGGCCTCATCTTATTGCCACTAGATGACAATCCCTACTGTCCTCCTGTTACAAAGGGACTCTTTTGAGGGGCTTCCTTTCTTCACCTTCCCACTTGTCTCTCCAATACTGAGAAGTATGCTAAGGCTTCACAGGCACCATGAAGCAACAGTGAATGGACTCAGAGTTTTCTCTCTCTCTCTCTCTCTCTCTCTCTCTCTCTCTCTCTCTCTCTCTCTCCATATGTGTGTATGTAACAGTAATAACAATAATAATTAAAGAAGGTGAATTTGAGCAGGACTATGGGAGTCATGGGAGGAGTTGGAGGTGAAGGGAGATGGTTGGAAATGATGTAAATATAATATTTATATATGAAATTATTAGAAATGCAAGCCTGAAAAAAAAAGAGCTCCACCTCCTAAGGCAGCATGGTGCTGGCTTCACCACTCTGGGGGCTAGTGAATTGCACAGTGTATGCTAGTCTTCCACCCCAGGGGCAAACGTTACTCTTAAACAACAAACTGCACTGATAGTCTTGGAGTTCTTACACATGCTACCTATCACCATGCATGGAACATTTACCAGGGGCTGTACACACGCAGGTCCCTTGTGGCACTTGTCACCTATCAATATCAGATGGACAATCTTATTTGGTTTCCTTTAATCTCTGTTCAACTCTAAACATAGCTGTTATGTGTGTCTTTATAGATGCACATACTGGTCCAGGGTGCTTAAGTACCTTGCCCAAAGTCTTCCTTCCGGTATGGAGAGAAGATTGGGCCGTAACAGACTCTGGCTTGTTCTTTTTTCTTCAATGTAGCGTCAGTGCTTAAGCTTGCCTCATACTAAGCCTTGTTTGCCTTCAACAGTGCTGGCTAGTGAGTGTTAATTATGGACCAAGCGCTATGAATCCGTGGGAGCTTAAAGTGCAGAGAGGTTCCACCCTTACAGTTTACTGGGTGTAAGGACTGGTTCTGCTTCTCAGGTAAGAGGCCTGAGGTTTAGAGAGGGTAAATTCTGGAATGTTCATTGATGAACAATAGATTTAAAAGAAAAAACCTATTGTATATACTTGAGCTATACCACATGATTTTACCTAAAGAGAATAAAATAGTGTGGTGAAGCAAGTTTTTAAAAACCATCATCTATTCTATAATAACTGTTTGGAACAGCCCTGGGCTATACCACCAAAACACAAAATAATTTTCTATAGTGTGCATTTGGAGATTTCCTCCCCAATATAGTGTGTTATTTGCATTTATTTTGAATGCAATATCATTTAAATCCCTCCTCAGAGACTGGTCACTGATGGAGATGCCTTGGAGCCGGACACGGAGCTTTGACATGTCTGCATGTGCCTATAATTCCAGTACTTGAAATACAAAGTCAGGAGCTCAAAGCCAGCCCTCGCTACACAGCAGGTGTGAGACTAGTCTGGACCACATCAGCCTCCATCTCAAAAACATAGCAAAAAAAAAAAAAAAAAAAAAAAAAGACAACAAAACCCAGAAAAAACGTGGAACCTGGAATGGACAAGGGCAGGAGGTGCCACAGATGGCTGGGTTGCTCTGACACAGTCAAAGTGTGGTCTGTTCAGCTGAGAAAAAGAGCAACCGAGGCTGAACCTGTTCCCGTCTGTGAGAAAGCAGTGGAGAAGCCAACACAAGAGACTGCATTGCCTTTACAAGTCTTGACAAAGCTTAGAGCTGGTTCTCTGGGGGAAAAACATAAGGACAGGGGACTGTTCCGAGAAAGGAGCCCCGGCTCCCGTTGCAAGCCCTTGGTGTCACCCTCAAAGCTTGCATGCTTCCCTTGGTCTCCCTTTCGTTCACAGTGAGCGGCACTGGCCACACCCCACCTTGATGGAAAGGGCTGGCCATTTAGATTTTTCCCTAATAAATCTCTGTCAATGGACACGACCAAGTTCAAGTAAAATATTTAAAATACCACTTATACAAACACAAGGGGCGAGGGGAGGTCTATGCACCATCCTCCCTTGTTTCACCTATTTTAACTGGGCATGGGGCCCCATCCTGTGTTGAAATCCCTCACGGTGCCATTCCCGAGGTATATTTGTAGTGGAGCAGACATCATTTGTTCAGCTGTAAATCCTCCATTCTGGGCGCCCTTGTGAGTATTCACAGAGTAACTTGGTCCTCATGCTGGTGTTTTGCTTTAAAGATTCAAAGCCAAAGTGAATCTGGAGGAGGTGAAGGACAGAGAAAGGTGTGTGCATGCCCAGCTGGTACACACCATTTTTATAACGAGTTGCTAGGTACTGGTATGTGCTTTGTGGGTTTCCTATGTCAAAACAGAACAGAAAGCCTGTAAGGAGGATGCTATTGTAATCCTGGTTTTACAGGTGAGGAAACGGGAGGAGAGGAGCTAGGTGCTTGCTCAGAGTCACTCAGGCAGTCAGTGGCAGAGCCGGGCATTGAACTCCAGACTAGATATTGTCCTCAGACAAGGTGAGAAGTGGGGCCTCTCTGACTCACTCCCAGCCACCTCCACACTGAAGACAAGTTTGTTTTTCATGAAACTTACAATAACAGCTGATCCAAGATTCTGCTTGCACCATTTCTCTGACTTCTTCAATTCTTCCGGGTCTATGCACTGACGAAAAGCTGTTATACAACCATCCAGCTACCATTCGGCCCCTCAAACGTGCAGAGAGCTGGACAAAGTTCTGAGTCTGAAGTCTGTAGACTGTAGTTTAAGTCTGGGCTCCACCCAACACTGCCTAAATTAACATGGATGGGTTTAGGCTAAGGCCGAAATAAGGAAAAAGCTTGGGTTTGGGCTCTGACTCTGTGTCCTTTTAGGTAGGGTCTTAGACTTTAGATTTAGGAGACATTCCTGCAGATGATGGTGTGACAAATGTTCCTACCTCTTTGAAACAGCTTATAAATATTTCAAGCATGGTGATGGTGCTGATGTTGGTGGTGGTGGTAGTGATGATGATGATGATGATGAGGAGGAGGAGGAGGAAGAGAAGGAGGAAGAGGAAAAGGATAGTGGTGATAGTGATGACGACGATGATGATGGTGATGATGATAAGAGATTTTTGTACAGCTCCTTTGCAAAACAGCATCAGAGAACACTAGAGGAAGGACATTTCTTATGTTTCTATTTGTGAACTGAGAGGCTATCTAGGGATGTGTCCTTTGCAGTAAGTTTTTCAAACAGGTTGGAAGTGGAGTTTTAGAGTTTTTCTCTGGTCATGTGACTCTGCCCCCACCCCTGTCTTATTCCTGCTGTCATTAACCACTGGAGTTCTTCTCCTTGACTAGTCTTGCCACAGATTGATCAATAGATCCATATTTCTGGATAATCAAGCTTCAATGGTGTGAGTTTCCTTTACTGTATATGTGTTTCTTTTTTCTCTCTCTCTTTAAATTTCTACTTTATTTTTCACGATCTCTTCTTTCTCTGGGTGTAATTTGCCTTTCTTTCTTTAATCGTGGATTTGGGCCACTTCCCTTTCTAATCCACACCAGTACAGCTATGCATTTTCTTCTCAACACAGCTTTAGTGGTATCACAAATTAAATTGTAAATTATGTGCATGTGTCTCTGGGTGGTTCTCTGCAGGTGAGTGCAGGCAGCCCTGGAGTTCAGGGGTGATAGATCCCCTAGAACTGGAGGTGCCAGCCATTGTAAGATGCCAGAAGTAGATTCTCTCTCGAGTTTTCTGCAAGCACACTATGTGCTCCAACCACTGAGCCATCCCTCCGGCCACATTTTCTAATTCCCCGCCTCACCCCCACCTCCCACCCCACCCCCGTGGTCACAGCTTTAACACATGGATTACTTAGAAGCACATTGTTTCTATTCTAAATATTTTGGAGTTTTCCAAGTCTTTTCTGTGATCGACTCCAGCTCAGCTCTTTCATTAGCAGAGACTGTTGGCATGCCCAACTCTTCGCACTTGCTGAAATTTACCTTATCACTAAAAACCAGTGCCCGTCCATTACAGCTAACTTTTGACAGTTTAGTTCTGCAAAGTTTTAGTATTTCCTCTGCAGAGGTTATTGTATATGTCACCTGCACATTACTATGTGATTCGGTTTCCCTTTGAGGGAAAATAAAGAGCAGTGTTTTCTATAAGACAGGGATTACACTAATGCTGGTGGCACATTGGAGGGTCTTAGAACTGTGCTTGGTGTAGTGTAGGTATTGGGTGTCATAGCTATTGGCTAATTAGTACTGTCATTGGCTATCCTGTAGGGCTTAATGTTCACATCCACAGCCTGTGGCTAGCTTATCTTGCCTGTCTGTGCTACTCACTGCCTGCTACTGGCCTGGGAAGCATGCGTCTTAAATAACACAAAATCATCCAGACCTTTTAGCATCCTAGGCTCCTCTCTTCCCAAAGACTCAGTACTGTTGTTTCCTGTATGGGAATTAATGCACTCCTGTGTGTGAATTAATGAACTAAGTGGGTTAGAAAGACAGACGAATGCAGGGCTGTTTCTCAAGACAATCCCAACAGCCTGTTCCCTACTCCCAAGTCAGTTCTCTGCCAATAAAACATGTGATAAAACACGTGACTGGCTAGTTAAATGTTTTTTGTGGGCAATGGTTTTGTCAGGTGTGCTTCTCAAGTCAGGGGAAGTTCCGCCCCGCAGTCAGTAGGCTAACCCAGCCACAGTCAAAGTGAAGGCAGAGTCCCCTCGAAGGGAGCAGATGTTGAGGCTCTCAGCACTTCACATCCTTTAAAGACAAAACCCACCATCGCCATGCTGCGAGAACTCTGTAGATGGCAGTTGATGGATTGACTGTCATGGTGTCAGTTCTGAAAATAAGCACAGACATTTTTGGTTCCCAGCCCACCATAGCCCAAGCCATAAAGCCAGTGAAATGGACATTCTTTCTCATTCATTAAGCATAAATTGTTATGGCTACATCCAAGGATGCATGCTACATGTGTTGTGAGGGGGTCTTTCAGGGAGATCTGCCATCAAGCCCAGAGTCTTGAGAGACTAGTGGCTATTTTCAAGAAACACTGAAGACTTGAACACATTTAGAAAAGGCATTTCCCAAACTTTAAGGATGCTAGCTTTCAACCTTGCTTGCAGTATAGAGTACCTGGTCTCCTGCTTAGTGTGATTCAAATGGACCAGGAATTTTTCTGAGTGTGGACCCCTGAGCTATGCTATAATGCCACAGTCTGAATTTTATTCTTCTGCTGTGTCCTATTGCTAATTTGCTTAGCAGTTCTAATATATAACACCTCAGGAAAATATCATTAACTCTCATTATCTGTCCTCCTGTGGGTGGCTGAGTTTATGAGACTCGCTCCTGAAAACATGTTTTGATTTAGATGAAGGGAGGGGAGGCATGACTGGCATGGGGCCTTGGAAGTGCTGGGGAAGAGAGGCCCGTAGTCTGAGGCTGAGTGTGTAATGCTGGAAGAGGCATCCTGTTTTGCCTGAGGCTGCATCTGCCCACATCTTCTAACCATGTATCCCAATGAATTATCCATAGCATTTATGAGATAATTGCTGGTACAGACTGGTAGTTACATTATCGCTGCATGAGACCAACAGCTGAACTTATACTAAAAATTACCCTGCTGTGTGGTTCTTCAATGTCACATAGCTGTCTTCTTTTTCCATCATAGCTTTTATACTTGGTTCTTGTATTAAGAGCAAAGAAGAGTTAAGAATACAGAAGTGAGGCATAGTTCTCAGGACATCAGATCAGAGCTCTGACAGTGAAAGATGCTAAGGGTTTTCTCAGTCCAGCTCTCTCCACCTGCTGTGATACTCAGCAGCATTTGGAGACTCTTTGTTCATCCTCTCACACTGAGGTTATCTGCTGGACCAACTGGTACTCACCCCTCAGTCTCTCTTTAAGATATGCCTGGTGGGGCTGGAGAGATGGCTTGGTGGTTAAGAACATTGGCTGCTCTCCCAGAGGACTTGAGGCACAACTATGTATAACTTCAGTTCTAGAGGATCCACTGCCGTTTTCTGGTTTCCAAGGGTACCAGGCAGGCATGTGGTACACAGACACATATGTAGACAAAACACCAGACATAAAATAAATTACCTGTGGATGCCTTGAGTTTGAATGCTCACCTGACCTAGACCACACTTATCAGACAACTTCCGTATTCTCAAATTCGTGGTCCTAGTTGTAACTGTTGTTAGAGCTCCACGCCCCACTGAAATGACACAGAAGTGAGTAAGTTGTAAGGCAGAAAGAAAAGATCTCTTTTGAATGCTTGCAAAGACACGAAAATCCTCTTAGAAATTCAACCAAGCTAGCTGTGGGTGAGAACTGTGAGGTCTTACTCAGGAAGCCCACAGGTTCTACCCTAGGTCCCTTCTCTACAGCCCCTGAGTTCTTGATCTACTGACAAATATCTAAAATTAGAAGTCACCAGTTCTACATTGGAGAGACTTATGCAAAAGCAAACACACAGAATAAGTCACAGGAGTCTAGTCCTGTGTCGGGAGATCAGCAATAGTCAATAGAAAGTTGTTGGCACTACACAACTCAGTCTACTACAGTCCTTTGTCAACCTCCTAGTAATAGTTAATCTCATCACCTCATCTCAGTGGTTTCTACTGTGGTTACAAAGGTTACCACCATTCTCCTTAGTGTTGTGTTCAAAGGCTTCCCCTGAATGTTCATTCCATTTTCTTCTGTGAATCCTACTGAGGGACCCATGACTCTAATTTAATTCATGACTTCTTGTAGTTGTTAATTAAATATACTTGATTATATACCTGGCTATGGTGGTGACCTTCTATATTCTTAGCACTTAGCTGAAGGGTCTCAAGCTGTAGATCCAAGGCCTGTCTGGGCTGAGTAGTAGGACATTGCTTACGAAAAACAAAAAGAAAATAAAGTAGGGCTTGCGAGATGGTTCCAAAGTTAACAGAGCTTGCCGCCAAGCTCTATGACCTCAGCTTGATCCTTGGAACCCATGTGGTGGAAGGAGAGAGCCAACTCCCACAAGCTATGGTCTGACCTCCATGTAGATACAAAATAAATGCAATAAAACATTTAAAGATAAGAAGCAAACGCTGCCATGGGTGCTACGATAAGAGTGGCTGCAACTTTAGAGTAGAATGAGCATGTTCTGATGGTCTTGCCCTCAACCCTGACATTCCATTTTCATGGCCACTTTGTAGAAAGTTGGGGTTCCGAAAGGGGCAGCAGGTTGACCAAATAACACAATTTGCAGATAGCGGAGTGGATCCTATCCAGATGGAACTCAGACCTGTTGTTCCTAACCAGTATGCTATTTGTTTTCAAATACCACCAGTCATTCTTTCTTGCCTTTTGTATGTTTATAGCTCCCTTCTAGAGGAGAGGAAGAAGAGCCTTATTACCTGCCAATGTTTCTTTATGTCCAGAAGGCAGAAAAACACTGTCTGTTTCAGACACTGTGCTATCTGTGGGCAAATATGCTAAATCTGTGAAGGAGACAACACAGAAAATACAGCATCCAGGAATGATAATGAGTGACTCAGAGAAACTGGTCGTGAGGTGGGGGTTAGACACAGAGACAGAGAAAGAGAAGGAGAGATGGGGGAGGGAGATAGACACAGAGAGAGACAAAGACAGAGAGAGACAGAAAACTACAGAGGCCTGCATACATGTGTGCTGCTGGGGGTTGTCCCTGCTGCTCACTAATAGGGAACTGGTATTTTAGTGCCCTTTTGTGCCACTGTGCTTTTAACTGCTGTTAAGATAAGGAGTAATGTCCCCCCAGCTGTGCATAATAGTGCTGTAATTCCATCAAGGGGCTTTGATAACTTCATAAACCCTGACAGCCAAGCTTGAGTGGATTTTCATGTCACCATAACACCAAGATGGAATTACAGCCTTAATTTACTGGGTGTACATTTTGGGGGTACATTACTGAATGTTAAATCCTGTTAAAAACAAATCAGCTGATGCCATCTGGCTGTTCCCATCTCACGGTGGTCTCTGAGCAGCCACAGGACTCTGGGTCCTGGCTCTTCTTCATCCCACTTCTTCTGACACCGGTTTTCTTTCTCATCATAACCACCCTGATCTTGATCACCATCATTCTCGGCATCTTATAGCTATGCAACTTAATTTCAAGTGCGCGGAGTTCTTTTGCACATGATCCTGTTAGCCTTCTGAGGATGTCAGCATGCCCATCTTGCCCATCTCAAGTTTGATTATTTGTATTCTACTGAGTGAATGTTTGCAGGCTGCCTCTTAAGAATGAAAGCAATGTGTACCTTGGACTTTCATGTCACTGGGAGGCCACAGCAGTGGCCTCTCCCTTCCTGTACTCTTACCCTGCTCTCCTAATGCAGGGCCACTCTTCATTGTCTCTATTATACTAGTTCAAAACTTTAATTCCTATGCCATAATTTAGAGCATTCTGGGAAACTCGTCACACATTAATGCTTTCCTGCCTACCCATTTGTCATTCATCTCTCAATGGTTTCTACATCTGAATGGAAATCACTGGTTCTGCCTTTTAAAAGTGCTTAAGTACACATGAGATGGCATCCTTCCATCTCACTGTAAGTTGCTTTCTCTCATGCTTTGGAGCCACCACAAAATGATGTCAACCTTATGAAACCATGTAGATGTCCACCTTCTGAACATACCTCTGTGGAAGAGTGGAAGAAATAGGTTACAACTGGCTGGATTTTAATGGAACAGATGGATCTCAATCTGATCTCACAAAGAAAAAGAAGAAATTGTTGTTGTTGTTGTTGTTGTTGTTGTTGTTGTTGCTGCTGTCTTAGCCACCATGTCTTATATTCTGTGTTTGATTTAAAACTAGGGCTCTTCTGAAAATGTCACCACAGGGACCCCACTCAGGACAATGTGCTAGAGGAGGCAGCACCGTGACTCAGCTGCATGCTGCCCCACCATTGCTTCTTCATGGAGCTGAGAAATGGAGTTGATCTTACCTACTGCATATAAGTGCTGTGATCTCTAAATGCCTGGCTCTGCACTTCGCTGGATAAATACTTGGTTTTAGGAGAACCATGATGTAGGAGGCACGTAAAGAACCTTTCTTTGGAAGAGCTGTCTTAGGTATAGCCCTTTGTCTTCTTGTAGTTTAGTATTTACTGCTGGCCCCTGGAGTGGTCTCTCTCTCTCTCTCTCTCTCTCTCTCTCTCTCTCTCTCTCTCTCTCTCCTCTCTTCTAGGGAGGAGCTGACTTTGAAGTGGCTTGTGGGAGCTGTTCTCATTGTTCTGTAGTTAGGTGTTGCCCATTACTTCCTCTCTCGCAACCTAGCCCATGGCCCAAGCTTTGTAATCCTAGTTTCCTGAGAGATACATGAACTTTGGATGCTGGGTGAATGAATTTTTGAGCTTGGAAGTAAGGTCTGCTCTCATACTTTCTGAAGCTCTCAGAATATCTCTTCAGAGGCCTACACCTGACCATATACACCTTCAGGCAAGCCTGCAAGGACCATTTCAACAGGACAGCCTGCAATAGCCACTACATGTGACCTTTAAACTTCTGTGTTGCTCTAACTGACTTCCTGTGAGGTAGTATGTGCCAGACAAACACAAAGGCCTTGCCATCCTGGCAGCAGCCTGGCATACTTGCTTTGCATTTTGCAGTGTGTTAGAAAGAAGCATATGAAAGGCTGCCATGTATTTTCCCAAGAGAATGAGTGTCTCCAGAGGAGAAGGCCACTGAGATATACGAACAGGACAAGGCCCAGGTTCTCTTCTGCACAGTTCTGGGTGGGAACCACTGTCATATAGAAAGTATGGTGCTCTGAAGAGTTGGAAGCCACGAGTGTAAGGGTGGGTGGGGTTAAAGGCTCCATTATCCTAAGTGATGTGTGAAGGCCAGAGGGACATTGGGAATCAGCTGATCAGCTGAGAATTTCCCTACAGGAACAATAAGAAATGGGCAGATCTGTGTAAGGTGATTGGCTGGCAGGGTCAGCCCCTTTCCAGAAGCTGTAGCCATGGGGATGGTAGGAAGATGTGTGGTGTGTTTATGATTGATTGTGTGTGTGTGTGTGTGTGTGTTGTGTATGTATGATGTGCATGTGGTGTGCATGCGTATAGTGTATATGTGTGTGGTGTGCATGTGGGGTGTGTGTGTGTGTGTGTGATATGGGTGTAGTGTGTATGTGGTGTGTGTGTATGTATGTATGTGTTTGCGTGTATGTGGTATGCATGTAGTATGTGTGTGTGAGTGGTGTGCATGTGCTATATGAGTGTATGTGTTTGTATGTGGTATGCACATGGTGTGAGTGTGTGGTGTGCATGTGGTGTGTGTGTGTGTGTGTGTGTGTGTGTAGTCTCCACCATAGAGGCAAGTCCCCTGTACCTTACAGTTCTGTCTGTTCAGTACTTCTTTCTAAACCTTCTCCTGTTCAATTGCTTTTCCCCCAACTTAACATGTTTGAGGTCAGACCAGCATGAACCTTGTGTGGGTGTCAGTGAGGGCCCCCTTCCCTCTTTCTCTTTTTATTCCAGATGTTCTTGAACCAATGTTTGTGAGAATCAGCAAAGATGCACAGGGCTTACTGAATTCTGCTGTGGTTGAGCTTAGGAGAAGGCTAGTGAAGGCCAGGAGGAAGGCAGAGCAGTCACTGTTCTCAGAACAATTCTTTGGACATCCCCAGGTTGCATACGTGGCCGAAACCATTTGCTTGAGCCTCCTTTTGGGATGGAATCATTCACTTGAGGCAGTTTGTCTCCTGTATCTTATAATTTTTCATAGACCAAGAGACTCACCTTGCACTGGGCAATGGTAGTTTAGCCCTTTATAGGGAGTGCGGCAGTGAGGAAGTCATTCTGATTGGATCCCTGCTTTTCCTTGGTCACCTATAGTCTAGTCCGCTGACACATAAAGCCAACCTTCATACCTCAGTACTCTGACTTGTACAGGTGTGTTAACGATTCCTACACACTTACACTACTAAGTTCTAACAGATGATCTTCGCAAATCTGTGAAGACAAAGATGATCTGTTTTAGTTCTTATGGGATTTCTGAAGTAGTCAGAGGAGGGCCATGTGTGTTACCTAATAAACTACTATCTACAAGGAAATGCACAGAGAGAGCAAATATACACATTTAAGTAGAGAACGTTGGGGGACAGAGACATGGCTCTGCAGTTAAGAGCACTTGCTGTTCTTACAGAGAACTCACCGTTCAGTTTTCAGCATCCATATGATGTCTAACAATCTACAGCTCCAACTCCAGAGGACCTGATTCTCTCCCTAACCTTCATGGGCACTGTATACATGTAGCACACATATGTACATGGATGTGAAACACCCATGCACATTAAAATACATACACACACATGCACACACACAAACACACGCACACACACATACACACAAATGAACACACACATATACACATGCACACACAAAAACATACACACACATGCACATACACACATGCACACACGCACACATGCACACATGCACACACATGCACACACATGCACACACACATACACACATGCACACACATGTACACACACATACACACACACATACATGCACACACACACATACACAAAAACTTTGATAATTTATACATCATTCCTTTTACTCCTCAATTATAACAAAAAATTTCAACAAATTTCCTGGACAGTTCTTGATTAGGAATTTAATTGAATTAATTTTGCAGCCAGCCAAACATGTCAGTTCTCATCTGTGGTACTGGCTTGAATTTAGAGTGCATGAAACCAGCCCTTGAGTTTGGAGCTATTCTCCTGATCTGTTTCACAGTGCAAGCGTTTGGCCTTTGATGGATGTGCTGTTTTCATCCTGTTGCTGTGACAACTACCATGACCAAAGACAACTTAGGGGAGAAGAACTTTATTTCAGCTCATAGGTCACAGTCCATCATTGAGGGAAGTCAGGGCAGTCACCCAAGCAGGATCTTGAAATAAAAACCATGGAAGAATGCCGCTTGGTGGCTGTCATGGGCTCATGCCTAACCAGTGTTCTTATATAACCTAGGGCTACCTGCATAGGAAATGGTGCTGCCCACAGTAGGCTGGGCATATCTATAGAAACTAACAGTTAAGACAGTTCTTCCCAGGCATGTCCTCTAGTCAATATAATCTGGCCATTGAGACTCCCTTCTCAGGTGTCTTTTACACTGTGTCAAGTTAACAAAGTGGGACACTGAGAAAGTTTGAAGATACTTTCTGATAAGAGCAACTCTATCTTCTCTTGACACATTTCATCCACTTTGCAGTAGAAGGCATGATGATACACTGTGATACTGAATCCTAACTTTGTTCAACTCCAAAAGACTTTGACTCTGTGGTCCTATAAAGAGCTGGTAAGATGCCTCTCAAGATGTTCTAAACTGATCCATGCTTACTCAGTAAACAGTTGGTGTCAGATGGCAATGACAGGTGATATTCATGGCATCACCATAAATGTAAAGACAGTCACAGAAAAACAATTAAATGTGAGTGTGTTGGTGGCACTCAGGAGATGCGGAAAAGGTTAAACATGCAGAAATATCTGGCTCTTGTCATCTTGTTCTTATGCACTTTCCAGAATGCAGAGCATAGAAATCCCCTGATGCTAGTTCAGTAAGCTTCCAGACCATTTGAGTCTTTGGAAACTGTAGCAGGTTCTTCCTGCACCCGCAAGGCCAGCTATCCTAAGAGCTAATTGGCCCCAGTGATGTTTTTGTTGAATATTCTCATGAATCATTTCCTTATCAGTCCTCACTGGGCTGGAGGTCTTTCTCAGCTTCACACACTTTTAGTATTTCATGACTATGCATGCCTAAGCCAAAAGAAATTCCATAACATTCTGTTTAGTAAACACTCACTGAGGTCCAAGCACTTTAATAAGCACATGCTTGTTCGTACTGATTTGAAATAATTAATTAAAAAAATACCAAAAGAACCAGAAGAATAGCGTGATTCCATTCTCTTCTGCAGTTGCTTTCTCTTGGTATGTGCAGTGTCTCAGAAAGCCTTAGATTCAGAGTGGACCACCTGCACCTTCATCTTCTGTTCCACAATTATTCTTGTACACTGTTGTTTTTAATCAGAACAACCACCAACAATCTGGCCTCCTACACATGTGATATCGCCTCAAGACATGTAGCATGACATAATGTGAAAACCTCAACAACCCATGTTTGCACACTGTCCAACAGATGTCCTGTCCTGCTGTGCGTCCCTCAAACTTCAACTCAGGCAATCCCGTGAGATCAGTACAGTCTCTGGGACACTTAGACATACAGTTTGGAACCTGTAACCCCAACATCATATGATAATTATTAGATCCATCTTTAAAATCTATAAAATTTCAGAAAAAATCGGAAATTCTGATTTCGGCTTATAGCATTGGAGCATTTTTCATGAGAGCCCATTTTGATGTTCAGCGTCTACACACGTGACACTTCCTTTCTCCGCTTAGGACACATGGTGCTTAGGTTCAAACAGTGTTGTCCCCTTCCTTTGAGATACACACAACCCACCTTTCTCTCAGTACTTCTTGTTAATGATCACATTAGCTGACAATGTGAGCTGTGTCCTTCACTCACTGGCTGTTCAGTGTTCTGTTTCATTTGTTTGACAGCTACAGTGAGGCAGTACCCTGAGGAGAGAGACCAGCTACAGAGTGGAGGTACAGGCAAAGGCCCTAAGCACAGAGGTCGCTTGCCCCTCCCTCCCATTTCAGTAGCTCACTTCACCCTTTAGCTGTTTGTGAGCCAGGGCACATCACATGAACTAAGACCCACCCCCCCCCACCCCCCGAACTAAGACCCCTGAACTAAGACATCAGCCACTTGGCTGCTTTCACTTCCTGTCGCCTGTTGCTACCGTGGTTGGTTAATACCTTGGCCTTTGGCTGCTTTGCTAAAGATGTCTGATGATATTACCAAGTTTCAGGCCCAAAGATATTTTAGCCTTATTTTAATCTCTCTTTACTCTGATAAAGACACTGTTCTTGTTCTGGCTGCTTCCTCTTCATCCTCATCCTCCTCCTCTTTTTCCTCTTCCTCCTCCTCCTCATCATACACTGCCACCCAGTCCTCTTGTTCTCTGGTTGTTAGGGCTACTTTTCTTGCCTGTCTCCTAATTCCTTCTCCTGCTTGCTCTGTTCTCTGTGGTCATGTTGACACTGTGGACTGGATAGTTTGTCACCTTGACATGAGCTAGAGTCACTTGGGAAAGAAGGAGCCACAATTGAGAAATTACCTCCATCAGACTGGCCTCTGAGCCAGTCTAAGGGGCTTTTCCTTGATTAATGATTGCTGTGGGGAGACTCAGCCCACTGCAGGTGGCGTAGGGTATATAAGTAAGCAGGCTGGGCATGCCGTGGAAAGCAAGCCAGAAAGCAGCGTGCTTCTGATCCTGTGTCCAGGTTCTTTTCTTGAGTTTCTACCTTGGCTTCCCTCAGACAAGTACTGTAAGGTGTAAGAACCAATAAACCTTTCCTCTCCAGGTTGCTTTTGTTCAGTGTTTTGTGACAGCCATAGGAGGCAAACGACAATACATTGTTTCCTTTGGAGTCTTTGTCTTGAAGAGCTACACTCTGGACACTAAGACCATCAGTGGGAGCTGCTAGTGAGTGGCATCCTCAGACTCAGGATGCCTAGTGTTTTTCTAACAGGAGGGTATATTGGGATTGAGAAGTGACTGCTACATCACAGAGGAGAACAAGACTGGGCTCCATATGGCCATCCACACTGCGGTCATTTAGATCTTGGATAGCTTTTCTTTGTAGTCTCCTCCTCTGTCTCTCTGCTCAGCTCCCTACTTCCTCAGCTTGGCTCAAACTCTGCCCTCTGCCCTTGACCCCAGCCTGTAAAATGTCCCTGTGGCTGTCACCAGTCAGGTGGATGTCGCCATAACTTCATGATATCAATAACTTCGCTAGTGAAGCCAATGAGGTAATTTTCCCTGAAGCTCTAAATATAATTTAACAAGTTAAACACTGTAACATTGTGGTGAATGCGCTATTAAGGGACTGTAAATTGCTTACATAGCGTCAATAAACACAGTGCCCTCCAGCAAGGTGCTGTTAAGAGTTTATAATCTAAAGCAGCAGTTGAAGTATCACCCCGAGGCTCCAACTTCAAGTCAGATAAAAACAAAGGGGCTGAAGACTTTGCACAGTGCCAAGTACACACAGGAACACCACACGCTTTAGGGGATAATTACTTCTCGAATGCTTAATGTAGATTCGCCAAGAAACACATCTGTTATCAAATTTGCCCATGATTAATTTGATTCCTCCATTTCCCCAGAAAAAAGGGTGAGATGAAGTTGCAGGTTACTCTTTGTGCATGATGTTCCTTGCCAACCCCTTTCCCTGTCTCATCCTTGTCTTAGGATAAGGGCAAATATTTTCAAGTACTCTATTCACTCTCACACATTGGCATGCATCCTAGGGGCTTGTGTGCAGAGGAAATAGGTTTTTTTTTGTAATTAAGTTATCTTTGGTGTTGCTGAAAAGGATGCAGAGTTTTCAATCTTATGATGAATTTTAGAAACAAAGTATTTCATGTTTCAGATTTGCTAGCCTCCAAAGATTCTTCCCGTTCAGTTCAGTTCACTTCTTGGTCCCAATGCCCCAACTCCTAAGCCAAATCCTTTTACAAAACATCTCCCCCCCCACCCCCTGCAACTCTTCAATTTCTTTCCCAGTACAGAGTTGCAGCCAACTGGTGACTAACCCTTTCTGTGCTTTACTGCTCTCCAGAGTGTTTGGTCTAAAGCTTTTGCATTTGATCATTAGACAGGGAAGTGCTTAGCATTTTACAAATATTACTTCATTAATCACCATGACTGTCAGTTCCCGACAGTGTTTGCCATGGATGTCAAAGTGATGGAGAGAAGAAATTTCTGAGTGGTCAGGAGAGATGGGCAAGACTGTCTGGTAAGCCAGGTGTAGCAGAGAGAGGGAACTCATCGGCTTGGAACCACATTGAACAGGTCAAGGTAGTGATCGCTTGTTCTTCTGGGTAATTTGTTCTGTATTTCTAACTAGCTAGCTGAGATACATTTTGAGGCTAAATAGGAGCCCTGAGCAGAGTAAAATTTCATTTTCTATTTTGATTATAAAGGCCATGCTGGAGTTATGGAAACTTAAATTGTGTTGTTCCTGGTCACGAAGTACATGGTACCCATGTCATAAGGACAGGTGGTAACATTAGAGAAGGCTAGGTTATAGGAACAGCAACCAAAATGACCTTTGTTCCTGTGTGAGCGTTGGCAGACAGTGCTTCTGTTCTCCAGCAATCTGTTTCTGTGTCTTTGCCTCTGACTGTCTCTGTCTCTCTCTCTCTGTCTCTCTCTCTCTGTCTCTCTCTCTCTGTCTCTCTCTCTCTGTCTCTCTCTCTCTCTCTCTCTCTGTGTGTGTGTGTGTGTGTTGGGGGACATAGATATGTGTACATATATGTGTACATGTATGTAACAGAGACCAATATTAGGTATCTTTCCTTGGGAGCCATTCATCTTTTTTTTTTTTTTTTTTAAGACAGGGTCTCTCACTGGAACCTGACACTTTCAGATTAGATTAGACTGGTTGGTCAGAATGCCCCAGGGATCCTCCTGTTTCTGCTTCCTCCCTGGTGGGATTGTAAGCAAGCCTGTCAGTTTTGTTTTTAACTTAGGTGTTTGAGATCAAATGCAGGTCTTCTTGCTTGAGCCACAGGCAATCTACCAACTAAGCTACATCCTTAACTTCTTTCCTGCCTTGCCCTTGCCCAGATTATCAAATCCTTCCAAGTGCATGTCAGATGTCCTGAGACTCTGCATATGTAAGTGCTACCAGGCTCCATGCTACCCAGTTTCTCAAGCAGAACATTTTTGAAGATGGGAGAAGACTGGGGGGATGATGTGGGGTGATTTGGTCTGAGACTCACAGTCCACCAGGGATGACTTTGGCTTTAGGGCCAAATTCAGCATTCTTTGTTATAAAGTATGAGGTAGGCAATTTACAGCGAAGTTTCTTACACATTCGATTACTGAAACTGCTTCCAGCTGGCCACAGCATCTCCATTAGGAAATAGGCCCCTCTCCAGGAGATGTTTCCACGGATGCAGTCAGCCAAGTGAGCTCTCCCAGGATCTTGGAGTGGGGTGAGCCACTCCATTCACTTGCTTCTCCAAGTGAGACTCATTCCATTAAGATAAACCTGAAAGTGGGCTTCTTAAGTCTGTTGATATGTTATGAAAACACTCAGTTAAAATAATTAGTCAAACAAGAATAGTTTCATCTTATTTTTTAAGCAGCTTAATTTTCATATTCTCTCACACTGCAGGAACCTCCCCTGTCTACCCTCCCTAAAACATAATCCAAATATATCATGGGCGATACACCATAGCTTTCCTTTTCTTTCAAGTAATGCATTCTTGTGTAAACATGTTGTTTATGAAAGAGCCTTTCATGGATGCTTTGTGTTGCTTTTGCACAAGAAAATACATTTGAAAGGAATTCTCCCCAGCCTGGCATGGAATGTTTCATTAGCCAACGTAACCTTGTTTATTTGCTTTTTGCAATTTTATTTGGGAAAGGAAATCAATTTGCACCCCTGACACGCTGCCAGGTTCCTGTTTATAAGCACACAATAGGCAGCATCGAGGGGGTAAAAATACATAGTTTAGGATTTCAGCCTTGAGTGTGACACAATCTGTATACGAAACCATAGTGGCAATTGAGTTTTCCTGTCACTGAAGCCACACTCGGTTATTTAAGCTTTTTTTTCCCCCCAGAACATTATCCAGTGTGAACCCAGTGAATAGCTCAGTGATGGGCACTGAAGTAGAAAGAGGAAATATCAATGGAAGAGCAGAGAACTCCTTGCTTTTATTGTCATTTCTTTTGGTATTTGAGGAGACTCGAGGAACCGGTATAGCATAATTGCAATATCCTCAGGCCTCCTGCTATGAGGGACTCCAGCTGACCAGAACTGAAGTTCAGTGTCCATTGAAGAGGGTCCTTTTCCTTTCTTTTAGCCTGCCAGGCAGTAATGGCAGGCTTATAGTCACCAACTAGACTCCCTCCAAAGATTCTTAGCTTTTCTTTCCCTCTCAAGATGAAGCAACTCCTTTGTGGGTCAAACACATTGAGGTCTAAATATGAATAAGAAATAGAAGTGTAAAATAAAATCTTGCTTCAGCTGAACAAATCTGCAGCAAGAGTCAGGATACACACTCCAGTGCTGCCTTTGAGTGGATACTGGTCTTGGGGCTCCGTTTTCCTCTCTGCCAAGGCAAGGACTGGATCCAAGGTTCTCTCTGGTACCTTTCCTTCAGAACGTTCATAAGGGAATCTTTAGTTCTTGTCATTCTTTTCTCTGTCTTCCCAGTATGCATATGAGCGCAGTGTGAGGTTTGCCCATCTGAGGTCCTGTCTCCTTTCCTGTGGATAACTTCTTTCCCTGCTGGGTCTTTCTTAGTGTTAGAGATATGCTTCTTTTGTCTGGGGGATTATCTTGTTCCTTTTCATTTTCCTATGTTTCAACCGAAACTGAGCCATTAAATCCGGCATATTAAAGGGGTTGTGTCTTTGCAGCACAAAACCCTTTGGGTCACAGGACTGTGCCTGGAGGCAGGAGAGCATTCCTCTCCATCCACCCTGTAATTCAGTCAGCTATGAGCCATAGCCTCTCTTTGAAGGCAGCAGGATTTTCCAAGTTTTCAGGGACCCTTTATTTAATTGAATACACCAAGAGCTCTAGGTATAATCTGTGTTTAAATCTAGAATGTTCACAGGAGTCAGCTCAAGGGACAGACAGACTTATATGAAACTTAACTTTAAGAGGAATCCTTGAGATATTTGTCTGTGCTAGTGTTTCAGGACACTCTTAAATAGATGTGATTGGATCATGTCAAAAAAATTAAGACAAATACCATAAGCCCTCCATCCTCCCCATCCTCCCTCACTGAACACTCCTCATTTCTTAGTCTCCCCTGGAATTCTATATGATTGGTTTGCAGACTTCATATATCAGCTTTCTTTCCATGCACTATATACCTGTATGCATGTGTATATGTGTGTGTGTGTGTGTGTATATATATATATATATATATATATATATATATATACACACACATATACATACATATATATATATGGAAAGAGGGGGGAGGGGGGAGGGAGCTTCCTCTGATCTTCTCTCCTAAACCTTTATTAACTGGGGAGGTGTGAAAAGATTTTGGAATCAATAGATCAGTGAGCAAGATAAGACATTTATGAGGACCTAGGCTCCTGGAAGTGACCTCTCCTAGGCTGGGAGTGGGAGATTAATCTCTAAACATTATTGTTCTTTGGAAGAGAGGATAGAGTTGATAGAAGCATGGCTATCCAGAGATATCGGCCCCAAGGACAGCTCCAGAGCTCCTTCAGCAGAGGAGAGACCAGTCAGGGACCTCAAGAGCTTTGGGGTCATCTCTTTCTTGCCTGCACCATGTGTTTTCCCAGCAGATATAATCTTTAAAATGCATTCCTGTACTCAAATTCTTTTGGATTTTCTTCAAGCCAATTCAAAATTTCAAATTCATCGGTAAGGAAATGAAAACTATTTCATAGGGTAACTAGTAAACTAGATGGCTGCCAAATACATCTGAGAAACCTATAATTTTTTTTTTTTTTTTTTTTTTTTTTTTTTTTTTTTTTTTTTTTGCAGAAAGGCCTATAATTTGTCTCTTGTGCAGTAACCAGATGACAAATGTTATGCATGGGCCACACACACACACACACACACACACATTGTAAATCAAACAAGAAGATACACACACAAACATACTCATACTCCTTTTAAAGCAAGCAAGAACACACATACACAGACACACACACACACACACACACAGACAACAGAAACTTCACTTTACTGGAGCAACTATAAGTCATTTGCTCTGTCAATTCACTAAAAGTTCCAGCAATGTATTCATGGCTGTTACTGGGGTCTCCAACTTTCTTAGGATTTCTATTCTAGGTTAGGAAACATATCTTTTTAAAAGTTTATCCAATAGCCAGTAAGTCTGCACATCCTGAAGCTGTCAGCAGGGCACACCGAAATGGAAAGGAACCCAGGAGAGGCTCTAGTGTTCCAGCTACCCAGGTATCACACCACAAGAACGTGAAGCTGCAGGGGATGACACCTAAGTAAGTCTCTCTCATGGCATTATCGTGTTGCTAAGCAAGTCAACTCATATATCCTGGTTGTCTAGGTAGAAAAATGCAGTTCCGAAACGCCCCCTTCCCTCCTGCCCAGGAATTTTGGCTGAAAAGAGAGCTGTGCTCAGTTTGGTGATGGCTTTATGGTACATAA
The DNA here is from genome assembly GCF_011762505.2 of Arvicanthis niloticus. Lineage (NCBI taxonomy): Eukaryota > Metazoa > Chordata > Mammalia > Rodentia > Muridae > Arvicanthis > Arvicanthis niloticus. The sequence continues at coordinate 10,919,177 of NC_047672.1, read as the reverse complement.
ACACCAGGTGCCAAATTCTTCCTTCTGTGATTCTCACATATAAAGCCCTTCTTATGCCAAGCCCGATTGTCTTGCCAGCAGGAATAGGAAGCTGTGGCCTCAGAGCAAGACTTTGTTTGGAGGGTGTGTTCCCAGGTTCAGAGGAGTGATGCTTGTCTGGGCTCATCTCTGTGGGGTGGGGCTGGGTTAACTTGAGCACACCACAGGACCGGGGCACATCTTAACTCTGCCTTCTATTGTTTCTCTCTGTCCTATCATGAGTTCTGAATCATGAGTAGATGAAGTGAGTTTATTTTGTTACTATGTGACCTTAGATGCTAGGCAATAAAGTTAGATATCTCAAGTTTTCCAGCTAAGACAGGTGGGAGGGAACAGAAAGCCATCTGTGTCCTTCTCTCAAACCAAGGTTTCTTGACCATTTGGGTAACTTTAATCATAAGGTAAAAATATTTATCACATTGCATGTCTCATTTGTGTGTGTGTGTGTGTGTGTGTGTTTTATTCACTTATTTGTGTTGATTTTCTCTAGTGAAACAGTATATTACAAATACCTTGCTTGTAAAGTAAGAGTGATGTGCATTTCCTAAACATGTAAATGTGTTCGGTGTTTGTGATTTTATTTTCAAGCTAGCTTCCACTCTGCTCTGTACCCTAAAAGGCTCATAGCACACTGGAATGATGATGTGACGGAAGAAAATTAGGTTTTAGAATAAAGGAGTGTGATGAGAACAGGAGACAGAATATTCCATAAAGAAATTAGTTCATGCTCTTAAAAGGGGTTTTAAAACATGGGATTTGAGGGAGAAAACTCATAGACCTACTCGGTGGAGAAACATAGAGCCAGGTGGTGTTTTTTATGTAGTTTTCTCTTCGTAACTCCTTGTTTTCAGGACAGGAATCAAAAAGAGTGTGGTGTGCAGCTTGGACAGTTATGAATAGGAAAGGATGGACCGGGGATCATGGATCAAAGAAACAGAATTGTAACTTTCTGAGATGTTCAGAAGCGTCTAAAGATGCTGCAGCAAGTTCCTGTAGGGGTATTGGGGGGCAGTGCAGGTGTCTGAGAGGCCACCAGTCTCCTGAGACAGTGTCTGGTCTCAAGGCTGTTAGGACGAAATGGAATAACAGCAGTCATAGGTGACATAATGCACACTTTGGGACATCTTAGCCATTCTGTGCAAATGGAAGCTACCTCTCTGGCTCTCTTCCACTTCTCTGGATCCCTGAGGATCTAGAAAATACGAGATACTACTGACAGAAGCGTTTAAAGCCTGGTCTTAATATTCATGCATGATGTCCAGAAGTTCCCCTGGGGACTATTATACCCAGTATGACTAGTTTCTCCTATGCTATATGGCAAATGCTTTTTTTTGCTTGCCATGCTCAAGAGAAAGGTGTTACCTCCTTTTATTGTTAGCCTATCGCCAAACACAGCAAACCCAATATCTCGCTGCCTTCCCTCTTGCATTGCTCAGTTTGGGTTTGTTTGGCTTCCAAGATGGAACAAGCCAGTTAGCATGGCAACTGGGAGGTACCTGTGCTCCAGGAAAGCTGGTGATTTCCAAAACATCAAGAGGCTGCTGAGTCCAGATGGGTCATTAGAGCATCATCAGAGCAGTTCTGTTCCCCAGCACTGAACAATTTACAAAGCAATGTTATTCACAGAGAGCCACTTGACAGGTTCTACCAGCCCAAGATGAAGTACCAGCAACTCATTCTCCATTGTCTCAGAGGAGGAAGCCTTGTGGCACATTTCCTTGCCACTGAGGCAAGTGTGTCTAGTTTATGGTAAGGTTATCCTGTTGTCAAATGCTCAAGAAGGTAAGTGTTCAACCAAAGCTCTAGGCAAGGTAGTTTCCCAGCAATTTCGTTGTACTAGACAACCCTCCCTTCCAGATCTTTAGCCCAGGAAAGATCAAGAGCTGAAGAAGAGCAGGGCTGGGACAAGGGGAAGCAAAGGCACCTGTCCTCTCAGGTCACATGTCCTGTGTGGCTTCCAAGAGAGTGTGATGGTTATGTTTCTGCTATGAAGCTCGTGATTGTTTTTGACAAGCTGGAGAAGTAGCTATCCCCATGGTAGTTTGATACATACTCTTCCTTTTTTCAATAAGTTGACAAAGTTCTGGCCAGGAAAGAAGGGAGATTAGTCATTCCAGATCTAGCCATTTGCCTCTTATAGCACCACCCGTTTCTTGACAACTGCTGTACATTGTCCTGCCTGCTTAATACTCACTGTGTGATGTGACCCTCTTGTTTACCCTATCCATGGTGGTGTGAGAACCTGCCCAGGTCAGTGCTGCCACCTGTTTGCCTTCCCTGTACCTTCTCCAGGACTCCAGGTCCTCACTTGCTTCTTTCTGGTCCTTGCCTTTGGCTTTCTCTGTGTTCACTTGGTGGCTCTGGTTGAAGCTGATGACATAGGATCCTTGGAGGAGACTGCTGAGTGCCATGCTGGCTGCGTGTGTGGGAAAGCCTGGGAAGCCAGAACATGTCATCTCTTTCTGTTAGGATCTCAGCCTTGAGGTGACTGGGTAGGACATGAGCATTGGAAAGTTGTGACTTTGTGCTTCTGTGGCATAGCCTCAGAAATTGCAACTCTTTGGTCAATTCAGCCAACAGATAACTTATTCTGTGTCAGTTATGGAAATAGGGAACCACAAGAGAAGCAAGTCAGAGGAACACTTCCCCGGACGCTAGAAAAATAGTGTCCAAGGTAAGATACAGCAGGGGAGTCATTCCGAGAATAAGGAGCATCAGAAGAGAGAGGGCAGGAAGGTTGAGTCTAGATACTCTGTGTGTTAGGAAAACGAATGAAGTAACACTGTCTCCCAAACAGCACTAGCTCTTCCCTTTATGTTCAAAGGAACCAAGTGTGGCTATCCTCCTTGTTTATATGAGAAAATACTGTTGATCAGTTTTCAAACAGGATATAGTTAGGCAGAGGGGGGCTCTGAGCTTGTACCGGCCATGGAGTGGAGGTGATGGTCTTCATATGTAGTGTGTGGTGGTTAGATGCCCGAGCGAGATGGAGGGTTCGGGCAGGAAGATGTGAGCTTAGAAATAGCGTTGAGGATGAGGCCAACCATGGGCTTTTTAATAGACGTCATTCTGAGCTGTAGGCTTTGGAATGGGGAGGGGTATTAAGAATGGGTGAGGTTATGTCGGCTCATTGATAGTGGGGTCTCTAGAGGTCTGGGAGGGATCTGAAGAATTGAAAGCTGGAATGATAGCATGAAGCTGGAGGGTCAGACTAGGAGAACATCCTAGGAATTCCCTCCAGAACTAGTGGTTTAAAAGAAAAAAAAAAAACCCAGCAAGATGATGTTGGAATCATGAAAGCAAAACTCAAAGCATTAAGTGAGTTCATGTGCTTTGTGTGGATTGTGGCCAGGTCTGTGGACCAGCCCACTGTCCATCAAAAGGCACACAGTCAGCCACTGACGATGCATCTCTGTTTCTGTTGTGTGTGAGCCTATGTTAAGTATCCATCAGTCCAAGTGTGTGTCACCTCCTTCTTCTCAGCACTCCCATCATCCCGTGAGCCACTGGCAGCAGCGAGAGGGCCCGTTTTTTTCTTTTTCATTTCCAAAGTGCTAACTGCACTTTGTGTAGATTTACTTAGCCAACATGCTAAGTAAAGACCCTGCCCTTGTCACTGAAGCATCCAAAAAGGAGAGGACAAGATGGCTTTAAAATTAAATAACTGCCAGTGTGTTCCAAGAGCCTTCATAGAAGGTGCATAGGCTGAGTGGAGAGCAGAGGAGGAAGGAAAGGATGCTGCAGAGTCACTGTTACTGGTAATTGTGGTGACAAGCACAATGGTAGTTACAGTGGATACCGAATATAGCCAACATGGCATTAAGCACAGGGCTTACATCATCTAATTTAATTCTTACCAAAACCTTTACAGGATAAGACTGCTCCTGTTTCCCAAGTGAGAAATTTAGAGCATACCAATGCTACATCTGGGCCTAAGAACATCTAGCGCTTGCTTACTGAATAACTGTATATAGGACATGTCTACTGAGCGCACACTACGAACACAGGCACTAGCTCTTCTTAGAAGAATGCAGCTCTGTCTCGAAGCAGCAAGAAGCACGGCAGGAGGTCAGAGGGAGGAAAAATGAGGCAGACAACAAGAAAGGGGTCTAAGGCTCCACAGAGAAGGTAACACTGTCTGGATCTTGAGGAATGAGTTGACTCCAGAGAATACATGCAAAGGTGAAACTGGGCCCGACTCTTAGAAACCCTGTGTACGTGCATGGTACAGGGGGAGGAGATGGGGGTGGGGGCGGTTTGCTGGATAATACTGCAAAGGTTGGTGGAGGGTGTCTTGTTAATAGCTTGGAGGCATATATAGAAGGTAACAGATGGCCTACAGGAGTCCCTCCATGCCACAGCGGAATGAACAGCTGTCTGGAAGGTTTTGAGCTCTGAGAGATCTTATCAGTGATTGGTGCATCTGATCACTTTTGATGGCTTTAGTCTGGTTTTTCTAATGGCCCCAGGAATAGCACCCACTGACATTGGCTCAATTCTAATTCTAGAGTTCGAGTACAGTAGAGAATTTTTTTTTTTGTCTTAACCCATGGCAATTATTTCAGTTTTTCTGGCTAATAACATAATACTACACCACAGAATGGGTAAGTGGTATCTTAAGGGGAAAGATCCTGCGTGTCTGTGTTCAAGGATGTATCTTGTTAACCGGATTCTGGAAAGGATCCCAGGGCCAGAGACAGATGTGGATTCTCTAGAGCCTCTGGTCTCTTTCCTTCTTATTAAACCACTAGGATTCAACCATGGGGTCCCATCCTGCATGGAATCACCTTGTGAGTCACCTTGTGAAAGGTTCGCCTCAAAATAGCACGGTGGGATTAAATTCTGCCTTGTATTCCTTCACAAAGAGAATGAAATTCAAGGTCATGAATCCTTGGAGGCACACAAACTATATCCAAGCCATATGAACAACACCATATGAACATATTAAGTGGAAACAGTGGAGATAATGTGGAGGAGATGAGATCAGACAACAAAGACAGTTCTGGGTGGGTGAATCTGTAACAGAAGGTGCGGGATCTCTGGGAGACACCTGGGAACTTTCTCACAGTTAAGGGTGGCACCTGAGAAGATGTTTATTGTCTGGGGTATTTTACTATGGTATTAAATGAGTAGCTATAAACTGCACCCAGGAAGAGCTCAGGTGCCCCACCCCTGTATTAGGGCAAATGACAGAAGTCTGGTATTGGAGGAGATTGTGACCATTTAGGTGGGTGTGCTCCTGTGAATCCTACAGACTCCAGACCGGAAAGGCCCCTGAGGGGACTGTCTACTTTTGGTTTTTTTGCAAGGAGCCAAGGCCACTGAGGGTTACATCAGCCATGATCAAGCTGTTTTTACTGTACCATCTTCCCCCAAGTCAGAGAGGAGCTACTTTTGCAAGCACAGTCCTCAGACGAGGACACTGGTCTTTGAGATGAATCAATGGTGTCATCCCAAGCCTTTTCAGGTATGAAGCTGGTGAAGGCATGGATCTGAAGGAATGGTGTGGTACACAGGCTGTGACTCTTAGGACACAAACTGGCATTACTTGACCACTCTCTCTGCCATTCACTCCAGGAGCCCAGACAGACTTGTTCCTCTCCAAAAGGAAATATTCTCATTACACGACATTTGCAACGGCACAGCTTCCTGCTTGTGATCTTGCTTATAGCTCTGAACACCTGGATCTAGGACATTCTACTCAGTCTCTCCACGCCTTGCTTTCCTCATCTATGAAACGGGGCTGTTCACATTATCCACCCATTAGCTGAAAGTCACCTTTGTATGGATTTTCTCATATATATTATTGCTGCCTAAGTGTCGAGCCATTATTAAAATGATTTCTATTCTTATTAGTCATGGGAAGAGCCATGAGAAGCTGCTTTCCCCACTCTGAGCTTCATGTTACTTTACTATAAGGAAAACAACACACTTTGCTATCACTCACTGTGCTGGGATAACAATGTTTCACATATGGTGGCAAGCCTATCATTAGATGGCTAACTCTGTTGTAGATTTAGGATGGTTGGGTTCTGGGGACTAAAATGGCCTGTCTAAATGATACAGAGCTGACCTTGACCCGATCGATGTCCATCTGACCCCATGCTCATGTCCACCTGCCCCCTGTACCTCATCCCTCTTAAAATTCTTCAGTAGCAAACCCTTAGAAAGTAAAGCTTAAACACTTAAACTTGCCAACCAAGGCTGGGGACTTTCACAGAACCCCATACTTCTCTCTCCCTCTCTGTCCTACCGAACTGGTGAGCTTCTTTGCTTGCACTGTGCATCACGCTTCATCTGACTCCACTAAGTGTGGAGGGAGGAAAAGAGGGAGGGAAGGAGGAATAGAGGGAGGGAAGGAGGAATAGAGGGAAGAAGGGAGGGAGGGAGAGAGAGAGAAAGAGAGAGAGAAAGAGAGAGAGAGAGAGAGAGAGAGAGAGAGAGACTGACTACATGGATGGACCCTGGTGCCTTTCCCACTTTGTGATTCTTCTAATTTCTCAATACCCTCAACTGTAGAACAACCTACCCTCTTAGCAAGACTGCCAACAAATACTGGCATAGCCACTGGTAGCACCAAAGAAAAACTCACGACCCACTACACCTCCCAAATCCCAATACTATCTAGAGGCATAGACCTGCTGTTATTCTGTGAACGTCGTAGCCGTCTTTTGGAGGCATTTCATTGGGTATTTAACTCTGGGAAGTTCTGGAAGTCTTCATGACTTCCCCGGGCATCATTAAAATGCAGACAGCTCCAAGATTGCACAACTTGGCTTGTAAATGCGCATCAGGATGACCCTGGATCTTTATGAAGAAACTTGTAAAGTCTCCACACCTGGGCAGTTGGATAGAATGTAGATTTGAAGATAGCATTCTGGAATCTTGTGGGAATCTTCCTTGGTTGGACTGTGTATGCTAACCTTGACTTTCATTTGCGGTCCACTTCCCTTCGTCCTTCATTACCACACCCTGAAATTATAGTTATTTTTTTTTAAGAACACTGATGTACATTCTTGTACACTAAGTTGGTTTTTTTTTTTTTTTTTTTTTTTTTTTTTTTTTTTTTTTTTTTTTTTTTTTTTGCGTATTGTGCTCCAAGCCCATGCATGCAGAAACAATTACCACTCTACCTCAGGCTCCCTGAGCTTGCAATCAAGACTCATTACTTCCCTGGTTCTCATCCCATTCACACCCTGCATGCCTCAGAACAACAATGAATTGAAAGCAATGCATTTCAGGGCAAGAATGGAGGAAGGTGTCAAGGGTAGGCTGAGAAATAGTGGTCAACGGGGAAAGTTTGGTAAAGTCTGTTTATAGTCCATGGAGTTTCCATTTTTGATGGCTAAGAGACAGCACCTTTATAGATCCTTTCCATCTGGCAGAATTTGGTCACTTTTGAAAGGTTCACTTCCATGAAAGCATGTGGCTGTAGGTTAAAAAAAAATCAGTTTTTAAGCCAATGAATCACAGTCTCAAATGTCTGTTTTGGATATTTAATGACTTGTAAGATTTAGCAGAAGAGACTTGCCGAGTGCCAGAGCTGGAGAATTAATAAACTATGTGATCCTGGCCCCCCTGTATAATGTTGAAGCTATAGAGCAAGGAGTTGCTGAGTGATTTATCTAGGTTACATGGCACCAATGGGGGTGGAGGGAGATTAGCATGGGAGAAACCAACTAACTCTCAAACCAGTTCAATTTCAAAAGCAGTATATGTACCTGATCATCTAAAACATGTGAGCCCATGTAATACCCATGCCTCTGCCATGGAAGAGATCTGGAAGTCATATTGCACTGTCTCCTTCCTGACACAAGTATCTTGTTGTAGATACAATGTGACCACAGATGATGGCCATTTGTCCTGGCTTACTCCAGACCTAGGGAGCTGGGCATTTTATGGAATATTTTATTTTGTCTTTGTATGTTTCTACATACTAATAAAAACTATTCTGACATAGTGTCAAATTTATATTTTTTTAAAGTATTGACAGATGGTGGCCAGAGGTCAGTAGCATCATAGGTGACGGTAATTTTGCTCTCTTTCTTAAAATATAGGCAATGATCCTTGTAGAATAACAACTACAGATGTGCTGTATAAAGCATCTACCATAGTGTCTGTTTTAACATAGACACACGAGTTGTAGTTATTATTGACGTCTTAGCATCATGATTGCATGTTCTGCACTTATGCCCTCTGGAACAGTGCAGACTCTGTCTAATCCTGCAAATATTTGAAGGCATTTAGCATGGCCCTCTAGGTCTTCCCCTTTTCAGACTAAATATTCCCTGGTTCCTGGGCCATTCTCCACGCAATGCACTTTGAATGCATTCATTACTCTCTTTCCCTTCTGTTTGTCAATTCCTCCCTTAAAATGTGGTGGCCAAATGTGGTCAGCCCAACGTACCTTACAGTGGAATAATTACTTCCCCTGATCAGGACGTTTCACTTCGAAAACAACCTAGATTTATGTTAGCATTTTTGGAAGCCAGATCACACAGTTGGCTCAGGGAAAACGAGATTCTGCTTTCCAGAACATTAGCCATCTCTCCCAACTTTGTGTCAACTGCAGATTTGACAAGCATGATTTTTATGTCTTCATCCAAACTGTTGATAAAGACGTCGAACACGAGAGGCCAAAGGCAGAACTTCATTTGAGGCACGGACTTCTGATCTTTTTGAACTGACATCTACCCAGTGCTGTCTGTTGGCTGACGTTGTTTCACTAGCTTCAAGTCTACCTAACAGCACTATCAAAAATAAATCAGCAAGATAACTCACTCCTTGTGTTTTTGAAATCGGATGATGAATTTATCTGGATGTAGAATGCTATTCTTTTTTATCAATACAGCAGATTTTGAATGCATAATTGGGACAATGTGAACTCAGAAAATCATTTCGTGTTTGAATTCCTACATAATGCTGAAAGAAAACAGTCACCTCCACGTGTGAAATGAGGATGCTGTTGCCAGATTACTTCTTTTTCCAAAGTGTTTTAAAATCACTCTCTGGGTCCAAGGGAAGTCAGCAGCATGCAGAGAGAGAGAGAGAGAGAGAGAGAGAGAGAGAGAGAGAGAGAGAGAGAGAGAGAGAGAGAGAGAGAGAGAATATGTGTGTATGAAGAAGTATTATGAAAGCATGGAAATATAATTCAGAAATTATTTTGTAGGACCTCAGAGAGAAACAGAACTCTTTCAAAGTTATTGGGGAGGATGTAATGAGAGGGCCTTATTCCTAGATAATAATTATTTTCTCTTTCATGATTCTCAGAAAAGGTTCTTAAGCTTTGGTATCTTGGGCTGAAACTGCATTCTCTAATTTAACATGCTATGCTTTCAAATAATAATAATAATAATAATAATAATAATAATAATAATAATAATAATAATAATATAATAATAAAAGAAGTGAATCAAGTTTCTTGTGGTGCCTGGTATGCATGGCAGACATAAAGAAGGTTGTTGCTCATTTGTCAGAAAGACCAGAAGCTAACCACTGAGCATCCTTTTGGTTTGGTTTTTTTTTTTTTTTGGCACCTTTCAAAGGCTTTCCTTTCCATTCTTCTGTCTTAGTTCTGACCTCCTTAGGTTCTTCACTCCATACTTGAGAACATGTTCCTTAATGTCTAAAACTCTATTGTTGTTAACATGCTTTCAGATTTCAAGGTGAGCAGGTGAGATGTTAGCACTCTCAAAGGCCAGGGAATAAAGGCAGAAGCGCCACAGTCTGAATAGCCCAGGAATATTGTCCTGTTCATCATCACTGACCCCCTCTGTGTTCACCACAAACCTACCTAGGATGCGGTGATGGAGTCACAGTAGAAAGCAGATTTAGTTTCTATTCAGTGTGATTGCGGATGATGGAAGAAATGGATAATATTCATAAAATCAAGAACAGCTTTAATCTCATGAAAACTCCTATGGAGGAAATGGTTCCCATCAGTAGAGAGGTGAAGAAGTTTCCCATAGAATGGACAGTCTGAGGGGTGAAGGGCGAAGTCAGAACCTGAGAGTGTCGGCGTCAAAAATAAACAATATTGATTGCAGGGTCCAACATGAAGTAAGGTTAGAATGCAGGCTGGAGAATTTCAGAAAGATGGTAGGAGGTACTAAGAACCAGTGCGAAGAAGAGTGCAGATGAACTAGTTGGTAGGGAGGGTCCCACAGCAGTCGGAGCTGTTACAAACAGTGCTGTTGGCATCTGTCAAAGCCATGCAGTGACTGAGGGTGGGGATGCTTACTGGGCACTGTGTGCAGTGTGATGGGTTATATATATTTGGTGTTGTGCTTGGGAAAGAGGAGAGGGAAGAGTCAAGTGAGAGCGAAGAAGGTCTCCCACTAGGGCAGAGGTTCTCAACCTTCCTAATGCTGTGACCCTTGAATGCAGACCCTCATGCTGTCAGGAACCTCAACCACATAATTATATTTGCTGCTTCACAGCTGTGCTTGTGCTACTGTTATGATCTGTGATGTGGATATCTGATACGGAGGATAAACGATAGGTAGCCCCAAAGGAGTCATGACCCACAGATTGAGAACCTGTCCTTGCATGTCAGGAAAGGAGATGACAGTAGTTAGGCATGGGCTGGTGGAACAAGACATGGAAATACAGAAAGGGGAAGGATACTTGGGCGAAACTGGATGGATTAGAAACTGCATCTGGAGGTGACAGAGAACTTTTATACGGGAAACTTTTATATTCTCCTCTGTGCTTACAAAGATGTGATTCTAAACATCAAATTGTACAGCTTCAGTGATACACAATGGAGACAGCACAATGACAAGACTTTCCAAGAAGGGTCAGAATTCTTCTAGGCTTTGGACATAGTGTTCAAACATGGGTGATTTTAATACGGAAAATGATTGAGTATCTTTGGGGAGATGAGCAATACAACAGATAACCCTCACAGTGGTCTCGACCTGGGAGTGCAAGGATGCTGACGTTCACCCATGAGAGGAACAACATAATGATGTTTATTTTCGTCATTATTTTGGTGACTTTTGAAGCTTTAGATCCCTTAAAGAAAAATGCAGCAAACCCCCGCCTGCACAGCCACCAGTCTCTACACACCACTTCCTTCCTTCTCCATTTGCCTAGCCACAGAGTTTCCTCATGCCAGCAAAACCTTCCAGTGTGCAAGAGGAGCTGTCGGGTCGTATGTATATATGTTTGAGCCTTTGGGACCCCGTGATGACATAGTCAACTCTCAGTCTAAGCCAGGTGCCCATTTTCCATGTGGACTCTTTACAAATTGTGTGGTCAGGGCTCAGAAATCAGAAACCCGGGAAAGGTGCCATGTGATGGGTGCAGCCACCCCCAGTACCTCATATGTTAGCACCGTCATTTAACACGTAGTGCAGGAAATCCTGGTCTTTGCAGAAGAAATTCAAAGGGTCACTTCATGATCTCCTTTGATTTCTTTTCCCCTTGGTAATACCAATGTGTGGACAGATATATACTTCTTTTCCTCAAGTGAATCGCAAGTGACACTCCATTTTTTCCCCGCATCTTCAACCTATTGTCCAATTGACCTCTGGAAGTCCTCTGTCCTTCTAGGCTGATCGACTGCACAGGGGTCTGCTGCAGACTCTTGCCTGTTGCCTTGATGGCCATGCACTTTCTCTTCCTTTGCCAGATTCTGACTTGGTCACATTTCAGCCCTCACGCCTTGACCAGTCCTCTTCAGTCTTGGTGTGCATTCCACCTTGTCCCACTGCCTTGCTTTTCTACTTAGTATAGTTATTTAACCCGTTTTTTTATTTTAGCTTATTTCAAACACCGTAGCTTCCATCAGAATCACCAGAAATCCATGCATGACAGTAGCCCATTGTGTGATTCAGATATTGCTTCTCTAGTCCGGAAATGTGTTTGTTGACGGGCTACTCTGCTCCGTGTACCAGCATTCCACAGGCTAGAGGACAGACTCACTCTTCTGTATTCCAGTGTCCCATGTGGCTGTCAGGAGGTGATTTTGTGAAGACACAGACATCTGTTGTGTTATTCTTGACACTGGACCCCCAAGGGCCCCAATTTGATCTATTAGAACCATCACATTTTAGAACCTCTATTAGAACCTACACATTTTACACGTTGTTTAGCACCATGGTTATAATCTGGAAAGTTATGAGATTTCTGGAAGAGAAGGTATGTGGTTGTAGTGTTGTAGTACAGACAGGCAGGAAGTCAGCCTGGTGTGACGCATACACAGAACAAGATGAGTGAAATCCACAAGCTCACAGCATCCCCGTGCTACCATTTTTTTGGTGCAGTGTGCATCACCCAGTCAGACGAGGTAGACACTAACCCTTCTCGCCCTCCACCACATGAGCCTTCCCTCAGGGTGGCTGGTGGGAGTATGCTCAGCACATATCAAGGCATTTTCAGGTATGTTTTACTCTTTGGGTAAGTAATCATTTTGTACCTCCTCTTAGCTGTCCAGGTATAACAAGACAAATGACCCCATGCCTTGCTAGAAGTTCTAACTCTGTTTAGGTAACATGATCAGATTTCCAGCTTTGGTCTTGGAGGTCTGGGGAGTAGATGAAACACTGGTTCCTTCTGATCTTTCTTTTCTTGTCTTCTCTGGGCAGAATATCTCCATGCATAATGCAGTCGGTGGGACCATGACGGGCCCTGGATCTCACCAGCTCGGCAGCACCCGGATGCCCAACCACGACACCAGTGTTGTGATTCAGCAAGCCATGCCTTCGCCCCAGTCCAGCTCGGTCATCACACAGGCTCCCTCCACTAACCGCCAGATCGGGTAAGGAGACTTCCTCTTTGTCTCTGGGAGAGCTCGGGCAACCTTTTGTATATCCTCCCTGGCTCTGGTACTTGGATTTGTTGTTTTTCCTGTCTGATACGATGCTTCCAAGAGGCTGGAGTGATGCTTCTGAGGAGAGAAGGAGTCTCCCTTTGCTCAGAGCTATTCTGATCCTAGATGTCGAGGGGAAAACACTCTTCATTATGTGACCTTATTTCTTCAAATAAGATTTGTGAATGGCAGACAAAAATAGTGTTATTATGCAGACCACAGAAGACTGCTCAGGACATACATTTGGTGGTAACAGCCCAGGCTCCTCCTCGCAGTGGGCCCCCTCCACAAAACCCTTCCTAGGAATTTTGCAGCTGCTTGGCTGGGCCACCTGTATATTCCACAACTGCCTTCCTTTCTGGTCTTTCTTCCCTACCTCCTTTTCTTGTTATTTCTTTCTTATCAGCCTTTCCTGGCTTCTCCATTGGCCCATACTTATTTCTGGAACAGATGAAACAGCATAAGCAGGGCCCTCCCCTCTCATTTATGGAACAAGGCAATATTGAGACCTTGAGGGAAACTGATAGAAGTATCTTGATATCCATATCATGTACTGGAAATTGTTCTCACTTCTTTACATCATATGACTGGTCCACCTCCTTGCTGCAGAGTGTGGTCTGACCATCAGCAGTGTGGGTATCTGCTTCTTAGAAATGCAGAATCCCTAACCTCCCCACTTCCTTATCTCCAGAATGAGGATGGAGTTTATCCTTTACAACCTCTAAAGAGAGGCACTGATTTCTTAGGCATACACTGCTGGGCATTGGCAATCGGCTGCCCCTAAAACCAGAAGGGGAACTTGTGGTGGTCTGTACACACATCCGAATGCAATCTGAATTCTCAGGCGACTACTAGCTGTGGTGACGTAAAACAAATTTAGATGCTTCCTTATAATTTCTCCTTGAGTCTTTTCCCTGAGAACAACAGTGGGCACAGGACAAAGCCTTGGCTCACTCCTTGAGTGCTCTAGAGTAGGGAACTGTGTCCCGGACTCTGTGTCTCAGAGGGACACCTAATGACACAAGAGCTGCAGGTAATGATCCCTCTCTTTGTCAGGGGCCTGTTTGGTGGCTCACTCAAAACACTGACAGTGAGTGTGGATGTCCAGGTGCTTGCTTTCACTTTGAAAAGCAGGTATCATTTTAGCCAAGTACCTCTGTTAAAGGTTTCAACTTGGAAAGCAAGTATTGTCACTGTCTCTAAACCACAGCGTCCTTGGAGGGTAACATGGCTTCATTTAAAGATGGTGTCTGCCTCTCGGGGACTCCTTTTCTCTTGGGCCCTGACTGCAGGCAGACAATTCACAGCTGGTCCGGCTAATTATGATTATTTTATTTTTCTTTCAAGGGGGGAAAAGCATAAAATGTGCTAGAGTTTACTAGCAGTTTTACAGCATTCCTTCCCCCCTGCAGCCCTTGCCTGCCCCTTGTACCCTTGCCCACAACCCTCTCTGAGGCCCTTAGTGTTCTCCATTGTTAACGCAGCACTGGGTTTTATGAAGCAATCCTTTTAAGGCTAGCACTAAATTTTAAGATGGGTGTTGACTCTGTCAATAATTTACCCAGCTGGCCCCAGACTGTACATTTTGGGTGACATTTGTAGGCTGTGTCACTCTGCCATTCTTTCTGCTTCTTGGGGGCGTTGTGTGTATCTCCTGATGTGTTCTAGGAGATAATTGTTACTTTTAGGACTCTGTCTCTCTGCCCAGCTTGGGGGAGGCTATTTCTTTTCTCCAGATCCTTTCCTGTCGTGCTTACTATGTTGATTCAAAACCCCCACATCCTGTCACTCCTGGGCTTCTTCTCCATGTGATCCATCCAAAGCCTTGCCTAGATGATCGCTGGGCTCAGCAAGACCCAGCCCTGCCCCTTCTCACCAGTGGACTGAGTATGGAACCCTAGGTGGTAGCATTTGGGGATGGTTGGCTCTTTTATTTTCCTCAGCAAAGAGGAAATGAGTGTTCATTTTAAAATACGAGTTCCCCTGGGAGACATCTGCAAATGAGCATTGGAAATTGCAGATAGCTTTTTAAAATTTCGTGTGTGTGTGTGTGTGTGTGTGTGTGTGTGTACGATGCATGTGTGCACACATACACACATGTGCACTTGCATGAGCATACAGAACCATATTGTAGTAATATTCTGATTTTTATCACAACCTCAAATATTTAAGTGTCAAAATCTGGCCAAGCCACCTGCAAATGTTTGTCATGGCCACTGGCCAACAAAAACAGCACACAGCAATGAAAGTCTTCATTCAGGCTCAGTGCTGAAGCTGCATTCAGCCAAAGAGACTGGGACCCACCTGTGCCCACGCATGGTACTCTTGTGTTGTGGCCAGTGGGTGTGTCCACAACTGGACTGTGAGTAGGAGACTGGACTGCCTGCCTCCTCTCCCTGTCTCTTCTTCCCTTTCACTGGCACTTAGATCCTGCAGTCCTCTCTCTCTCTCTCTCTCTCTCTCTCTCTCTCTCTCTCTCTCTCTCTCCCTCTCTCTCCCCTACTCCCCATCGCTCCCTTCCTCCCTCCCTCCCTCCCCTTTTCATGCTGTAAAGCTTAAGCTTAGAGGCTTGGCATAAAGGTCTGCAAGATGGAAGTGATGTCAGTTATCAGTGAAGCCATCCAGGACAAAGGGTACATGTCCATGTAGGCATCTAATTGTCATACTTCGGATGAGGGGGGGCAGACCCTGAGACAAAGCAGACCAAAACGAGTAGAAATTTAAAAACTTGAAGAAATATTCAGTATGTGGACAAGCAGCAGATTCCGTTTCTTTTCTATTCCATGGCGACCCCTGCTACACCCTCTGCTCAATTCTGTAAAAGTAGTGCTATTATCTCAATAGAAACTGGAGGGAAGTATAAATGCCCCGAACTGCACTTGGGTGGTTAGGCAGGCTAGAAAAACACAGGGCTCTATCGAATGTGGGAGGGATCTCCAGACCAGTGACTGCTTGCACTCAGTAAAACTGGCAGATGCCCTGTCAGGAAGAGTGTCTTTGGTTGATTGATGGGGGTGTTTTAGGAGATAAGTTTCCCAGACGGGGTTAAAAACAAATGAGCTCTGGGTGGTGGAGAGGCAAGGGAGACAGAAAGCAAGCATGTGTTAACTAGAGATGAAATCGATTTAGCCTTGAACCAACTATGTGGCACATTCCAAACAGTATCTCTACCCCAGTCATTTTTTATTAGATATCATATAACACGCTCATTAATTCAGGATCAAGTCAGCAAAGCCTGGGAAAGATGGTACATGAGCAGGTAATGGTGATGTAAATCCCACACACGTGTCTCTCTTAACTCGAGGCATTTCTCGAGGAGCCCGTGGTTAGTGGAGAAGCTACATGGCGATCCTAATAGAGCCAAGCCTTCTTAGAGAAGTCTGTTTCCTCTATGACGCTGACCAGTCCTTCTTCAGGAGGGCGATGCAGACAACAAGGACATAGAGTTCTTCAACAACGATCTACAGTAGATCGTTCTGACAGGTTGTCGGAGGCACTGGTGACCCATTGACCTATTCTCTGTATTTTCTTTTTCTTTTTAATTCTCCGTCTGTTGGGTAAATGCATGCTCATATCTGAGGAAGCCTTCACAATAATAGCTTATAATGCGATCTTTACGCATTTAGCATTAGAACATACAAACGTGAAACATTTTGGTTGCGTTAATTAGGCAGCTGTACTAGGGAATCTGGCAATACGTTTCAACAGACCACATATATGAAGCAGCTTGGGTAGTAAATCTCTCCCTGATTTCACTCAGATCCTAGTCCGTGGGGTACAAATGTCTACATCATGTGTAGCGAGTGGGTGTTGGGTCATAAACTCTACTTACACAGAGCTGGGGCTGGGCAGTTCTATTTCCCAGTAATAAACTGTACAAAGTGTCAGGAAACAAACTTGTTTTATATAAGAAGGCACTGTTAGCATGGAGTCTCCATCTTCGCACCCGGCCTGTATTGCTTTCCAGTGCTTCCTTGCAATCCCTAATGCTATGTCTCAGACAGTGTCCAATGGTGGTCCCTTGGGCATACCGAGGAAAACCAACAAAAACAAACCATTAAAAATAAAATCTGAAAGTGAAGCTTAGGTGACAAAACACTGTTGCTTTCTCTAAGGAGGAAAACAAGGAGGCTCTGTTGTTTGGGTTGACAATGTCACTTAGAGTGCCATCAGATGGGGACCTTGAGAGGCAAGGGGTTCCTAACACTATTCCTTTGAGGAAAAGAAATAAGGAGAGGTTGAGAAGTGTTGCATTCACAGGAAGGGAGTTTGAAAATCAAGATGATACAAAATAATAATGCGACACTTTACAATTAAAAACGTGCTTACAAATCCTGTGTTTGATATCATTACTAAGTTTTCTTAAATACCTCAACCAAACTGAGCCTAGCTGTGACTGTCACTGTCCACCATAGGCTAAAGTTGGGGATATCCTGGCCAGTTCCTTCTTGTTGGAGGCAGTGGGGGTAGATTTCAGGTTGTCCTGCAACTTCAGCCCTCAACCAGAACAACTTGAAGCTCCCTTTGAGTAATTCAGACCAGAATCCATTATTTCCTGCTTTGTGTTTTGCCGAATATATGAGCATAGCTTTATTGTTTAAAAATTGCAAGATCTTTCACAGCCCCAAGAACATTTACGAGGGCCCTTCAGGGGGATTGCTTTCTGAGAGGGTTGACAGACTTAACCATATGGCTTCCGTTAAATCCCAGGCAGAGCCTTGAGAAATTACCTCTGACAAGGGGGCCAGCAGCCTTCCACTCACAGGGTTCATTTTTTTTTTATGTGTGGAACAAAACATTAAGTACTGATACTCGAGGAAATAGAATGTTTCTGAACAGCCAAAGGTTGTAACACCACAGAGTATTATAGCCAGATGAAGGGGTGGAGCCGGGAGACACAAGCATTACAGTTCAGTGTCCCAAAGTCCAGAAAAGCAACCCTTGCTCTTGTCTCCAAATCTGGCTATGGCCTCTGACACCTCAGCGATCATGGTGTGTTTGTGTCTCAGCTCCTCATCTGGAACACAGCAGGGCTGGTCTGCTTGGCAGGGAAAACTGTAGATCCTTCAGGGTGTTCAACTCATTGTTAGAAAAATGTCTTGGTCGGGTTGCTAACAGCGAGGATAAGGATGCTGATGTGTGTCTGATACTTAAATGTGAGAGCTCTGAGGTTACTCGGTATGCTGTTTCCCGTCATTCTCCAGTGGCTTGAGAGGTAGGCATCTGCTCCACCCCATCCCTGTTTTATTGCCCAGGAAGAAAAATAACACATCCTAAGTCAACAGCCAGTGATGTACAGAATTGTCTTGTTGAATCCCGAAGTGTCCGTTGCCTCTTGGCATGAAAGACACATGGCTATGTCTGAAATAAAAGGATCATCTAACTACTGGGTGGCCCAGGGCAGACAGATGAACGTTTGGAGCTGAGAACAGCTGCTTCCTTCCGTTGGGAGAATCTAAGGGACAGAGACCCGAGAATGATTTAAGTATTTGGAAGCAGAGTGCACCCTTCTTGTCTTGGAGACTCGCTGAGTCAAACACCTCATATTCAGGAAGACTGAAGTCACTGCACTGAAGGCTCTGACACTTGGTTGCTCTGCTCTGGCCTTCCTGGCTTGCAGGAGAACCACCGTTCTTGACAGTGAAGTGAAGCCTGCAGCTTAGATTCTGATTTCGGCACCTGAAAAGCAGAGGCCTGTCTTCTAAGCTTCCAGTTAAGTGTCTCCACATCCACTTGCCTCTGTAGTCTGAAGGAGATGCAGGCGAGGCTCAGCTGCAGAGAAAGTAGCCAGGGACCATTTTGTGCCCACAGTAACCTCTGACAGGCTGCTGTGTGAGGGGCCTAGTGGGAAGATTTACAGGGAAACAGTTTGTTCATCCCAGTGACAGTAGGAGGATGGTCATGGGAAAGTTAAGAGCTATGTGTTCTGAGGGTGTGAGGTCCAGACAATCTACTGTCTGCCATGTAAGGGTTTGCTCCAGTTCTCAGTTTCCCTGGGCCATGTCCCTCCATCTGCAAAAGAAGGAAGTTAAACACATAGTTAAGAAAGTCAGTCCCTGCTCCAAATTACTTACACAATGTCTCTCTTTCCTGACCCAAATTTATGATGATTATTATTTTAGTTTGCTTCCCGGAAGCTGAGTTTGGTGAGAGCTGTAGACTATTTGAACTCCAGGATATGTCCATATGTTGCAGAGAGCTTGACCAGAATAGAATCCAGGAACAAGTGGGAGGCATAGGTCCACACAGTAAACAGGCCTTGTTTCGAAAGCCAGGGAGACCTGCCTCCGACTCCACTGCTGGCTGGATAGCCCCAGCCTCTTCTCTGTTCCCATAGTCACTCATTCCACATGCAATTCTAGTATGTGAGAATCACTGCACCCACTTTACAGTTGAGTAAAGTGAGGCTCACTTACCTTGGGTTATCCTGCGCATGAGCTGAAGCAGAGATAAAGCTGGGCCACTTACCCTTCCCCGTTCCTCACCTGGGAAATGGCGGGACTCACCAGAAAAAATCCAAGCTCCTTTACTAGAACCAAAGGTAATAGTCTTCACAACTAATTTAATTGTAAAGATGAGATGGTCGGGCACTCAGTGCTGCGTGCACTGATGCACAAGCTTTCCTCTTGGACCCCATTAGTTGCTTTTCTCCCGTTTCTGACAAGGGCAACTTAAAGAGGGTGTTTGACAAAAATGTTGGAGTCCATTTGGTGGGGGGTGGTGGTTATGGCAGCAGGAACCTGAGGCAGCTTGTCACATTCCACCCACCCATAGTCAGGAAGCAAGGAGAGAAATACAAATACTGCTGACTCTCTCTCTCTCTCTCTCTCTCTCTCTCTCTCTCTCTCTCTCTCTCCCCCTCCCTCCCTGTCTCTTGTTTTTAGCCTGGTACATTGACCTACAAAATAATAAAGCTCAATTATAATATGGGCCTTCCTCAATTAATCCAATCCAGAGGTTGTTCTCCTAGGTGACTCTAAATCCTGCTAACTTGACAATATTATTTGCCACACTGACCTCATCAAGAAAAAATTTAAGACATAGTTTTATTAATTCTTTGAGATTTCATACCTGCACACAATGTGTTCTGAACATATTCTCCCCGACTTGTCTCCTAAGTCCTCCCAAATCCACTCCCCAACCTATCCTCTCCCGCCTCCATGTCCTCTGTGCTCTGGGTTCTAACTCACAATCCCATTTGTGCTGCTATATACTCCCGAGTATAAATCCACACACTGGAGTATGGTCAACCTTCCAGGGCCACGCAGACTCACCTTTCTCCCTCCAAAGGCAGTAAGTATGAGTTGGTCCTCACCCAGGTAGGGCTGGGATCTGTGAGCCCTTCTCCTTTCAATCAGAATCTGCCTAGCAGACTCCAGAGATCTAGATAACAGCATCTTTGAATTTTTCCGGTGAGTCCCACCATTTCTCAGGTGAGGAACGGGGAAGGGTAGGAGTAGGTGGCCCACTTTACCTCTGCTTCAGCTCATTAACCGGACGACCCAAGGTAAGTGAGTGAGTCCCCGAGCCTCACTTTATTCAACTGTAAAGTGGGTGCAACAATTCCCATGTAATAGAAGTTGGTGTGTAACTAATGAGTGGCTATGGGGATGGCTAAAAGGCTGGGGCTATCCAGCCAGCTGTGGAGTCGGAGGCAGGTCTCCCTGGCTTTTGAAACAAGGCCTGTTTGCTGCATGGAGTGACCTTTCCCTTTCCCACTTGTGCCCAGGTCCTATTCTGGACACACTCTCTGTGACATATGGATATACCCTTGAGTTCAGATAGTCTATAGCTCTCACCGAACTCAGCTTCCTTGAAGTCTGTGATTCACATAACACTTCCTCTCCCTTCCCCAGCAGTGTTTAATTCAGAGAACCTGGAGGGCTAAGTAGTGAGGGGAGGGGCTAAAGAGAAGGTGGACACAATGACTCATCCTGTTTCCATAGCACTTGAATCACAGAGGGCGGGGCCATTTGGATGAACTGGTAAGGTCAATGGAGCCAAAATCTACTTTTATGTCCTTCTGCAGCCTCGAGTTAAGCCGCAGTATATTTTTAGTGACAAAATTAAACAAAACCACAACATTATAGGTGCATATTCCAAACCATGCCTCTCTAAAACACTGGAAAAAAAAGTGACTTTAAAATAATCCAAACTGAACTACCCAACACTCTTAAAGGTGACTGTGGGCTTTTATAGTCCAGGTGCACCCAAATGAAAAGGGTGTGTATATATACACATTTTCTAATATTTTGTTTAACTGGAACATAATTTAGGCTCTTTGACCGGTGTGGAGCCTTATTCAAAACACTTGAAGCATTTTCCAGCTGTATCCAGTGTATTCTGAATAACATTTCTCATGTCATGAACGCTCTTGTATAGTTCTCTTACATGACACAAGGTGACAAGCAATATATAATTGATTGTAATATAATTGATTGTAATATAAATGATTGCAATATATAATATAAGATTGTAAGAGGAAAACAGAGCCCCAGAGGTACAGGCGCTTGCCACACCAAGCCTGACTGCTTAACTCAGTCCCTGAGGCCAGCATGTGGGGAGGTTGTCCTCTGCTGACCGTGCATCACGGGTCATGGCATATGTTCATCCTCATAAGGTAAATAAGGCAGTGAAGACTTTAAAGAGAAAAATAATCTCTGTGGATTCAGGATTTCTTTGATTATACTTTGTAAAATGTGAACAGTTCCTTGTTGTCTAGAAAGATTGTTTTCAGAAGGACTCATTTTTTTTTTTTTATTTCTCTGACACCCTGACATTACTGGCCTGTGGCAAGATGGAATACTAAAGCTGGCATCTTAGAGGTGGTGCGTGGCCACTCGTAGACCTGGAGAGCAGGTATCGATGTAGGTGAAGATCCCCACTTTCAATAAGGAGGAGAGTGGGACGCAGAATGGGCCATAATGTGCTGTCAGTGGAAGCCTGTGATGTCTGTGGAGAGATTCAGGCAGACGTGGAGTGAGTCAGTGAGGGGGCCAGAGGGAGGGCATGCATCCAGAGCCATAGGGACCTCTCTTCCCTCCCTCCTGTTTTTTCATCTCTCCAAGAAAGAAAGAAGCTGGACTTGGAAAAGTTTGAGATATTTCACCAAAAAGGAAAATAAATGTACATAGGCTTTCAAAGATCACATGTACCCCAATCTCCTTTTATTGTGTGTATAGATGTTATTTAGTTATCTTGGTTCTGTAGTTAGGTACTTTGCAGAGAAACATAAAAGTGAGTCTGTTGTGTATTCTTCCTCCTTCTCCTTTTCCTCCTCTTCCTCTTTCTCTATATCTGCCTTTCTCTGCATGTATGTGCATGTCCATGTATATGCCTCTGTGTGTTTGTGTGTGTGTGTGTGAGAGAGAGAGAGAGAGAGGGAGAGAGAGAGAGAGAGAGAGAGAGAGAGAGAGAGAGAGAGAGATTTATAAAGCAAATGTGTGAAGCTTTGACTGCCCCACCTCTAGCCACAGACAACCCATCTAATATCAGGTGCACTGCGTTCCATAATTATTATTGCCATTAGGAATAATTATTATTTGCCCCATTGAGCTGGCAGTTTGGAGCCTGCCCGAGACTGAGGCTTCTCACAGGAGCCATGGAACACAAAGGACAGAACAATCACCTACAAGTGCTTGAACACGTTTGCACCACACCCTTCTCCTGGTTCAACTTCACTGGGTTTCCTACCCAGTGGCCATCGCATGCAAAATTGGTTCGAAGGAGGCCCAAGGACAGACAGACGCTCTTTGACTGCTTATCTAAGTGCTTGGCTTTTCTTAAGCCTGAAGGAGAAAATCAGTTCTTTCGGAGCCTTTGGCATTTCTTTATTTAAAATTTCAAGAATAAGAAAATATCTCTTCAGTGAGAGGGAAGGATGAAGCGACTTAGTCCAAAATGTAGGAAAAATGAAGGGAGTCAACAAAGAGAAAACAGAGAGCCCATCTGTGTGGATTATGCACATTACCTGTCTATTTGCTTGCTTATCTGTTTATTAGTGGATTTAAAGTTTTGAGGCAGAGTCTTGCTATGAAGTCCTCAAATTTGTATTCTTCCATCTCTGCTTCTCCAGGCCCAGGACTGAAGTGTGTTGCCACGCTTGGCCCTCAACCTGCACTTTTTCTTAGTTAGCCTTCTTGCCCACAGACAAGTGGCCTGTGCATTCTTTACTGTTCCCTGTGCTGTCTGACATGGAGTGCCTGAACCACAGATGTCCCCCATGCCCTCCTCAGGGAACCATGAAGGTCAACGTAGTCTGGTGTTCCTTAACCAGTGCAGTGCTCCCAGCAGACACTGTGCCTGCTAAAAGGGACCCCATACACAGAGGAAAAAGGATCAGGACAAGCCATTCTTGTCGGTGAAGTTTCTCCAAGTCATTTCTTGGGTTCCCTGCCAAGGCCTGTTCTACTGTCATGGGTGCCTAAAGGAAACAGCACATGCCCCAAGTGCAGTGTCTTGCTCCTTAACCTCTTTACCCCCAGAGTGGGTGGTTGTTGGGTCAAGTAGCTAAACCAGACAGACCCACCCCAAGAGCTCCAGGAAAAATTTCAGAACGCCTGTAGTTGGCATCTCAGCCCCAACACCACTGATTGTCAGCTCTGTCTTCACAGACACCCGAACGGTCCATCTGTTCTCCTCTGCAAAGCTGCTGTTGCTCCCGTGTTCAGAGACGACCAGGGTCACCTTGCCAGGAGCAAGGGGAGGTGTCACGTCAGTGTGATAAATGCTTCCCAGCCAATCCAGGGTGAGGTGACTTGGTTCATAGGTATCACAGATATGCACGGCGGTGAACACCCTATCCTGATGTGTGCATTGAAAAGAAGCCTTTCCCTCTTGTTTCCCTTTGCCAACCAGCTCCCCTGGGTAAACAAATAAGAAGCAACTGAAAGTCTGTAGCTCTTTCCAGGGATTTGTGGCCCTGGATATTATTTATAGAAAAACTGTTGAAGTGGGAGACGATTACAAACGGGCATTCCCTTCTGGGTTTTCATAAAAGATGACAACCAGCTCAGCAGAGCAACAGAAACCGTGCAGTCTCTCCACAGTATTAAAGCCCGTTCTTAGGTAAGGTTTCATGGGAGTATAGGGTTGCTGGCTTTTCATTTTTCATTTGCCCTAGGATTTAGAACAAGGAATAGTTGAGGGACAGGGCCCCCATCAACATGGGGTTTAATAAAACAGAATCTGAACATACTGTTTTTCAGCAGTAGCCTTCCGAGGGAGCCACCTTTGTGCAGAATCACAGGGAGTGTGTATTGTTTAGATCAGTCCTTTGTCAGTTCCATCTTAACCGTCTTGTGGAATGGTATCCACTCTGGCCTGGCAGTGAGAAGTGCTTGTTTTTAAGGACTTTACATAGAAAGTATCTTCTCCTTCATGTTCTCCTGAGAGTTTCTTTAGAAAGATGGAAGCTTTCCAAAGTCTAGTTCTTAAATTGTTTTTTTTTAATATGGTGATGGGTCTGATTTTTTCCTTTATTAAATTTCTTTCCATTAATTGACTTAGTTTTAGGCCCTGTCCTCCGTTTGTTCAGTGAAAAGAAGTTCAAGGTGTTGCCAGTGTTTTTGAAATTAGGTGGCGGCATGGATTTTAGCAGATGGAGCAAACCACAGGGGACTCTCAGGAGCTCAAGGCAAGCTAAGGCAGAAGGGGGCAGGCACAAATACAACCTGATGATAGGAAAACTCTTGTTTTCTTGGTCACACAGAAGTGTTTCTCATTTAAATAAAAACTGACTGGTAATAAATAAATGAATAATTTAAAAAAAACCAAGTAGACACCAGAATATAGTAACGTGGTATCTACATGCCACAACATAAAGTTTGATAATTGGACCATGGGCTCCTTAAGGCAACTCAACTGGACATGATCTAACCTGCTCAGGATGTCAAGGATAAAGGGTGTGAGGTTGCCTAGGCAACCAGGACACCTGAGTTCCAGGCCCCCACTTCAACCACAGCAGCTCCACATTTGATAACTTTGTTGTCTTCTCCCCCCAGAAGCATTCCATGGGAT
Organism: Arvicanthis niloticus; assembly: GCF_011762505.2. Taxonomy (NCBI): domain Eukaryota; kingdom Metazoa; phylum Chordata; class Mammalia; order Rodentia; family Muridae; genus Arvicanthis; species Arvicanthis niloticus. The sequence goes on along the minus strand of NC_047672.1, from coordinate 10,894,306 downwards.
AATGGGTTCTCTAGAAAGAAAAGAGTTTGAAAAGTAGAGAATTTGGAGCGTTTTTCCCCCTCCCGCTCTTCCTATTACAATAACATCAGTTTGAGTTTGCAGTTAGCATGACTCCGGCACCATCCTCAAGACCATTTTCCTGGAGCCGTGATGAGACCATCACCTGTGGAAAGAGGAAGAGTTTGGTGGAGAAACCTAAGATTTCCAAAGGTGACAGGAAGCCTGTGTAAGCAGGAGCCTTCAGTGTGTAGAGAATGCTAAACAGCAGAGGGAAGACAAACAGGAATCCCATCAGAACCCATGCATCTCCATAAATGAGAGCCTCCTCACTACTCCTCACCCTGTGAGTCAGGACACAGTAACACACGGGACAGCAGGGGGAACATGGCTGGGCAGAGGGGGCAGAAGGCACAGACTGAGTGTTGTTTCCTGCCTCCTCTGCAGGCTTCCCCGGTCTCAGTTTTGATTTAATCCTCTAGTATTTCACTACCATTTCCTCTTTCTCTAGAGTTTTGCTTCCCCAACAGTGTGGCCTTCCCCTAAGCTAGGGGGCTATAGTAAGGTCACTTCCACGGAATCATCCTACACCGTACCATACCCTAGGATATCTCTTAACTTGTTCATAGGCTCAGTGAGTTGTCATCTCAGAGGCAAGACTGGGTTGTTTGTGATTCTTAACTATTGAATGTGTGTTGTTAACGGACTGAGAGGTATTCTTCCAAAAGACACACTCTAGTCCTAATGCCTGGCACATATAAATGACACCTGACTTAAGATGTAATTTGGGTTAAGACATGGACTTGGATGGGCCCAAAATTCAACAACTGGTCTCCTTATGTGAACACGGAGGACCTGAATCACAGGGGGAGAGTGTCATGTGACTAAGCAGACAGAAACTGAGCTGGTACAGCTGAAAACCGTGGAATGCAGAGGACTATGGGGAATATTCAAGTCTAGGGGTGAGGCACACACACATGTTCTGCCTCAGAAGTCCAGAAGAAAAAAGCCGGGCAGCACCGCCATGTCAGACTTCTAACCTCCCAAACAAAATACATTGCTGTTGTTTCTAAGCCATCCAGTCTGGTAATTTGTTATGTTAGCGTAGCTTCAGGAACTAATACGCATGCCTCCATGGATTATGGACCTGTCTACCTTGGCAAGAGAACTGTGGTAAAAGATCTACCACCCCATTCTCCTTTTATTGAGCTGTAACAGATGTGGGGAATCAAAGTATTAAGAGGGAAAAAAGAGCAAACTAAGAATCCAAACAGGACTACATTCTACAGAATGACTGTCCTGTGGCCAGGACCTCTTTGGTGACACACTCTGAGTTTCCATGGCTATGGGAGGGAATTTGGATGCCTGTTCAAACCAGGAGGGGCCATTGTTAACATCTTCTCAGAGAAGAACTTAGTAAATTCCCAGCTTCTTAGGACTGCACACCCACACTGTGGAAGACAGTCCGCCATGATGAACAAGGAAGATGAACAAGGAAGGCTCTTCAGCCACAAGTGCTAACTGTTGCATGCTGAGGCACACGCTTTTTGTGTATTGAGCTATCTGCCCTTATAATTTTCAAAGGAGAGAAGGTCAGTATCGCAAACAGGTTTGGCATTTTTGAGCTGAGCCTTCCGGAAGTTTGCAGTAGCCCTGTCATGCAGTCTTGAATACTTCACTGCTTAATCACAAGGGAGGCCACGAGAGACGGCTCTGAAGGATAGCCCAGGGTGAGCCTTGATTTTAGTCTACGTGTGCTTATGTTTGGACAAGAAAGCCTGCATTCATGGGTGCATATGTGTGTAATTATGCTTTTTTTTTTTTTTTAACAAGCACTGAATGGAATCAAGAGGCTGGTTAGACTGGGCTTTGCCCCTGCTCTCCTACAGGCCGGTGCTAATCTCCAAGGGTGCCCAGTTTGAGCTGCTGTATCCAACTCACATCATCTTGAAAAGGGGAGTAGCTTACGTGAAGACGCCGCTTTTTGGATCTGTAGTTTCTTCCTGGTTCTTTTAAAGGCATCTTTTTACCTCCTTCTAGGACTAGACGATTTAAAGGAAAAAAAAATCATTGCATCTGTGTGCTCCAAGCAACCTAATAGGCTGAGAGACCTATAAAGCACCACCATAGCGCCAGAGTTGTGTGGTAGGTGACTGGAGTGGGAGATACTCCCCAGAGCGAGACCCTGAGTAGGGCTTGGTGTTAGGAACAAAGAGGCATGGAGTTTGCAGGGCTGTCAATCACAGGGTGGGGATTTCAAGTTATGGGTTAATAGTGTTGCTGACACTTGGAAACGCATGTTTGCAATCAGGGAAGTTACTTTACTTTTCCGTGGTATGTAAACAAATTGCCCTTCTTGTCTCAGCATCCTTGTTAGTAGGCTTGTTTGAGCGTTCCTATCTTTAGGAGTTTGCAGTTCTGGGATCCAGACGATCCTTCCCTTAATAGGCTCATCAGATCATGATGTCACCTTGATTTCCATAATATTTTTAATGAGCCAGAAAATTGAAGTAATTCTCCTCGCCAGACCATTGACTCAGTCTGTGGTCCTCACCCTTTCTGGACAGAACTCTGCCTGGGTGTATTCCAAACACATGTTCCTCTTGGAGTCCTGGTGTAAGACCCCTGGGCAGGGGTGATATCTGCCCTTATCATCGGATAAAAGAAGGGCAGATTGTTCCCCAGGTTAGCCAACAACATTGGGCAGGGATCCAGGATGTTCTTTTAATTTTTCTAAAATAAAAACTAGAGGAATATAGTCATAGAAATAAGGAAACTTTTTGCAAGTTTCTTTACAATGGGGTAATTTTCCCTGCCAGCAGCTCTTTAGACTCCCAGACACCCCCGTATCCGCTGTGGCTCTCTGATTGCAGTCTAGCACTGCACACTTGCCTGGCTTATTCCCTCTTCCTGAGCCTTGTAATTCTCATAAGAAGTAGAGAATTATCGGAGGGAAGGAAAGGGACCAGGATAAACGTAATCACATTTACCATCGACCGTGTTCTTTTGGCATAGTAAAGAGAAGCAGGCACACACCGTGAATTTCAGGTTTCAAAAATCATTTAAAAAATTCCAACCTAAATAGAAAACAAGCTCTAATTTAATAAGGCTCCGAAAAGTGGTTTGTAAGAAAGCACCAGTAATAATCAAGTCCTGGCTGGCCGCAACAATTGGGAAAGAGTGGCACCTCCCAGCATGTCCTCGGGCCATGTGTGTCTGTCCCCCTCAAAACCACTCTTCGGTTTGGCACACTTTCTCACCTGGCAACTGCTGAGCTCCTGGGGCTGCAGACTGGCATGCCCTGGCAGCACCCCGCAGTCACCACTGATGGCAGAAAACCAGAGCTGAGCTGGAGAGAGTGGTTCAGCTCTGGCTCTGGGACCAGCCATAATAAGATGTATGTCATTGTAAGAGTTGGGTTGTTAGATCCTTAGGATCTGAGTGGTTTATTTATCTGTGCTTGACTTCACTCCAGGGGGGGATCTTGGGGGAGATTCAGAGAAAGACAATCCAAGATAAAGAACAAAAAAGAAACACAGGAGAAAGGAAAGAAACATGAGACTAAAGATATTTTTTTTTTTAATCACAATGGCCATATAAGAGAAATGATATTTCCGAAACTGTTACATCTGTCTGTTCTGGTTGCCTTGTATAGGATCACACACATGCTAAGGGATGAAGCACCCTGTCTAGGGTACTAGTGTGGCCCTCTTATGGAGATACCCATCCCTCTCACTAATGTTATGACTTATCAGCCAGCACACTATTTGATGAAAATATAGCAGGATTCTTTGGAAGTTAAAAAATATTAATAATAGTAAGTTTTGTAAAACTAAGCAGGCCATTGTGGAGCTGGAGTAGGAATGAGGTGGGGGCGGGGGAGGGGAGGGTAGACTCGTATTAAAATTCTGATAGAAAGTTCTGAGCAACGCATAAGAGGCTTAAATACATAAAGAGCAAGGCTAAATTTGGACCAATTTCCTGTGAAATCTCTTGTGTAATATTTTCAATTTGTGCATGTTTAATGTGGTTTATTTTCCTAAGGTTCACGGTATAGGTTTTAAATTTAGCTCTGACTGTGCACATGTGCGGAGAGGTTATAAAATCAGGGCCAGCTTAGCCCAGGCTCCCACTGGTTGCCCTTTAGTGGAGAATACTAATGTCTTCACCATGCCTGAAATGCCCTTGTGGGCACAGATCTTCCCTAGCCTTTTCTTCTATTTTTCTGTCACCTTGCTCTACCAGCCTCAGCCTAGCTTTGTTTGTATACCCAAGGATGTCCCACGGAGCTGTAGACTCTAGAGCAAGGTAATAGGCCAAGTTCTTGTAAGACAGGATAAGTCTGCTCATCTTGGGTTGAGATGAAGGCACCCTCTGAGACCCTGGTTTGGCCTCAGATACCCTGAGTGACTCTGTACTTAGGGTGGGGCCAATCCCTCTATGTGGTGCTGAGGTTTTGAATATTCTCTGTCTCTGCACCAGCTTTCATGTGGAAGAATTGATTATATTGGTGCAGAAGTAGCACAGCTAGATATAAAATAATTAGAGACATGTCCTTCACACACACACACACACACACACACACACACACACCACTCATTGCATACACCACACATGCACACACACATACACACCACACATACACATACTGCATACAGCACACACACACATGCCATACACATCACACATATAACACACACACACACACACACACACACACACACACACACACACACACTGTGTGTGTTTGATTAGATTCATCGCCATTGTCCTATCTTTTCCCTTCCACTCTTTTTCTTCCCAACATTACCCCCTTACTTTATGTCTTTTCCTGTTTGGGGCTCATTACACGTACTTAGGGGTGTTTACATGAGCATGGGCTAAGGGTTATTTGCTAGAGCAAAATTAACTTACACTGTTGAAGAATATGGTTCTCATTCTCCTTGCAAACAAGAACTGTCTAAAAATCTTTCTGGAAGGATGGGTTCTTATACTCTCCTCTCCCTTATGTGATAGGATGTTGTCTCAAGCAGGAATGTTGCTGCCCCTTCTGTGGGTTCACAGACATGTCTTTCCAGATGATGAAGTTTCAATTTTTGTTTCTCTTAGAATGAAAATCTTTCCTGAGATTGTGAATCTGGATTACAAGTGGTTAGTGAGTTGTTCCCAAGGCCACTGTCTTCCTTAAAGGGGGCAATGCAATTATTATCTGATGCTGGCTTTCTTCCCAGCAATGAAATTTCTTACTGCCTGTCCAGTTTTCTAAATAACTCAAATGTGTCAGGAAACCAGAAGCCAAGAAATACAATATTTGCCTTATAGTCACTTTCTCTTTGAAATTCAACTATGATACCTTTAAATGATATAGGAAAGCTTGAAGACCTACACATTTGCCACATATGTTCTGTAATGAACATTTCATCTTTGTTATCATCTGTCTATTCATCCATCAAACCATCAAACCATCAAGCCATCATAGCTCTTTGATATATTTTGAAATAGGTGCAAAGGAACAAGAATATAGTTCACTGGTAAAATACAATGCCCTGGGCTCTGTCTCAGGTACTACAAAAAATAATATTGAAACAAACATTTTAGCTGTAGGTATCAATAGCTTCACTCCAAATTCTTTAGTATATAAATCATTAGCATTCAATAGCTCCATATTACTTTTGTTGGTGATGGTGAATTTTGATGGTGGTGATGAATTTCATTCTTGATGGCCAAGAATGAAATGCACCAGTCCTATGCTATTTTTAATATGGAATGCCATTTTCTTTCTATTCCCTCATTATCCAGCAACTAATTGTAAAGATAAAAATGATTCAACAAAATCCCAAGGTAGCATCTTTAGGTAGTGAATATCCACATGGCTTCCCTTCATCCTGATGGTATCAGTTTTAGGTAGAGTAGAACAAAAAGATAACTGGTCCTGGGAGCTGCCATGTCTCTCCCTTGAAGACTGATTCTCTTGTATCTTCTCCATCTGTGTCTCCTGTGTCTTGTCTAATCAACTTTTGCTGAGACCATGGTAAAAAACAATGATATCTACTGGTAAATAACACCGGCATTGACCTCACACAGCTTAAATTCACGCCCAGTGATATAACATTTTGGAGGCTTTATTTAGTCACTCAATGTTCTGTTCTGTCCCATCTTTGTTGAAATGAGGATGGCCTTTCCCTCCAAGGTTGGGATGCTAATGAGACAATGGGTAGAATTCACCAGCACATAGTCAGTACCTGGTGCCAATAGCCATGATCATGTTAGGTACCAGCTCCCTGAGGGGTTAGAAGTGAGTGTTTTACTGTGACATAGCTAGTTCACAGAATGACTGCAACATTTTTGTAGAATATTCAAGTGAACCTTTTGTGGAGTGAATGAGCTTTTGAAGAGATAGTGAAAATTTCTTCTCCTCCATTATTTTAATGAAAACAAGCAATGTTTGGTTGCAAACCAAATGTCTACTTCTACTTGTATCATGATGGCCAACAGACCCCCTACCATGTGTCCCACCTGTGTTTCCAAGGTGCTAGCAAGAGCAGAGCAATTCCAAAGGATGTCATGCTTCCTCCATGTATTTCCAGGTCTCCCTTTGGGACTTGAAATCACAAGAGTGTTTGTCACCGAGGCATAACATCATTTGTCAGGAATCCAGGCTGAAGACTCAGCCACCTTCTAAGCCTCCTCTCTGCCATTTCTTCAGTGTAGAATCATTGTAGATCAGTTGCCTTCCTGACTCTTCCCTTCCAGGTTCATGTCCTGTGGTAGCTCTGGGTGATACCTGTTGGTAATACTCAGAAGATATTTGTTGGTGTGCTTACATCATGTGACTATTTCTTTGAAACCTTCAAGGGGAAGTTTAGCTCTTCCCAGGAACTCACTCGTAATGACACGCTTCTGCCCACCTTCAGTTTAGGACCAACTGGAAGCTTCTGAAAGGAGAAGCATAGCACCCAGGAGACATGGGCTGGAAGTCTCCTTAAAACCAAGAACTCAAAACTTTCTTTACTGTTGAGCCTCAAAACATGAGGGTATCTGGCTGAGAAGACTAGGGGTGGGGACTCTGCAGGTAAAGGCAATATGACTCTATTGTATGTTGATGCAGTATCTCTAAGACTGTCTTCACAATCTCCCAGTAGTTTGTGTCTGTGACCTGGATGCTTTCTGCCTACCACACACTTGTTGGAAGAGGGGGGCAAGTGTAGAAACCCCAGGGGAGGACCCTGCACTTAGCAGGACAGCAAGTATAGAAGCCCCAAGGGAGGATCCTACAATTTCCAGCTGCGTTGAGTTTGTGGAGGAGTAGCTGGATGGAGAGCAATAGAACTGAAGCCAGTCTGGTTCCTCAGTCCCTTTAAGGTTTTCTTATCAGATCAGGTCATCACAGAGCAGATAGACAGGTAAGTCCCGGAGACCTCTGAACCCAATTAAAGTTATACCACAAAGAAATCAAATTCATGTGGTTTGCATTTCAGAGAGCTACATTTGGTGGGCTGTGCCTGTTTTAATTCAGTAACCTAATGCAGACCATGTGAACATTTGAAACGCTTTTAACAGTTAAACCAGCTCAAATAACACAAAACCAGAGCAGCAATAAAGAATGAATTAAAGCTGATTGCAACTGTGGCCAACATATTTTTTTTTTTTCTTGCAAAGAACTCATGGGGAATAGAAGGCAGAACCAGCATGGGAAGAGACCTACATCTCCATGTTCAGCTTTGAGTGAAGGAGCGAGTGCTTTTGCTTCTTTGATTTCTTAAGCAAATGTTTAAAACAGATTAACTTAGAAGGTGTATTTAAATCTTGAAGGGATTTTGGAAGGGAATGCAAGAGGAGTTGAAGTCCTTTAGAAGCGAAGCGAAAGCTGGGTAGTTAGTGACCCTGCAACCCCCAAGGCTGCCTGGCTGGCTAGTTCAGTGGGCAGTGGTAGAGCACTGAGCCTGCAGGGGTCAAGAGTTCAAAGCTGAGGAGGTGGGGTAGCTTCATCCCATAAGAAGTTCCTATGCTGCCATATCCTGGACTTCCGATGTGTGACAAGGGGCTTGGATGATAGTAGTGACTGAGTAAGGTTCCCTAACATGTTGTCCTGTATATATTCAGCATGAGGTACAAAATCTAATTGGTTTTCTCTGGGTCTCAGTTTTCCTATCTACAGAGCAGGGCTATTATTATGATTTTTACCTTACAGATGAGAGGTTGCTGCTTACCCAAAGTCACATAGGTAACATGTGGATAGGTAACATCAGGATCTCAGAATCCAGCAGTCAAACCCGAGTGTTTGGGATGAATAATTTCAGCATAGCTAGCCACAATGTGACTTTCTAGCAAGCCAAGCAACCGAAAGGCAAATCCAGTTGCTGATAATGAAAGCAAACACCATCAACCCACTTGTTAGCCTTTTATCCAGAAAGAATGGACCGTGATAAAGTCCACACCTAGACTTTATCACTTTGCGTGTCCCTCCGTAGTTACTCTATGCTAGTTAAACAGAATTTTATATGTCCATAGAAGATGCCTTCAGGGAAATGCTGGGTGTGCCCCAAATATACGTGGAGAAAGTTCTGAGTCGTTTTGGAGGAGATGATGAACATGCTTTGCCTTTATACCCTGAGCCGTAGTTCTAGGTGTTTCAGGGAGCAGTGGCTATGGAGAAAGCAGTACGGGGCTGGGGGATGAGCCACAGGTGATAACTAACTGCCTGCTGAATTTCCCAGAATGTGCTGACATTGTCAGAGGTCCAGGAGAGGAAGGGAGAGAGGACCCATTAATTTCAGATCCATTAGTGACACGGAGCCTGCCAAGTGGGAAGGAAGAAAACTACAGGAAGAAACATTATTTGCAGCAGGGAGCTGAGCCACCAGGATGGGCAAGTGGCAGTGCTGAGTGAGTCCCTGGATGCCAGTTCCTCCCCAGCAGTGGGAAGCCAAGCGGCTTGTCAGTCACTCTGGGACACAAAGCCAAGTTCATTTGCTTGACTTGGGTGGACACTCCTTGAGCCCCATCTCCTCCCTCCGAGAATGGGAAATCTTCCTTCCTCTTCCTTTACAGAGTGAAAAGGTGCTGATGCTACTTGTTAGAGCCCCCACACAAAACTTAAAATTAGCAACTAGAAATGAAAAGGTGCAATGTGTGGCTGCTGGTTCCTCTTCCTTGACCCCGGGGACAAGCCGGCTGGTGAAAGTGTCTCAGCCAGGTGACTGATTTCACAGCTCGGCTCCGTTACTGGGAGAAGGGGGCTGTGGATTTAAGCACTTGATGAATATAATGTCTGTTCAACTTGAAGGGCCGGGAAGTTTAGTTACCCCCTTCTCAACTCTGGTTTCAAGGATTACAGCCCACTTAACTCTCTTTAAGGCCTGGAAAAATACAAGCTGCCTGTCTCCTAAACATTCCTTGAGTTATTAGTCTACTTTCTGCCAGCTCTCTAGAAAAGTTTTCAAGCCTTCCTGATTCCCCCAGGCTCTCTGTGGATTCCTTCTGCAGCATGCCTGGCTGCCTTTCAGAATTCCAGTTACCCAGCTAGACTATGGGCATACTGAAAGAATGCCTGGGTCTTGGTAGGCATTCAATAGAGATGGCCGAACAGTCAGTGTGAAATGGAGCGAGGCATTGTGTGTGTGTGTGTGTGTGTGTGTGTGTGTGTGTGTGTGTGTGTGAACATGAGTGGTGCAGTATACATGTGTGCACAGAAGGACATCAGGTGTCCACAGTCAATCCTCTGCCTTGTTTTTTGAGACAGAGTTTAATACTGAGTCTAAAGTAAGACCATGTTTCATAAAAGGATAAAAGAAAGAAAGAAAGAGGGAGAGAAAGGGAGGAAGAAAAAAGAAAGAAAGAAAGAAAGGAAGGAAGGAAAGAAGAAAAGAAAACCCTACTAGGACAAGGCCCTTTATTCTCAAAGAACAGGACCAAATTCCTAGACCTTTCCTCCTATTTTTCTTTCTCCCATTCTGTTTTCTCTGCTGCCAGAGTGGATTATATTATTATTTATATTTTATTTATATTTAGACATCTAAGTGTGCCCAGCTGCTCAGGGCACAAAGGTCTACAAACTTGAGTATCATTAAGTTCAAGGACCTAAGTTGCCATTGATTTCCTTGCATCCCACGACCTCTCGATATCTTTCAAGCATTTCTAAATTTCATCTTTGAATAGCTATTTGTAGACTTTCCCACCTCGAAGCCTCAGAACCCAATGCCTATGTGTTCTTCTATGCCTACCGTCTATTTATGTAGAATCACCAGTAAAATTATAATGAGGTCATGCAGTTGGATGATACCTGCAACTTTAAAATCATCTCAGAAAACCCTTATTGACTTTCCCATAGAAAACTCTTATACTTCTATGAGATTTTGTAAGTATCTGAATAAATAATCAATCACTCAATAGTGGCATGCTCTGGATTCAGGGATCATGTCTAGGCTTTTGTTTCTCATTTATGATTTTCACAGAGCTCAAGTTATTGTCCACATGGAGTAAGTCTTGTGTGCGCGCATGTGTCTTTGTGTGTGTGTGTGTGTGAGAGAGAGAGAGAGAGAGAGAGAGAGAGAGACAGACAGACAGACAGACAGACAGACAGAGACAGAGAGAGAGAAATGACACAGAGAGATAGAGACACACAGAGAGACAGAGACATAGACAGACAGACAGACAGAGACAGAGAGAGAGAAATGACACAGAGAGATAGAGACACACAGAGAGACAGAGACACAGACAGACAGACAGAGACAGAGAGATAAATGACACAGAGAGACAGAGACACAGACAGACAGAGACACACAGAGAGAAACAGACTAAGCACATGACAAATAACCAAGTATTAGCTTAACTTGAAATAAATTTTAAAAGAATTTAGTGGTTTTTTTTTCTGCTACCTCACCTCCTATGGTGTCCCTCATTGGGGGGGGGGGGGGGTTGTTCTGTTTACATATCATCCTTTGTTCAGCAAGCACCTACCTGTGTGTGTATACTTGTCTTTTAGGGATAAGTTACATTAGTCCAAATTTGGAGGTCACAGAGGCCTCCCCCGTTCTTCTTCCCAACTCTTCCCACCAGCATGGTCTTAATTTCAAAGCTGGCGAGGAAGACTGTGGAAGGGTCTGGCTTATGGCTCTTTCTTTTGGCAGCAGCAACCTTGGGAATAATTTAGAGATCACATTTCAGACCCATTTTGCACACCATCAAAGCAAAGTGGATGGGAGCTGGAGCTTTTGAAATTGGAGGGGCCAGCCTGGTTTTCATGACACTCCTGTTGAAGTTGCCTGGCGTCACAAGCTCTGCAGACGGATGTCACCCACCCACCTCTGGTATGGTGCTCTGGGTTCCTTGGGAAATATGATCCCTGACCTCACTTTTATCATGCCTACCACAGCGCCTTAAGCCAAGACCTCCTAAATCATGACATCGCAAGCCTCTCTGCCCAGGGGACATAAATAGTGGGATTTCCATGTCCTCTCCTGAAGGGGCTGCCTTTCTAGCCAGATATTGTCCCTTGGAAGGATATGGTACATTTTTTTTTTAAATGAGACTTTGGGATGTAAAGCAGCTGGCCAGAAGAAGAATGGCTACCCTTTCAAACTAAACACAAGGAAGGAGAGCATCTCAGAGTCACTTTTGCTAAATATTTGGGCAGCCAAACCAGTGAGATTTGAGACAAGGGTGTAGGTTCAGAGTCAGAGAGGTCCTAACCCAGACAGATGCGAGCTTCATTCCCACAAAGGGCAAGTGACTAGAGTTCTTGCATTGTGCTGCATACATTAGAATGATCTAATGATGCTGCATGACATAAACTACAGCTGATTTCCATAACAGCACTCTGAGATCCAGAAAAGTGAGTCACAGATGCTGAGAAGCAGTGCGATGCCTTACTTTGAACATTAAATTATTGAAAGAAGAACATACTAGAATTGTCTCTTCCTCTTTTCCTGTCCAAACAAAACAAAGATTTTTTTTTTCTGTTGTTATTTTATTTGCTTGTTTTCTGCAAATGAAGTCTCCTGAATTGGTGAGAGCATGACCTTGTGGTCAGAGAGACCTGGGTCCAAGCCCTGGTCCTACTATGTAATTCCCACGTGGCCTTGGACATGCTTACCTTCGCCATGTCTGGGTTACATCATCCCTAATGTGATGATAAATAATCAATTCCCATAGTGGTCCTCAGAAATAGATGAGATATTATATATGTAAAAATTTAGTGTTGTGTCCGTTGCAAGGATAAGAACACACCCATTATTAGCATTTGTAGCATTGTTATTAGCAGATGATAGTGATTTTTGATGGTAAAAATAATTTCAGGTTGTTTAATGACTTAGGGCTAAGACAGGACGGTGTGGCACTGATTCTAACACACTGCAGAATCTGTACTGGGAACAAGCCTCTGATTCGGAGTGAAAACTAAAATGTGTGGTCTTTTAGCCTAACTGCAAGAGAACATAGTTAACAACCAGTTGAGCCTTGTGGAGGCAAACTCAGAAATCACTGGCTCTGCTCTCTCCTTGGCACATTCAGCCGTGTTTTTAATTTTCCTTCCTAGCAACAAAATCCATGTTGACAGGACGATCTTGGAGCTGAAGGACCAGATAGCTACGAGTTGCTTGTGGTCTTCCATGACCCCATTACTATTTTCTGAACGAGTGTAGACACTTGAGCACCAGGAGCAGACACTGTCTCTGAAGCAATCCAAGAAATGGGTAGTCCATCATCTGGGTCTGCTTCTCACACAGTCATTTTCTGCTGACCCTTGGTAACTCCAAAGGAGATGTCACTTCCAGTGTGATCTCTACAAATAAAAAATGGTAACAGTGCCCTTGGGAGATGATTGGAGAGATTTGATTTCAGAACAGGACAAATATCCAGAGCAACTTGGTGGATCTAGGGGATCCAGCTTCCAAACAAATCTCATTTTATACACAAAATCTCTGGAAGAGTTCCACGACAATTTGGAGGCGGTTTATTTTTTTTTTCCAGTTTGATATTAGAGCACATTGAGGAGGATGAGTAACTGATGCTCTCAGTCTTGACTTAGAAGTACACACTGTCTTCTCTTTAAACACTGGAGTTTCTGTCTCCTGGCAATGAACCCCCCCCCACCCCCCAGTGAGCTGCAGCAGGAGTGGAGGAAGAGGGCTCCCTAATTCAGTGGGAGCTTGAATGGTCTCCAGGAGATCAACATAAATACCAGACCTTCTCCAAAGATGGCACATTTATTTGGGAGCAACAAAGCATTTCAATGGGAATTTGTGTGCCATAGTAACCTAAGGGTATCCTCAAGGAGATTGAGACGAGGGAAGTTTCAAAGGGCAAATGCTGTAGAGTTTCCTGGATTCTTCTGAAGCTTTCATTTATGGCTACAGGAGTCAGTGTGGAGAGTGGCATCAGTCCGGGGTCAGACAGGCTGTTGGGCAGACGTCCTTGCAGGAGTATTCTTGGTGTGCAATTGTGTTGGCCTTCTGCAAGGTTTTAATTCTGGCAGTCTTTGTGATAGATCTTGCTGGCTTGATTGATTAATTTAACTTTTCTCTGTGGTTGTAAGGATTTGACAGTTGATGCCACATTGATTCTGACTGGGAGTAAAGGGACAAAAAAAGACTCCCCAAATCACTTCCTCAAATCAGACTTGGACACAGCCACCTATGTTCTCTGTGCTTGGCTTTTGTGAAGACAGAAAAATAGCATACAGCGCTACTTCTGTGGTAAACTGATTTCCCATCATGGCAGCTAAGGAGTCAGAACTAAGACAGATTCATTGATGGCCATGTGGCTTTAACAAGTTTTCTCAGGTGTGAGACGTATGGAGAGTCTCAGAGTCGTGTTGAGGGCTAGCAGGCTCTCTTGTGTTGGAAAATGATCATTTTTCAATTGCTTATTGACAGCTTACTTTGACAGTTGATTTTGTTAGATTTTTCTCAGGAATTACAATGGCTTGTGGTGTATTTGGTTATCCTTTGTGTCCTGTGAAAATATTACTGCTGAGCCCATTAACCAAGCAGAATGTCACTCACTTTCAACCAGAACGAGTGGCTGAACATCCTGTGAGCCAAGCTCCTTTGTTACCCTCCTCTATCCATGTATTCCTCTTTTGAGTAGAACTTGCTCAATTTACACTCCATGGTATGACCAGGACTGTCAAAAGAAGAAGACCATAGGGTGAGACTGGTAGTTTTCCTCACAGGATTTACAGGGGGATCTTAGTCTAAAGTGGGCCATCGTCTTATACTGTATATTAAAGAGATTTTTTAAATCATTTTCAGTGAAGAAAAAAATCATATTTTGTTTTATTTATTTTATTTTGAATATGTATGTGACACAGAAGAGGCAAAACCAGACAGCTGTTTAGACTACACATTCAGATGGGGGGGTTCAGCTCATGACTTTGCTGACTGACAGATTTTCATGAGGATTTTCTGTGAGACAAAGATGCTTGTCTCTGTGTAGTGCATTCATGATATTAGAGACCATCCCTCTTCTTTAAACCACGTGGCAGTTTGATCTGAAGAGTATGATCAAAGGTCCAGCTTTGGACTAAATTCCTTTAGTTTAAATTTCTCCCTTAGAGTTTTACTTAAGTTCACTTAAAGTATATACAAGGTAGATGACAGAGAGGAAGAGACAGACAGGCAGGCAGACAGGCGAGCAGGCAGGCAGGCAGGCAGGTGATAGCTACTGAAGGTATAGAAAGAAAAACACAGCTCAGCTTAGTTTCTCCTATTGTATGCTCACAACACAGACCATGTCTAACACCTGATAGATAGGGATCACCTCCCCCAACACACCCAGCAAGCAGACAGCAGCAGACAGTCATTCTGCTCAGACACCTGCTGAGAGTCCTCTCCTCCAGGGTAATTCTCAGTTCTCAAACGCATCCTCCTGCAGCATCAGGTCCCTCAGACAGTTTTCAAGACTGTCTCATCTTCTGCTGCCCATCACTAACCCCAGCCAGCTCACCTGTGTTTTGCACCCACAGTCTGTCGGTCCCACACCTCAGTCCTTCAGTTTGGTGAATTTACTCAAATGGCTCACAGAACTCAAGAAAACACTTGCTATATTTTATTTTTAAAAAATTACAAAAATAGAGCTGAGCAGGCGAACTATAAGAGAGATGTCCCATATCTGTCCCAGCACTGTCCTTCTGGGTTTCCATGGACACATTATTGTATAGGCATGACTGCTTATAGGCTGTATGGAGAGACTCAGCAAACCCTGGGTTCCTAGGCTTGTTAGCTTCTCTTGTGCAGCTCTCCTCTCTCCAGGGTCTGGGGCCTTGAAACCCACTATGGCATAAGGCATGCCAGAGTTCTGAGCGAAGAACTATTGATGAAAGCCAGGATATACTGAATAGTCACATAGATGATGTGGATGTAGTTATAGATACAGATGATATAGATATATCACCACAGCTAATTATATATATGCTATATATATACATACACATACATATAGACCTATATATACTATGTACTATATAATATATGATAGATGATATATGATGATCTATGATATCTATTAGCTACAGATAGACATACACAGATATAAGGAGAGAGAATTACCTCCAATTTTACTGGGGATTTTCTTTGACAAATAATGCTAATTATGAAAGCGCAGCTAGGAGACAATATATGCTACATTTGTATTTTACTCCACTGATTATAACTCTTTCTGAAACAGAGCCTGGAAATATTAGATAATTTTAAAAGATGATATTCGCAAACATCATCTGTAATGACATGACATCTACAGGATTGGAGTAGGGAAAGGCACATGGGGAAGGCCCTTCACAGACCATCTTGCTGAGACAGGAGCCTCCCTTTGAAGGACAGCTGCCAGGGATGGTAGCCCCGGTGTAACTTATGGATGGTAGCCCTGGTGTGACTTATGGATGGTGTACCTCTGCAGTCCTGTCCATCATCAGGGGCCTGTCTCTCTCTAGCCTATAAATGAACAACTCGGATGCTCGAGGTTTCCAAGCAACCCTGCTTGCTCGCTTGCTTCATTTTAGCAGGGGCTTCCTTTGAGAATTAAAGTGTGAAGCAACCTCACACTCTAGGACACATAAGTGCTTGGACATATTGCACAATGCTCTTTTGGTTTGGTATTTTCTTGTGCTAGAGGCTGAACCCAGGGCTTTAGGTACAGCAACCAGGCATTTCGCCACTGAGCAATGCTCATAGCATCCACTGGATGTTTTTATTGAAAAACACAGTCTTACCAAGTTGTCCAGTCTGGCTTCCAACTCCCTCTTTGGCCCAAACTAGCCTGGAGCATGTCATTCTCCTGCCTCAGCATTCTAAGTAGCTGTGATTACAGCTCTGTGCCACACAGCCTGGCTACATAGCCATCCTTAAGACAGTACTGTCTTCCTTTGCTCCTGTGACCTGCTTCTACCAGAAGTGTCATCAGTGACTTCATTTCCATTTCTTGTAAAGTTCAAAGGAGACTAATAAACAAGGAACCAAAAGGGATTACAGACACCTGAGTAATGGCTCTGTGGGTAAAAATGCTCACTGTTCAAGCACGAGGGTCTAAGTTCAAATCCTCAGCACCCATGTAAAAAAGCCAGCTGGACAAGCACATGCCTGGAATCTCAGAACTATAGGAGATGGAGACAGAGGATCCTGGGCTTTCAGGTCACCAGCCTAGCTCCGGATTCAGTGAAATTCTGTGCCAATGGGAAAAAACAGAAGAGTGATAGATAGAACAGGACACATAATGTCATCTGTAGGCTTCCCCACACATGTATAGATCATGCCACACACACACACGTGTACATGTAACACATACATGCAACACACACACACACACACAGAGAGAGAGAGAGAGAGAGAGAGAGAGAGAGAGAGAGAGAGCTGCGGCCACACACTTGAGAGGGTAGGTACGTTACATCTTGTAGTATAGGGTAGGAATGAGTGAAGAGAGTTACCTCTCCCCTTCCTTCCATCCTTCCCTCCTCCACTTCTAAACCTTCATGTCTCTGTATCTCGAGAGCAGTCTCTGTATCTCGAGAGCATCCTTTCTTCATCATCCCTTTAGGCTTTCTCCCTAACACTCACTCCATCCTGAGTTTCCTAATTTGTCTTGGAAGTTTGCAGTGGGGATGTCTGCAGATGGACACATGATGCACAGGGGCCATTGGACAACTCCGTGTGCAGAGCGTTTCAGCATGGCGTTCCTGGATCTCTTTCATGAGAAAACAATGTAGCAGGCAAAGCCCTAGCACATTTAATTTAATTATCTGAGAACTCTGGGATGGGAGGGACGGGAGGGAAGAGGAGGAACAGCTGGCTAATGCACAATTTATGGATGAGATCAAAGTTTTGTAGGCTGCCAGGATGGGGGGTGGGAGCACTGGGAATCCATCCTAGGGCTTCATGATGCTAGGCAAGTAATGTACCACTGAGCCTTGTCCTAAGCCCACAATTGACTTTATTCTTTTGAGATGCAGCCTCAGCTAAGTCTTTGAACTCATTACTCTGTAGTTCAGACAGGCCTTGAACATCCAATTCTCCTGCTTCAGCATCCCAAGTGGCTGGAAAACAGGTACTAGGAAGCTTGCATCAGGCAGACTTTCAAAGGTATTTTTTTTTTATCTAATATGCTAGAAAGGCTGTTTTTCCCTCTGTGACAAATGAAAGATAAAATGAGAATATATTAACAGAGCCATGCAAGTAGTATCAAAGGGATGGGAGTTACCAAGGATACTCTCAGTGCATATACACACATACTAGGGTCTTTTATAGGTGTGTTATTCTTAAAGAAACTGTGAGACCCACCCAGTTAACAGTAATAGTTCCAACCAAGATGCTTGTGGCTCTGGAACTGATGCCAATAATTTTCATTGTTCTTTCTTTTTTTTTTCATTTCTCTCTGTCCATTTATGAGGGGAAAATGAACCAAAGAGAGAGAACAGGTGAAATCCTAAAGATAGTGATCTGAGAAGTTTCTAGATAGTTGCCATGTCGGTCTTTCCTGGGGAGAGAGCCTCCCTCAGACCTCTCTTCTGTCTCTGGGGCTCTATGTAGTGTGTTTCTATGTTTATGTGTGCCTAATTGAGAAAGAGGAATCATCTAGAGACGCATAAGGAGAGCAGAAAGTCATGAAGGCAGAAGGGATATGAGACAAGGAAGCAGCGAGAGAATGGTAAGCTAAAAGTCATCTTGACATCTGGACATACAGCCTGGAGATACGAGGTGGCAGTGGCAGCAAAGAGTCAAGGGCCCAGTCCCCAGTATGAGTGCCATACACGTGAATTCTGAACACAACACTTGGAAGTTATATGGCCCGAGGAAAGGCGTCTCACCCTTCCTAGGTCTCGGGTTACTTATCTCTGCCATGGCAACAATGATGGAGACTGCCTGCAAAGGCACTAGTAATGTAGGCTAAGTAAAGGATAAGCACTTGGTCCCTGGCAATGGTCTCCTGAAATAAGTGCTATTGTCTATGCTATGTCAAGAGCATGAGGTGATAGAAAAGAGAAGATGGAATTATACGTGAAACTTCTGGTGGCAGTAGAGGTCTTGCAGAATTAAGCAAAGTAGATCAAAACTATTTAGCAAAACTAGGTTTGGTGGTACACATTGCTAACAAAGCACTTGGGAAGAGGAGACAGGAGGCTCTGAAATTTAAATATAACCTTGGCTACTTACATAGGGAATTCCAGGCTAGACTGGACAACATGAGGCACTGTCTCACAAAACAAGACACATCTCTCTTTATACTCACAAATAAATGCACTTCTCACAACTCTTCAAAGAACCTTCTCTTTGTACCAGACAGAGACCATTGCAAACAAAGCATAACACATCAGAATGCAGAGCTGTGGAGCTCGGTTCCAGTGGATACAGCTACAAAACCACTCTTGTGCCTAAGGTTCGGGGAACATCTTAGAAGAAGAGGCAGAAAGAGTGTAAGAGCCAGAGAATCAGGGGAGTGAGGTAGTGTCTCCTAGTAACGTCGAAGCTACACTCATCAAGTCTTACCAACACGACGGGCAACCCTGAACTGAACAAGGCCAACGGCGATAGACAGGCCAAATGGACTGGGGAAAGCCTACAAGGCCAATTATAGGCAAGCAAGAAATGCTCAGAGAGGGAGCAATAATCCTCCCCTGGGAAGAGTACTCTAGTGGTTAGACAGTACCAAATGGTCAGCCCAGAAAATACTCATATGAATAACACCATACAGAGTAAGTAGATTATATTTAGGAATATACATGTGTCTGCATATGCACATATTTATACAATATTTTAAAAAGAAATCATGAAAGAGAGTGAAGAGCGGTGTATAGGAGGATTTGGAGGGAAGGAGAGCAATGGAGAAATGATATGTTATAATCTCAATGCTAGAATTTAAATAAAAAGACAAAAAAGAAAGCCAAGAAACTATTTAGCAACCTTGGAGTTTGTTGATTTAGGTTTTCCATCTCGAAAACAGTAGACACTATAGATGCTGTTCAAAACATTATTGCAGCTAAATAACCAAATAAAAAATGTATACAAAGATATACCCAGGCAGAAAAACAATTTTGTTTGATCCTTTCACAAGTAGAAACCAGTTAGGACTTACCATGCAGAAATTAATACTGTTACCAAAAACTCCATGGTTAATGTACAATACTGAACCAATCAATTTAAAGTTGTTTGTGGCCTGATACATTTCCCTGTGTTGAGGGGAGTTTTGTTTTAATAAAATAATTTCATCTGTGTCAGAATTCACAAATTTAGACTATTTAAAAAGAAGTATGTATGTTTCCAGGCATCCTTCAGTAGACGATTAATTAATCATATGCAGTAAACCACACCATAAAATATTATACAATAATCAAGGTAATAAAGTATTGATAAGCACAGTGGCCTGACTATGTTCACAGAAAAGGCCAATTTTAAATGATCGTATACTATAGAATCCCACTTACATGGCATTCTTGATTTAAAATCATGGAGGAGGAGAATGTTAGAATAATAGGTATGGGGTTTGTTTGTGGGGGTGCTGACGAACGTACATCATGGGGAGCCTTAAGTTTGGTGGGTTGGTATTGAGGTTCTATTGAGACAATAGTTATCTAAATTGACATGTTCTAGAAAATTACTCCCAGACTTATAAATGAGCTGTCTGCACTGCTGCCATTCTACGACAGAGCCTTTATGTATGGTTTGATGGACTGTAAAACCCATGCAGAGTTGTCTCCTTGCACACCCTTCCACTTCACCAACAGTCTCAGTGTGGTTTTGTTCTAGGTTGGTCATCTGCTGAGGCCCTTTAATAACTTCTGAAGAACTGAATAATCACTCTTCTGAATCCTTGTTCCATGCGGAACCAGCTCCCTTATTTTGTAAATGTCTTGTCTCAGACAGACAGCAAAACTAAAAAGAGAATGTTTTCGGCATGCAACTGGTTGTCCAGCTGTGTTTATCTCAAACAGGTAGACGTTATCTCCGAAACTGTCTGGTTTGATTGTGGTTGTTGATGAGCTGTGAGGAGAATCTACGTGTGTGTGACATCCTGGTATATGAGTTTTCATTTGGCTTATTTACCTAGGAAGGAATGTGTAGTTGTTGGGGTAGACTAATGGACATGTCTAGGACTCTTTCTCTGCTATGTTGGATCTCGACATTTTTGTATTTTATGTTCCAATTTTTGGTAGGTTTTGTGGCCTCACACTTTATCCAGTCAGCCATTATGTTATAGTGGTATAGCCAGCAACACTCTTTATCTAGAAGACTGTGTGAGACAGGTTCTTGGCTCATGCTGTGATCCCAGCACTTGGGAGTCTGAGACAGGAGAATCATTGAGAACTGAGGACAAGCCAGGATACCTAGAGAGTTCCAGGCAAGCCTGGGGAAGATTTTTCTGTAGATATAGAATCATTCAGGAACAAATATTTTCACAGTGATATAGGTCTCATAGACTGAGCAGAAATGTGTTTTCAGAAGACTTACTTCATAAGTTTAAGGGTGGTCCTTAAAGAGGAATATGCTTAGCTTTGTAGTATTACGTAAGGGGCTTTCACGAAAGGATGTTAATCCCTTGCAACTGTATGACATTCAAATACATTCATACTTTATTCATACTACTTCATGTAGAAGATTCTGTTTTTCCAAAAAATCCTTATTCAACTTCATTTAAAAAAAAAATACAGGGGAAACAAATACTAGAACGGTGATGGTTGATTCAAAGTCATTTCCTAAGAAATGAACAATAAAGGGATAATTAAGATCTTCTTCTTGGTATTCTTATTAGACGTTACTACTTCTGAACATACCCTTAGTACCAAAGACACTTAATAAATTCTGTTCCTAGCGTATTGGTTAGAGATGATTTTCGGGACCTTTGTCTATGGTGAGATTTTGAGCTATGCTTTGCCATCAGTTGCTCACATGGGTGAGGAATAAACTTTGACAAATGTCCGTGAAAGTGGTGCTGATTCTTTGAATGATGACAAAGTGGCCGTGGAGTCTCCTTTATTACAGAACAAGATGATACAAGGCAAGACAGCCTACCAAACAGTGCCTGGTGCTGCCTTCACTCAGAAGAAGCAAGCCTATTCTCTCTTAAATAATCATTCCCGTTTTGGTTATATTGGTTTGCTTTGTCCTTTTATTGGTGAGACAATCTACCCCAAAGAATTTCTCAGGGCACAGGGTAATTTGAGCCTTTTCTCACTATAAATTTTAAAACATAAAACTGCATGGGAGATAGTGAAGGAAACCAGGAAATAAAAAGCTCAATTATTTGGACAGATTGAGTTCTAAGACTTAAAAACTTTGTGTGCATGTGTGTAAGCCTGTTTGAGTGCATCTGTCCCACATGTGTGCAGGAGTCCTCAGAGGCCGGAAGAGGTAGCTGGATCCCCAGGAACTGGAGAGCCAAGCAATTCTAGGCCACCCAGGTGGGTGCTAGTAACCAAACACAGGGAACTACAGGAAGAGACCATGCTCTAACCACTGAGTGTCTCTCTCACTTCAGTTTGCGTCCTTCTAACACAAAGCTGGCTTACAAAGAGAGGACCGAGTCCAAAAAAAAAAAAAAAAATCTCTCTCTCTGCCTGGTCCTAAGAAGATGAGGAACATTTTTATTTTGGTTGTTAAAGTGGTGGCAGATAAAAAAAAAAAAAAAAAAAAAAAAAATAGTAATTTGTATGCCTGGGAGATTTTTATTTCTATCATGGCGATGTTGGTAGGTTCAGACAGTCCACAATGGCTGTGTGGCTTTTGCTCATTGCATTCTTCAGATTCTGTGTGGAGTCCTGGGAGTTCTCTGAGTGTGACATCAGCAACTCCTGTTTCAGGCTTTCCTGCTTGGAATCTCCATCCTTTAGGGGGAATCCCAAACAAATTACTAAAATTAGCCCCCTAGAAGGAAGAGGGGGTGACACTACTCCACACTGCTTCCTGTCCCATGTTCCCTCCTATTTTAGCAACTGTCTCCACAATGCCACCTAAGTCTTGTTCTCAGATATGGGCCTGCTTTCTTCATCATGAGACATAGGAGTGAGGGCATAAGGCTTTAAACAAAATCCTGGCTTTCGTGGGGCATGGTGGTACCTGCCTGCAATCTTTATACTTGGGAGGTTGAGGCAAGAAAACCACAGTTAGGCTCTGTAGCCCAGACTTACCCAGAACTCGCTACATATAGACCACTGTCATCTTGTAGCAAGGCCCTGTCGCAAAAAGTCAAGTCAAACAATGTAAAAATCCTTAAAAAAAAAAATGTCTAGTTGCCTAAACTGCTATGACCAAGGCAAGTACAAACGTGTATTTGGTGTGTATGCACATACATGAATGTGTAGAACAGGCAGAGGGTTCTGTGTTAGCATAAAGACCTGCAGCAGTCAGAGAGTGGGCTGCCCAGAAAAGGAAACCCAAGACTTACTGAACACATTTACTATTTTGATCGTATCAGTAGTTAAAGGTGTCTACCTTTTGAAGAACTGAGCCTATGTACTTGAGATGGATACATTTTGTTACATGTTAACAAAGTTGAACTTCAGATTTCGACTCAAATAAGATTTGAGACGGGTGTCTGCCAACTTCTTGTTTGTCCTTTAACTTTGTTCCCAGTCCAGAGGAAATGGTTAGAATGATCCTTAAGTAGCAGTCACCACGTTTATATTTGATAAGATTTAAGTGTCCATGGAATGCCACCGAAAGTCAACTTCTCCCATCAGGAACAGTTTTCTCCATAATGAGAAATCTTAACATCCTAGTCTTCAAGATATCTCATGACTATAGCTAGAAATATTTTTAACTTAAAAAAACCTACCATTTCAGTGTTGTCCTGCTGGAGCAGTGTGAATCTAGGCCTGGTGTGTTGCCGTCTACCATGTCCTCTTGACTCAAATCATAAGCAGGTGGTGTACCTGCTTAGCCTTTGTGTGAGAACAGCTGACATCACTCAAGCACGGTCCCCTGTCCACTTTCCCTCCACCTCTTGGCTATAAACCATTCCTAACCAGAACCAGGGTCCACTAAGCCTCTGCAGATGCAGATTCTACAAGTTGCAAAACAGATTCTCTCTCCTTCCCTCCCTGTCTCCTTCCCTCCCTTCCTCCTTCTCTCCCTTTCTCTTTCCCTCCCTCCCTCCATTTCTTCCCGCCCTCAGCCATCATATTTCAACAAGAAAGTACAAATAAGTGCAGATTTCTCCCATGACACATTTTGTGATCCTTTGAGAATATAGATCATGCTTTTTCTAGCTAAGATTTAGAGACAAACTCAGAAGTTCTACTTTTTCCAGACCATCTTGTTGAACTCGTGGCAGAGAAACTACAGCTAAAGATAGGCCTTTAATATAGAAGAAATCAAACCTGTGGATGTGGATGTAACTAATTCAGCAATGTGTAGAGGTGTGGTCTGGAGCCTGTAGGGTACTTTCAGTGTAGGGGTGAGGCTAAGAGCCTGCAGGGCACTGTCAGTATAGAGGTGAGGTCAGGAGCCTGCAGGGCACTGCTAGAGTGGCCTCTGCTGGACTTCTTGTCAGTAGGATCCACCCAGGTTGCCCTAGGAGAAGATGGAGTTTGCTTCCGTTTAAATCTAGAACTCTGTCAGCTGGGAAGGGTCTCAAAGTTTTAGGCAGTGTACTCCCTGGAGCCCATGAGGGGACCATACATTTAAAGGCTGTGTGGAAAGGCAGGGGCTTTGATGCCCTTTTCTTTGTGAAAACTATAAATGAAAAGGCCTTTACCCAAAGGTGGGCGCCTGTAAACTTTGCTTTAACGTGCTCGCACTTGGGAAAACATTATCCCAACAAAAAGAAAGGCCAGATAGAGGTCTTGATTCTCTGGAGCTTTCAACAGCATAGTTAAACCAAACTACTTTTTCTCCCTCTGGCTTCCTTTGTTTCTCTCCAGCCCTTGCCCTTTGAAACAAACATTGTACAGTGCAGAACACAGCGTTTCCTGGGTAGTGTTGCAGGCTGTGAGCTCTGCTTATTAATCATGACACAGGGGGTATGAGAGATCTTACATGGCTTCCTCTTGTGCCATACAGACCTCTCTCTCTCTCTCTCTCTCTCTCTCTCTCTCTCTCTCTCTCTCTCTCTCTCTCTCTCTCGTGTGTGTGTGTCTGTCTGTCTGTCTCTGTCTGTCTCTGTCTGTCTGCCTCTGTCTCTCTCTGTCTCTCTCTGTCTCTCTCTGTCTCTCTCTGTCTTTCTCTGTCTCTCTCTCTCTCTCTCTCTCTCTCTCTCTCTCTCACACACACACACACACACACACTCAAACACACTCAGACATACAGTCACATGCCCACACACTTTCACACTCTCTTCATTGTGTTTTGTCTTTCATTACCTTTTAGAAGGTGGCTAAGAACATTGTTCCTTGCCACATATGGTCATGGGTTTCTCTTTGGTGTCCACGTTGTGGTTGTGTGGTGAGAGTGGTGTGGAAGTAGACGTGAAGAAAAGACTTCAATGGTGAAAGCCGGAAGACTCTTTCAGAAACAGTGCTTTCTATTCACTTTTTGATTTTTTTTTTAATATGAAAGGGGAGACACAGCTGCAGAAGTGAGCTAATCCATAACAGAAGCTGCTCCGTAGCCCATGACTGGGTCTAGGCAAGTTTAGATGCTCTGAGGGCTGCCCTGGAGGTCAGCATTCTGTCATCCAGGTCTGGGTCACTCTGGCTGTCCCCCCTTCCCTCTCCCCACGGCACATTAAACAAGCTGTGGTCCCAGACATAATGTCAAGGATCAGTGACCTTAAAACAATGGTAGGAAATCACATTTCATTGTTTACTCCTTCAAGAACATTGCTTTTTTTTTTTTTTTTTTTTTTTTTTAAGCCTGGGTACAGAAGTGCCTCAGGGTACAGGGCGGCTTGACAGTTTGACATGTTGATGTCTAAGCAGAGATAGGGCAGTGACCATTAACACTGGGACCACAGTTTCTTGTAAGCCCAAGTATTGTCTGACTCAAATATGACAAGAACAGGATCTCAATATTTCCTCTTAACTAGACTAAATTTAATGGGCTAATAATATAATTATTGGCACAGATATTAATCCGTAGTAATCAGTTATCGATGACCAGCCTTAATCTATGACCTCCTTGCAGATCATGCTATATCTAACTATAATAAGGGAACAACTTTAAATGCCTTTTTCCCACCATGAGCACCAAGACACATATGCTAAATAGTAGCAATCAGCGGTAGCAAGGCAGTTCATGAAGGGTAAGGTATGAGCTGAATTTATTTGAATAAAATATACATACCTTAGGCATGACGTCCATTGTTTTAGTTCCTCTTAGGCCCTGGGTCTGTGTGACCATCTGATCTTGTCTTTGGAGCCATTTTTGCTGGACAACATACAGCTGTCTGTCTTGTTGAGGTTCTGAGCCCTGACCACACCTGCTTCTAGGCTCAATGGCCTCTCAGTCCACTTCCATCATGGTAGCTCAATGGTGTTGGTCGATCCCCGAATTTCTTTCTGGCCCTTACGTCATATATGGAGAAGGTCAGTGGAGCAAAGGGTACTGTGTTGTTCTGTTGCTGCCTTTACTAAGGGCCTGGGTGGGATGATATTATTGAGCAAATCCAATCCTTTCAATAGATACAAATATTGGTTTCTTTTAAGCTGTGTGACCACAGTCTCTGACAGAAACAATCCTTCCTTGGCTCATGGATTCACCTTGGGGGGATGTCTCAGGTTCAGACAATGCCAATAGGAAATACTTTGCTATCTCTAAACCTGGTAAAACTTTAAACAGCATAACCTCTCTACAGCATTCTTAGCTTAATTCTGTTTTTTTGTCTCTAGCTGAGGGGAAGCGGTAGAGGAGGGCTGGGTTACTCCTCTCTTTCATCCATGATTTGTTTCAAAGGCTCATAGCTGGGAGCTAAGGCCACCCTGATTGTGAAGTGGGCTGAGGGGGCAGCTTTGTCTCTTGGAGAAGTGTTGCCCAGCTATAGAGGTGCATGTGTGCAGTGCTTGCTGCCAGAAGCCCTCAGCTGGCATGCACATTGGCCTGTTGACAAAGCCCTGGCATAAATGGCAGAGGAGGTATGATAGGGAGATGAGCCTGGGCTTCGCAGCAGGAAATATACAAAGTCAGCAAATGGACCACAGACTGAGTTTGCACAGCAGGAGGCAAGGGGACTCCCTGGGCTAGAGTGCCAGACAGTGTGATTCAAATGGCAAAATGTCAACATGGCGGACAGCCAAGGCTTGGAAGCCTCCCAAAGGTAACTTAGGACTTGAAGTGACCTTCTACTGCAAGTCCGTGGCCTGCCAGTCGCTATGACCCCTGCTGCCAGGTCTTCCACTTCGCCCTTTCAGGCCCCAGAGCCAACCATTCATAGGCTCTGTTTATGCAATAGCCCTGCCTCCTGCTCACCTTGGAGTTCTTCTGTGTCCCTGTGTCAGCTGGGGAAGGGGTGAGAGAAGGCAGTGAAGGAAAAGTACGCATGGCATGTGTGGGGTATCGGGCTGGGGCTTTTACAGAAGTTGATAGCATTGGGCTTAGTGACCACAATTCAATTATAAGCACTACTTAGCCATCCTGAGTGACTATATTCTTGCCAAAAACTGCTGTGTAAAGGCGACTGCATTTTTGTTAGCCATGCCTGATGGATTTTTAAGTATATTAACCACATACATTCACACAAAGGGGGAAATTTACTGCCTAAACAGAGGGCCTTGAATCCCCCAGGCTAAATAAACCCAATGAAAACACAAGAACTGCATTTACAGGGCCTCCTGAAGATAAGAATACAGCTTTTAGAAATTCTTTCAAATGAAAAATGGATGGCTGAGTTGCTAATAGCCCAGGAACCCAGGAATTTAACTCTTCCCTTATGTGCAGGGGACCTCAGATAAGGTTCAGCCTCTCAGGATGGAGAGTTTGTACCTCTGGTTTCCATGGGGTCTTGGAAATTTAGTGCTCACTGTGAAGCCTGAGCCATCTTGGCAATTTCTGGTTTGTGTGTGTTCACGAGACAGAGAGAGAGAGAGAGAGAGAGAGAGAGAGAGAGAGAGAGAGAGAGAGAGAGAGAGAGAGAGAGAGATTGCTGTGTGTTGTGTTGTTGGGTGAGGTATGAAGGAGGGCCTGCATGCATATTCCTAGCTTCTTCTGTGTGTAGTTCACGGAGTGGGGAGCATGTTTTTCCCCTGGGCCTTGATGGTAAGCTGGGGCACCTCTTCTCTTCTTAACCTTGGAGGAAGCATTTGAAATTAAGAATATGCCTAAGGGATCACCCCTCTACATGTTTTTCCACAGAAGCGGGTTATCCATTAGGGCAAAATAAGGCAAAAATCTGCCCTGAAACACCCTCAACCTTCTGATAGTATTGAGGAACCCCAAATTTTCCTCAGGAGTAAATCTCATCATTGTGTTGAGGATACATTATAAGGTGGTTCGTGGAGTAACTTACAGGTGGATTTCGATGTAAGCCATGTCAACATTATTTGTAATATGTGTGCAGAGTGGGGAGAGGGGAGTGTGAGATTTTTTTCAGTGACAGAATGGATCTGTATTTTGGGTGACGGGTATGTGAATGACGGATATGACAGTTATCTGTCATATCTCATAGGACTGGATATTAACTAATAAGGACACATTTCTTAACTTCTTTTTATCTTGATACCACTTTGCCATTCTTCTAGCCAACTAGACCAGGTCAACCCCAACCCACAAGCTCTTGATGCCAGGAGAGCTGTTCCAGAAAAGGCAGAGATGGTGTGTGTTTCTTTTGGGGTCAGATGACGCAAGTCTCCAGGTAGCGATGGCCTTGTATGGTTAAGTGCAGGTAGGGAAACACCTAGCCTCACTCTGACTCACCAGGAACAAGAATCATCTCTCGGAATGAGTCAGCATCACAAATGTGTCCTGAGCAGACTCATATGCCTGGCATGGTGAAAGACCCAGAGTACCAATCAGGGCACCAGTTGCATGTCTCAGCAGCCCTATTTGGACAATGACAAAGGCAACCTACAGCTCTCTTATTTCCCAGCACGCTTGTATTAAAGCCAAGCCTTCCTTCTCAGTCAATCATATACTTGCTAGAGACAGGAAAAAAAAATCACTGCAGTGCATGCCATGCTAGTGAGGCTGTTTATCCACTTATGAGTAAAGCCAATAATGGTTGAAAAAAATGTTCTACACTGACTGTGTTCCCGGGCATTGGTGGAAGTGTGGTCTGAGCTCTGTGTGTGTGTGTGTGTGTGTGTGTGTGTGTGTGTACAGTTAAAACAGACTTGGGCAATGTAAAATACCACAGAACATAGGAGTTTCCAAGGAAAACATGGGGAAACCGTTTGAGAATCTAATGTCTGCTGTAGCCTTTTAAAGGAAACATTAATAGAGAAGCTTGTCCTCAGAGGGCAAGCCAGTAATAAATTTTGTGTCAGAAATTACCTGTCGGTAGGATTATGTTAAATAATGTTGAATTGTTATTAGTCGGAGGGGGAAAAGGAGAGCCACTTTCTAAACATGTTCAAAGAGTGTAATGTTTCACACAGAAATCCCCTTATTGTTTAAAGGGATTTTTGTACTTAACCCTTCTTCTTAAAGACAGATTGCAAACTTCGGCCATTTTAGTTCATTCCCCAATGCAGTCATTATTGGAAAAGAAACCCTCTTTTCACACGCACTTTCTCTGCAGGAGTTATGCGGGGACCTGAGCTTGCTTGACTTAGATGTCATGGGAGACTATCCTATTGGGTAAATGTTTACCTGCCCATTGGAGTCACAAAGGAAATAGATTTCTGTACCTCAGCATGGCACTAATAGGAGCCACACTATTTCAACTTTTTGTTGCTGTGCTGTTTACTTTTTTAAACAAATAACACATATACACACACATATATTTAACCAAATAACATATACATGTTATTTGTATATATGTATATATATATATATTTATATATTACATATATTATATATAAATATATTTATATAATATATTTATATAATATATATATATATTATGTTTTTTCCACTTCACGAAAGAATTTTGTTTGCAAGTGTGTGACTCTCTAATAAATGTTTCAGGTTCACTGTAACATGCCTGATGTGAAGCTGAGCGGCTGTTGATCCAGGTTCTATAACCTTGCTCCAGATGCAGTAGGGTAGAGAACCAAATGGGGACACTGTGAAACACAGCTTGAATTGGCCGGCCCATTGTTCAGGGCTGAATCCTGTCCTCTTGACAAAGGGCTTGTGGTGACTCATAAGTGTCAGATCATTAAGTCACTGCGTCTAGAGAGGAATACCATTTCAACTCTTTGTTCTCTGACTGAAGAATGACTGCTGCCTTGGAGTTGTGTTTTTTGAATGACAAGCTTCAGTGAGTTTCAGTACTGTTCAATTTACTGTGGTTTTTCCTCCCCAAATCCTGGCCATTACCAGCCTGAATCTGATTTAGGAACTATTATATTTGATATGTCATGCCATTTGTGCCGATATTCACAGTAAGTGTTTGCACAGGTGTATTAGGTATCTTGGGAAGTGTGCTTGTCAAACCCCAGTGTTACTAAAGTGCCCCTTTGCAGTCATTTGTAGTGGGGCTGAGTGATGTTGGGTTGTAGATAATCTTTGGAAAGTGTAAGCCAGCAAGCATATCTTTCAGGCCAACCTGTAATCCACATTGGCCTTTTGACAGTGGGAGGTTAAAATCTGCTTCAGGGGCATCATGCCTTAGGGATTGGTCCAGTAGTATTTTCAGACTCACTCAGACATTTGTGCTATCTATCCATTTGGGATTTGATCATGTGGTGGAGAAATGGTTTTTTTAATTACCCAGAAAAACATAAGTTTTCCAAGTGTCGTGTGCTTGGTTGGTTAAAATACGCAAAGACATAGCTCTTATTGTCTCCAGTGACTAGAAAATGAGGCCAAGACTACGTGTGTTCATGCTGTTTCCAGTGAGATCCCAGCGCCACCAGCAGCAGGCTCCGTGCCCCTGGGCTAGTCTGACTTCAGTCACACAGGTGGGCTTCCTGTCAAACTTGGGAGAAAGTCCTTCAGCCCTCTACACAACAAGAGATCTGCTTTCCCAAACTTTCTGATCTCCAGGTATATTTTTGGCCTTCATATTATCGATTTCATTTTTAATGATTAAAAAGAGAAGAATCTTTTGTTACCTACGAGAACCAAGTTTCGTTTGTTTGTTTGTTTTTCGAGACAGGGTTTCTCTGTGTAGCCCTGGCTGTCCTGGAACTCACTCTGTAGACCAGGCTGGCCTTGAACTCAGAAATCCGCCTGCCTCTGTCTCCCAAGTGCTGGGGTTAAAGGCGTGCGCCACCACCGCACAGCAAGAACCAAGTTTCTTAATTTCAAACATTCTCTATATGAAAAGGGTGGCCTAATGACCTCATTTTTCTCAGGACCCATCATCCAACTTAAACAATGATTAGTTTACAATAAGCCTCAGATTCAGCATTGGGGAAAGGATGGTGAGAATCCTGGAATTCTGTTTTAAAGTCCTCCAGTGTGAGCCCCTACACGTGAGCAAAGTTTAGAAATGCCCCCATAAAAAGTCTTTTTGCTACATGGAGCCTGTGTAGAGAATATTTAATAACATTTCCACAAGGAGATACATCAAGAGAAACACCTAGAGAAAACTAATTGTTAACACAATAAAACTGATAATAAAATTTAAAAGAAAAATTGTAGCAATGAACAGGTCATTCATCTCCAGTCATGTGCCAAATGCACAGTAAATGCATGTCTGGAATCTGGTTTTAGGACAGTTAAGGTTTTACACAAGAAAAGAAAAGTACATCCTGGGGCTGAGGAAGTTGCCACGCAAGCATGAAGACCTGAGTCAGAACCCCCAGTATCGATGCAAGATAAAGTGTGGTACCATGTCCTTTGTCTTCTCTGTACTATGAAGGTAGAAATGGGCAGATCGCTGGGACTTGATGTCCTGCCAGCTCAATTGCCAAGCCCCAGATCCTAGTGAGAGGCCTGTTTCAATAAACAAGATGGTTGGCATATCGAGACGAATGATAGCTGAGGCTACCCTTTACTGTTCACATGCACAGACACACACAAGTACAGGTATGCAGAGACACAAGCAAATATACACATAAAAAATGTATGCCCTGGTTCATTTCTGTGCCTTATATACCGGTTTGGGGATGTAAATTAAAAGATGTTCAGGCCCTGGGGGTTGAGGTGAAGACAGAAAGGGAAAACACAGTTCTGGAGTCTGCCATTTAAGTCACACTGGCTTGTGACAGAAACAGCACAAAAATAAAGCCTGCAGTTCTCACCTCTGAGCCTCAGAGCAAATGAGGGCTTCCCTTCCTCACAGTTTCATCCTGTTCTCAGTACCAGAAGGTGCTGCCGTTTCTCTATCACTTAAGGATTTAATAGAGGGGAGTTGGGAGCGGTTCCTGGCAGTTAACGGTTATGTAAAGGCTTTCGGGTGGAATCACAGAGGAGACAAGAGGGCACTGCTCCATTTCCGACTCCAGCCTGTCATGGGGGCCGCAAAATCCTCCGTTCAAAATAATTATCACCCACAAATATTTATGTATTCACTTGATGAATTATTTATTGAATGACTCCTTTGGACAGCATGTGACTTAGGTGACACAGCAACAGGAAGGATGACAAGAAGCAGTTGCTGATGAGCTGGGAGGGCAGGGATAGTTTGCCCGACTTCCCTAGCCCTGCACTGGGATAAAAAAAGGGGGGCTGGCTTCTGAGAAGAGTAGAAGGGATTAGAGGGAGGATGTGGAAGGGTAGCTTAGTGACCGAATTGACAAAGGGGTTGACTGTGAAAAAACTTGTGTAGAACACCAACCAAAGGAGCTGATGAGGGGGCAATAAAGGCTGGGTGTGTGGAGCAAGCTGGACAGGTCTGGGGACAGCATCTTCCTAAAGACATTGAATGAAAACCGGGTGTTCATATGACTCCTCAGTGATGATGACGTTGATGTAGATGTTGTTATTGTTGTTGATAATGATGATGAGTAGTTTTGGTTAATAACCAAGGAAGAGGAGATATTTTTTAAAGTTTCCTCCATTTCTTCCAAATGCGGCGTTACTGACCTGATCAGCCGTGATGATATTCAAACTGGAAAAACCCATTTCATTTCCATGTTTGCCCCGAGTCAACATAGCTACGTCTCTATCAGATCCAGCTCTGCTGTTCGGATTGGTGCTGCCCTCGGCTTCCCCAACAGCCACCCACAGAGCAAACAGTTGTCCCATTTCTAGAGCTCCAGGCTACCTGTGGGCTCTGCCCAGGTAATCCTGCAAGACGGGCAGGGCTCCTGTGCTAGATCTGTACACAGATACTGTCACAGGTGGTTGGGACATGACTCGTAGTCAGTAAGCAGAGTCTCTACAAGCCTCTCCTGGGGGTCTAGAAGGCCTTGGGTAAGCACCACTCCTTGCTAGACAACACTGCCAACTCCTTTGATTCTTGAGTAACAAGCTATCAGTAGGCTTAGGCAAGATAGCTGCATATAAATGACTGTCCTGACTTAATGAGAAACAGGAAATTCTTTGCTCCAGGAAGGCAAGTATGATCCAGATGGTACAACCCCCTCCCCAAACCTCAGCAGGCATTTGCTACATGCAGAGAATTTTATGACTTATGTAGAACTCAAAGATGGGATCTAATTTGATTCTTGTTAGGTTTATTGTTTTAACTTTATAGATAAAGGAATAGAGGGGCTTGTTCATTAAAATAATGAAAAATAGCTACTCTCATTGGGCTTGTTGCCAAGGCCTGTTCTAAGCCTTTTACATTTAACTTGGTCAAGGCTCTAAATTCTCCTATGAGATGGATAATATCATTATTCTCACCACAATTAATTCATATTCTCTCTCCATTTCTCTGTCTCTGTCTCTCTCTCTCTCCTTCCTCCTCTTCATCTTCTCCCTCCCCCTTCTCTTCCTCTTCTTCCTCTTCCTCTTCTAAGTCCTCCTTCAACTCTTTCAACCCCACTGTGCCTTTCACAGGTAGTAAATAACAGATGTGGGATTTGAACTCAGGCACTCTAACTTCAAGGTTGTCCTAAAGGGCCCATAGCTTAGGTCTAGAAAAAAAGTGTTATGCAAACACATCCATCACTTAGTAGAGAGAGTGTGTGGAAACCTTAAGGAATGTCCTTATAATGAATACCTCTTCTAGGCACATGCCTTCTGTCTCACTGTCTGCTGTAATGAAAAATGTTGAGAGCCAGAAGAGAAAATCATTTCCTTCCTTTTTTCCCCCTGCCATCATTGCATACCAGAACAAGATACCTCCCTCCTCAGTTAAACCCCCATACATCTAGCCCTCCTGCATTTACCCTGGAAGAATCAGAAGCATCCTAAGAACAAACATGACATTTCCAGCCTGGGAATGCAACTCAGTGGGTGGAATGCTTGCTTGGCATACAGAAACAGTTGTATCTTTTGGAGTGTCAGCTATACAAAATAGTACAGATTTCGTGTTAAAATTTTTATAAAATTATTTTGAAGTATGCTGCATGGACTACTTTTTAAAAAAAAGGTAGGATATTGTGCTGGCTAGTTTCTTGTCAACTTGGCACAAGCTAGAATTATTTAAGAAAAGGAAACCTTAATTGAGAAAATGCTCCTACCAGACTGACAAGGGGACATTTACCTAACTGATGACTGGTGTAGGAAGGCCTGACTTACTGTGGCAGACAGTCCTGGGTGCTGTAAGCAAGCCACCAAGGCAAATCATGAGGAGCGAGCCAACAAGCAGGACTGTTCCGTGTCCCCTGCATCGGTTCCTCAATCCATGTTCACTTCTTGAGTTCCTGCCTTGACGATAGACAGAAAGCTGTAATAATGAAGTAAACTCTTTCCTCCCAAGGCTGATTTTGGTTATGGTGTATTATCACAGCCAATAGAAACCCAAGACAGGCATGTCTGTGGTTTTTTTGCATCAATTATCTGTAATTCCAAAATGGGCTTGACCCAATGACCATTTTCAAAACAAGTTAGAATGAGAGCTTGGGGGAGGTATGGGTAACCTAAGAGGTGGGAGATATGTCTTCTGCAGTCTTTTAGATTTTCTAGAAAATTCAGAATAAGTCAAAAGTTTTAGGTTTCTTTTGAAGGTTTGAAGAGATTGTTATTTGAGGGAACTGCATTTTTGTTAGGTGTACAAATGCTCTTCGTGAGATAAACTTTATCTAGAGAAGCATGGGATCTTCAAGTGCCTGCAGCCAAGATATGGACACTGCTCTAAGCCTCTGGTCAAGGGAGTTAGCTGCTCATGGTTTCATTTTACCTGGAAAAAAAATGGGGAAATTAGTAGCAGTTAGCTTCCAGGGTGTTTAGAAGAACTAATGAAATACCACATTTGAAGCCAATCTTCTCTAGATTGGAAATTGATTCCAAAAAAAATGTGATGTCTGATCCCAATTTTAAACACAAGAAAGAAACAAGGAAAGAGGGGAGAGTGGAGGGAGGAAAGTGTAGGGAATCTCCTGTATACTGTGTGGAAGCATTACCTGCCAATAAAAAGCTAACAGCCTATAAGCGTAGACATGATTAAAACGTGGGATATTCAGTAGGGAGAGAGGAACTCTGGGAAATAGTGAGAGGCCAGAGGTTCAGCATCTGGACTCAGTAGAAGTCGGTGGTTGAAACTAAGAAGAGGTAACCAGCCACATGGCATTCACAGAATAGTATAAACAGGTTAATATGAGTTACCCATCACTAATTGGGGAACAAGCCTAGTCTATGCCCTAGGCATTTTTTTAAATAAATAACGAGCCTCTGAGTCATTATTTGGAAACTAGTGTAAGGGTGGAAAAGCTTAAGGCTACAAAGAGAGAAGAGGAAAGAGGAGAGGACAGGAAGAGAAGTGAAGAGGGTAAAGGAGAGAAGGTGAGGGGAAGCAAGGGGACAAGGGAACTGAATGGGAGAGGAGAGGAGGGGGAGGAGAAGAGTGGAGAGGAGAGCAGAGGAGAGCAGTCTTCATACTTCTTCAGGTCATCCTCACAGATCTGATCAGTGTTTAAGATAGATGAAACCTCCTTGGGTTTATAGCAGCATTGAGTGACCTATTGGTAAAGCTTAAATAACAGATTAACCATTAAGAAATAATTTGGATAGAAAGAAAAGAAAAAGACATTATGTATTTGGTCAAAAGGACACTTATTCAAATTTGTTACTAACAGGACCCTGATATGAAATGAATTCCCCAATAGCTGGTTTCTAATATGAAGTTTGGGATGACTTAGAGCCACAGGGACCCTCCATCCTAAACTAAATCCTGCTCAATGGAAGTAGATCCTGGTATAATATTTTGGACTGTTGAGTTTACTTATATTATTATATATTTCAAACAATACATTTAGGTTATTTCTGCTAAATGTGTAGTTGAATGCACCAGTCAGTGAAATAATTGAAAATTAGTAAGACTGAGGATCTAGCTCAGTGGTGCATGTCTAACATGGCCCAGACCTAAATTCAGCTCCAGTACAACAAAAAGAAGGTAATTCTCCAGTGCGCTGTGCCTCAGCGTCTCCACGTCATCACACAGAGCTGGTGTCTAATGAGAAACCAACCACCTTTCTCTCTAGAGTGGATGCTCAGGTTATGAAGGAGCTCAGAAGAAGACACGTTTGAGATACTTGTCAATCTGGCCTTGTCATGTATTCAGCAAACATCTATACCCTTTTCCTTGCACACCTGGCCTAAGCCCCTCCCATTTTGATGTTCTAATTAGCATCAGTCACTCTCATTGGTTAAGGGGACAACTATGGCAAATTCTTGAATTCAATGATAAGCCAATCTATCTTTGGAGTAACGTTGTCTACACCGATTGCCATGGCTTCCATTATACAAGTGCTGTTTTCAGGAGATAATCTAATGAAAAAAGGGAAGGTCTGTGGTCCAGCTGGCACTGAAGAAACGCAGCAATGTTTGTTGGCACTGACATTTCACAAGCCCACGAGAAGTCCCCAAGAGATTTTCACCTTAAAGCCCAGGCCCAAATTTGGAAATGAATTCTAATCCAAAAAGTTGTGTTAAATTTCTACTTCCAAAATCATTCAGTATGATGATGTAGACATTTCCACATGCCTAATATGGGCAGCATTTTCCAGGGGCCCTCAGAACTGAGTAGTTTTCAAATTGTACAGTGAATCCAGGGCACTCCTTAATGATACCCAGTTTAGAATCAGTCACAAAGGCCAAGTGAATCTTGGCTGGTGTTGGGGACTCAGAGGGTCACAGAGAATCCCATATCTCTGGTAGAATAATGTTTACCAGTTAAGGTTGTTTGCAAAAAAAAAAAAAAAATGTAATTGGCCTGTAGAGTTGTTGAAAACTATTGAGAGCCAGAAAGTTGGGGTTATGATAGCTATGAAGAAGGAAAAGCATTTACAGTATTCCTTTGTCCAAAAATAGATCCTAAACACTATACAACCACAATGGAATGTGTCCATTTGTTCCTAGATGGGTTGTCTACCGTCCTCGTGTTTAAGTCATAGTTATTTGTAGATTCTCACGTGACAAGATCTTCACGGACTAAATTCAGTAGTGTTACCTTCTGAACAAAGCAATCCCACACACTGTGTTTCTCTCCTGTCTAATTTGACTTGTTTTGTTTCACGCTGCCTGTATCTCTAGCCTCTGAACCAAGGTCAGTAGATTGAATTTAACTTCATTCATTTAAAAGACTGATAAATTCATGCCAGCACATGATCTCACCCCCTTGAGTAACACAATGTGTCTACGCTGGACTGTGAAGTCAACCTCTAGATTTGAGTGTTCTGTGTGACCCTGGAACCACACCTGGGCGGCAGAGTGGTGTCATCATTACCACATGTGCATTCCAATGTCGAGTTTGTGTATTAAGGCCAAGATGTCTCCTGAGATGAAAAGAAACACAACTGACTGATTTATTGATTTAATTCAAGAAGATCCTATAATCCAAATAAAATATGTCCCTAAGTCCCAGGGTGGAATTTCCTAATATTCACAACCAGTTTGTTAGCCAATAGAGGGTTAGAAAATCTCAAGTGGGTTTGAATTGTACTAAGACCAAAAAGATCTTATTACTGTAGTGGAGATGGTCAGCAAGTAACACTGAAATGAAGTCATAGTTCTGGTAGTACATTGCTTCCCAGTGTACCAGGTTTGAGATCCTTGTGCAGGCAACAGCTGACATGTTTGCAAGTAAAGAGCACATGAAAGCAGGGGGTAGATTCTTCTTTTTTACAAAATGCTTTCTCCTCCTCCTCCTCCTCCTCATCTTCCTCCTCTTCCTCCTCCTCCTCTTCTTCTTCTTTTTCTTCTTCCTCCTCCTCCTCCTTCTCCTCTTCCTCCTCCCTCTCCCATCCCACCTCTCTATCTCCAGTCATTTATGCCCTTCAAAATATTCATTCCATCAGCCATGCAATGAAACTTTGTCAATGTGTAGCCACCAGACTTGACCTCTATGGCAACTATTTACAAGACTACAACAGCATGTGCTAGAAATACAATAAAATCCAAAACCCTACAAAAGAACAAAGAGGAAATTGCACCATGCTGTAACTGGCTGGGAGAAATGAATAGTAGTGACATTCCTAACAGTTTTATTATGAGTCTTCAGTACTTCACATGTGTGGCACTTCTTCATCCTTTCCTCGGCCTCTTGAAGCAGGGTCTGTATTTATTTCCATTTACTAGGAGAAGAAGCTAAGAGCGAGTGATGCTAAATGATGGATTTGTGTTCACACAAAGCCATCCTAAGTCACTGTCTAATGCCTATTAAAAAAAATGTCATTTACTTCCTTGTCAGAACATGTAGGGAATGAGATGGGGTGCTAGGGTCAATGCATAGCACTACAAAAAGATATATATATATTTAAAATATTGTGTGTGTGTGTGCCTTAATACACAAACTTGTCAATGGAATGCACATGTGGTATGATGACATTCTCTGCCATCCAGGTGGGGTTCCATGGTCACACAGAACACTCAAATCTAGAGTTTGACTTCACAGAATGTATATATATATATATATATATATATATATATATATATATATATATATTTCTTAGTTAGAGTTATCATTACTGTGATGAAATACCATAGCTAAAAGCAAGTTGGGGAACAAAGGGCTTATTTGGCTTACACTTTCACGTAGTAGTCTATCATTAAAGTCAGGGCAGAAACTCATAGAGGGAAAAAACTAGGAGGCAGGACTGGTACAGAGGCCATGAAGAAGTGCTGCTTACTGGCTTGCTCATTTCACTCTTATAAAATCCATCAGTCTGGGGGTGGCACCTCACACCATGGGCTGGGCCTTCCCACATCAATCACTAATTAAAATGCCTGAAAGGCTAGCCTACAGTCTTATCTCATGGAGGCATTTTGTTAGTAGAGGTCCCCTCCTCTCAGATGGCTCTAGGTTGTGTCAGGTTGACAAAAGCCAAACCAATCAACCCAAAACAAACAAACAAAAAATACCCACAGTAAAGAATATGAATACAGCAATGCACACATAGACCATAGACATGCACATGTATACTCTCACGACTATCTTCTGTTTATCAAAGGATTTGACCATGTGATCAACTCTGGAGATAGTCCAATATTTTCAGCTGGAGTTATAATAAGATTCCTTTTAGAAATAAGACTCACAGACCAAACCCTGCACCATCTGAAAGGCCACTTTTCCATTTTTGAGGGTTAAGTGGTTGCCCCAGTCCAGTGTGTAGTTCACATTCTATAAATGGCTATTACTCCTCTGTCTGACTCACTGTGTGTATTACAGCAAAGTCATTTACAGATCAACCTATTTTTAGAATCTTAAAGAAACAGATTCTATGGACTGTTTGTTTCTGAGCACAGACTAATGCAAGTGAGAACACATCTAGAGAAGGAACTTCACTACCATTTGTTTCCCTTGATACTGACTCTGTTACAGAGAAGTCTCTGCATGTTAAAGTGTCATAAATTAACTAATAGTAGGATGGCAAAACTCTATGTCAGCACCTTAGTTGTTATGGGCTTATAAGAAGACATTTGAATTTGAATTAAATAATGTATCAGAAATGTATGAGAGTCAATATTTATAATGAGACAAAAGATTACATTACTGGTGTCTATCTTACAACTTTGCAAGATCTAGGCCAAGGAGGTGGCTCAGCAAGTAAGAGGGTTCACTGTGCAAGCCTGATGACCCAAGCTTGATTCCCAGAGCCCATGTAAAGACCAAGATGTAATGGCATGTCTCTGTGGTCCCAGCATTCCTAAGGTTAGAGAGGAGGTGGAGACAAACGAATCACCAGAAGTATTCAGACCACCTAGTCTTGGATCAACTCCTTAAAATTGTCCCCTGACCTCCACAAGGACATTCTGGCATGCATACACACTCACACACACACACACACACACACACACACACACACACACACACATATAACTGTGCCCACCCGAACCCCAACAATCACACGTATAGTTAAAAAATTGTATCTCCAAGATAAGAACATGGGAATACCAGTACCATAAGAGTGAGAGAGATGATGATGATGACAGCAAGGCCAGTCATCAGAGATGTCGGTGACGATGCTGGCAGTGAGACCAATCACCACTATTAGGAGTGATCCTGGATACAACATGCTGCCCTCTGCAGGCATTTAATCCAGATCATATAGGTTTACATTCACACAAAGAAAAATGTGAATGTAAATGCAAATTAATACTTAGGCCAGTTAAATAAATGAAGTAATATATTCCACATTTCAGTCTGTGAATTCTTAAGTCCAAGAAAAACTTGGTTTAGTAACTCACTTTAATTTTATCTTCCTGAATGAAAAAAAGAAAGAAAGAAAAAGAAAAAAGAAAAAAATGGAAGGACTTGACTGTTCCTAGATATAGTGGAGAAGTTTTATTGTAACTCGAAGGGAGAGCATCATCAGAGGCAGGAACCTCTGGGAGAGTCTGAGGGGAACATGGCCCCGAGCTGTCAGGAGATGGGGAGGGGTGAGAAATGAGGATCAACTGACCAAGAGACCAGGAGGGTAAAAAGTCCTCCATAAATGTGCCCAATAACCAAAGGGCGGGATCACATAGGGAAGGGCAGTTGGGGGCAGGACAGTTCCGCCCCTAGGCTGGAGAAAGTTAGGGTAAGGGACAGGTTATGCCAGCCATACCCCTGTTACAGGTAGGGGCTGAGGAATGATGGGAGAGCCTGGCAGCCAGAGTCCACTTTGATATGTTAAATAGGCACTTCAGTTAGCCATTTGTCACAGGTTTGAGACCTAACATTTCCAAGTTTTGAACGTGTCTGCTTGGGATGGAAATCAGAAGCAGGCAAGAAAAATTGAAAATTTGTGAACTGGCTGTCTGTTTAAGCTTTGGAAAGCCGGTGTTTACTTGGCTGGGCTACAATCTATTAGGATTTGATAGCAGATATTTAATGAATGATTTATAAATGATGAGTTTCATAGCTTGGAAATGGTTGAATTCAGTATCTTTTTTAAATCAACATTTATTTTTTGCATAGGAAACTAACGGGCTTTGTGGAAAAGGAGGGTCTGTGTTGCCCTTTGACCCACCACTTCTGTCTCACCCCAGCTGATGTTCCAGTTATTTTAGGGTTGAAACAAGACCTTTTTCTTAATATGCTTTTTATGCTTCCTGGTTAGAATTAAGAGCCAAGACTGGAAAAAGCATTGGGTAAAGTGTAAAGAACTGTTCTGTTCTGTTTTGGTTTTGTTTGGTTTTGTTTTATTCATACCTCTGCTAGCCCCCAAGTTTACTTTAAGTCAGTCTGGCCTAGTTCCCTGAATTTCTATTAGCTGTGTATCTCTCTGCCCTGGTTGACTGTTTTGTTTGTTTATTAGTTTGTTTGTTTGTTTGTTTTTGTCAAGTTGACACAAGCTAGAGTTGTCTGAGAAAGGGGAAACACAATTGAAAAAGCAAGACTCCTTAGGATTGGCCTGTAGACATGCTGGAAGACATTTTCTTAATTAGTGACTGGTGAAGGAGGGCTTCGCCCTTTGTCAGTGGTGCTTCCCCTGGGCAGTTGGTCCTGGGGTGTGAAGGGAAGCTCACTGTGTTAGCCAGGAGGAGCAAGCCAGGACACAGCACCCATCTATGGCCTCTGCATCAGCTCCTGCTTCAATCCAGGTTTCTGCCTTTCCTTAAATTCCTTCAATGATAGACTATGACATGGAATTATAACCTGAAACAAACACTTTCCTCCCCAAGTAGCTTTTGGTCATGGTGTCTTATCACAGCAATAAAACCTAACCAAGGCACTATTCTATAATAGTGCCCCTAGCTTCCTGAGATAATGTCACACGGGTCAATGTGGAGCGTTG
This sequence comes from Arvicanthis niloticus, assembly GCF_011762505.2. Taxonomy (NCBI): domain Eukaryota; kingdom Metazoa; phylum Chordata; class Mammalia; order Rodentia; family Muridae; genus Arvicanthis; species Arvicanthis niloticus. Next base: position 10,852,578 of record NC_047672.1, on the reverse strand, counting down.
ACACCATCTGAGTTTTGCCTCTCTATCAACTGATGTGACAGCCTCTACCTCATCAGATCGTTGTGAAGACGCAGGAAAACAGCACAGTGTGGGGCAAGGGATTTTATAAGCATGTTTTCATTGAATTCCCATGACTACATCAGAAGGTCCAGGCTATCATTATCCCATTTTACAGAGTAGGAAATGAGGCTTAAGAGGGAAGCCCGAGTTACCGGGCAAACACGTACAAAGCTAGAGTGACGCCAGGTTGAGGCTTTGTTTTGACCGTTGTGCATTGGCCCATGATCCCACACATGTAGAAAATGAAGACAACATATACTCTGGTTTATAAGCTGAGTGCCTCCCTGGCATCCCTATTTCTTGCTAGATTAGGTGCCTCCAACTACAAGAAGTACAAAGGACAAGAAAGCCACCCTCCTTATCTGTGTTCTCAGTACTTAGTAAGCACAAAGGGGACACGGAAAAAAAAAAAAAAGTCACCCTCCCCGAGGCTCTCACAGTTGACTTATATAGTCAGAAACGAAGGAGATCCTTGTTAGTGGCTGGAGTTAAAAAAAATCCCAAAGGTCAGTCAGCCAAAACCTCAGCCAGATGTGAGTGTGTGGCCACTGGTCATGCATTTCTCTTTGCTGAATTCCATACAGCCAAGGCAACTGCCTGGCCTCGCTGAAGATCCACAGGGGGAAAAAGTTATGTGTACTAGGGTGGGAAAAAAAATGTGTGATCAGAGTTCTCCCTCAATCTTCAGGAATGCCTGGTTCAGCAGTGTTTACTCCACGGGCGTCCCTCCATGAAACCAGGCAATCGGTCTTCTGCTGGAGAGGAAGAACCAGTTCAAGGCTTCTTTATTGGCTGTTGGTCTTATTAAAATGACACACTATTTTGGTGGTTAATCTACCTCAGTTAAAAATGGTGAAATCATGAAAGCACATTTATTTTAGCCAATAACTACTATTGGTCTATTGGGGCTATTGTAAATCTCTAGCAGAATGTAAGTCGTCATAAAGCACCTTGGGTCCTTTCACCTACTTTTCTATGCCTTCTGGGAACAGGTTGTGAGGAAGACAATAAATTCCAGCCTTTCTCCTCCTCCTCCTCCTCCTCCTCCTCTTCTTCCTCCTTCTCCCAATACTCCTCCTTTTTCTTTTTTTTTTTTTGTCCCCTTAATTTACTGATTCAGTTTACATCCTGATCCCAGCTTCCCTCCTCTCCTCCCAGTCCCACCCCCCACACTCCCTTCCTTCATTTCCTCTTCTTTTCTGAGAAGCGGAGCCCTCTTGGGTACCACCCTATCCTGGGACATCAAGTCAAAGAGGACTAGGTGCATCCTCTCCCACTGAGGCCAGACAAAGCAGTCCAGTTAGGGGAAGGGGATCCAGTGCCAGGCAACAGAGTCAGAGATAGCCCCTCTTCCACTTGTTAGGGGACCCATATGGAGATCGTGCTATACATTTTCTACATATGTGTAACAGGCCTAGGTCCAGCCATGCATGCACATTCTTTGGTTGGTGTTTCAGTCTCTTTGAGCCCTCATGGGCCCAGGTTAGTTTACTCCGTAGGTCTTCTTGTGGTGTTTTCAATACCTCTAGCTTCCTCAATCTTTCTCTCTACCTTTCCACAAGACTCTCCGAGCTCCATCTATTGTTTGGCAGTGGGTCTCTGTATCTGTTATCATCAGCATGAATGTATTTCTGGGTCTGGGTTACCTCATTCAGAATGATACGTTCTAGTGCCATCTATTTGCCTGAAATTTGCATAATGTCTTTGTTTTTAATCCCAGCCTTTCTTCTTCAGAGTGCAAGTATGCTAGGAGCTCAGACACTGAGGGACACATCATTTTTATCTCACATGCATGGTTCACCATTCTCTGTGTATTCTTACGGCAGACCACTATGGTTAAGTCCAGCAACTTCGCCTTGTAGTCTCTTCTTGGCACACACCACAATGGCTTTATCATTTCTACAATTTGAGGCATGTGGTGCATTGTAATCGTAAATATTTGGAATGATTGACGTATAGAAGAGTACAACTTTCAAATACATTTTTCTCACAGGCTCTGGAGGATTAGAATGGCTAAACTCACCAGCTATTGCTGTATATCCAGCTTTTCTCCGAGGTTTTCTCGTTAACTCTTCAACCCTCCCCCAGATGCTACAGAGTGTGTTGTTGTTATTACTATCCCCAGTATATAAACAAGAACACCAAGGTATGATGTAGCTTCTAAATGCAATTTCTTTCTTCCAAATCTAGGAAACTGGGTGGAGGTGGAGTTCTGTGGTACAGCTGTTGTCTAGCTTGTGGTGGGCCCTGGGTTTGATTTCTAGTGATGAGAGAGAGAGAGAGAGAGAGAGAGAGAGAGAGAGAGAGAGAGAGACAAATTTTTATTTGTTTATTTGTCATTGCTGTTGTTTTGTGCATGTTGCCTTTTTAAACCACAGAGTGATGGAACACCACCCACCTGTTACTTTTAAAGAGCATCTTATTAGTCTTAAATGAGACACACAGACTGCTGACTTTACCAGGGAGATCATGAAGAGCCTCTGAGAAAGTCAAGAGCCCTAGGCCATAAGCAGAAGTTTATTCTCCATGCTCTGAAGAAAGGCCATATAAACAATGTAAGCCTCCACGTTGTGCTCCCCCTGCTGTTCAGAGGGAGCCTATTGGGAGCCTTTGGTCAGAAGGAGGGGAGGGGCCGAGGCTTCAGTTTCTTTCTGTTCCTAAGCCTGAGAAATGAGAAACAGCTGGACTCCAGGACAGGGGTTCCTCTCCTCATCTGTTTTTGCTCTCAGGATGGTGAAATAAGTTAGACACAATTCAGAGACTAGTCAGGAGCCTCAATGGTCAAAGTTATTAAAATTTCTAATTTCCTAATATTTCTCCTGCCCCCTACTCTTGTCCACTCTGCCACACCCGGGCCTTCTGCCAGGGCATCTGGCTTTTCCATAATTACCCTCCATCTTTTACACTGGCTGCTGGCCTTTGTTCTGAAATGTATGCTACCATTGCCTTAATACTATCAGCTCAGAGTTTTTGAGAGCCAGTGTTTGGAGACCTTAAAAAAGTGTAAGATCACCTTAAGCATTCAGGAAACTTGAACTCGTAGTTTGTTATTTAACAGAGTCACACCATAGGCTAGAAAAGCATTTCAGCCATACTGCTGTCACTTGGAGAACTTAAACCTATCTCCAGAATGTCTGAATCATTCTTTTGGGGTGGAGCTCAGACATCAGTAGTTTTTGTACATGAGGTCATCACTGAGAACACTGGACTAAATTCATCTTTTGGCTCAAAATTGAAAACCAAAACCCAGAAAGGACTTAGCTCAGAAATATGTAAAATTCATTGAGATGGCCAATTTTGGCTTCCATGAGTTCTCTTAAAATGTAGAAAAGTAGTTTTTGGTATGTGGCCATAGTTATTCACTGAATAAAAAGAAAGGTGAAGTTCATGTCTGTCCTGCGCCAAAGTCTCACGTGGCTAAGAAGGCTCAATTCACCTACAGCCCAAGACAAATGAGGGAAAAGAGTAGAGAATATTTTGGAGACACTGCTGGCCACATCCTCAGTATTCTGGACAACAGACATTGTATGTGACTTAGAACCAAGCAGGGCTGTGGTCACTGTGCTAGTTTAGGGACAGGTCCAGACCTTCATCTGTAAATGATGAAGCAGTAGCACCCTGCCTCACAGGACTGTTCACAGTTCAGATGGCAGAATGGGTATGAAGACTCCAGAGTTGCCTGCCTGTCACAGGGCATAGTGATTCCCGTCCTTCCCAGTGATCCAAAAAGCCCAGGAGAATGAAGGGTTCCTCTCTCATTCGCATGGGCAGGTCTGCCTGTGCCTGTGGTGTTGGTCAAAAAGGTGACTGTAAAGTTTCAGAGATATATGCAAGGGACTCTCATGCCTGTAAGACAGTAAAGGAAACCAGAGATCTTGGGCTTCTGTCATCTGTGCTTAGAGCACACAATTCAGATACAGCACATGCACAGGACTCCTGACCTTACCTGTTTATTTACTGAAAGCCTGTTGGAGTCAAGGCCATGGAGCACCAGATTCTCCCCAGAAAACTAGCATCTGTCACCCTTCCTGGTCTTCAAAACCTTACTAAAGATTTTTTCCCACCAAAGAACAACAAACAGACCCCTTCAGGGCCAGATACGAGGGTGTAGCACAGAAAAAAAATTTTTTTTCTTCAAGCAGGGAAGAAATGGAGGAGACGGCTAGAGCAAGAATCTGCAGTGGCTGCAATGGCAGTGGGGCTGGGATGGAGGAAAGTAGAAGCTTAGAGAACACAAGGCACCAGGACCTGCCAAAGAACTGTAGTGCTGAGAAAGCAATGGCATCATGGGGGTGGGGGGTGCCATAGACTCAGTGGCAGCACCCGAAGAACCAGAGGAGTTGAGCTACCTGCTCTCACTTTTAATACACTTTCTGCAGAGTTTATGACAAAAATCAGTTGAAATGTTCTGTGCTCTGTTCCTTTACTCAGCAACCATTGGCTAAGTATCTATCACTAGACCAGAATTTGGGCCTAAGAAGCAGGAAGAACATCCTGCCTCGTGGAGATTACAGTCTGTGATGGAGAGAGCATTGGATAGACACTGGATGTTGAGCGCTTAACTGCATTAAAAACAAATGATTTTTTTAAAAATGGGCTAAACTCCCAATGTATCTTCTCATGTTCTCTCTTCCTGCTTTACCCAGGACAGTGGCAACGGCTCTGACTTAGGAATCAGTCTGTCCGTTTGGATAGAGTTTACTGTGTACTGATTTTGACACTGGCCAAATGGTACCTCTGTTTGTCTGAAAAAAAAAAATCGATGAATTAAAATTACAGATCATTGTATCCGGTAAAGCAGATAATGCTTGTCAATTCCTTAGAGACACACTTAGCATACAGTAAGCACCCAACACAGATTAGAGTGTTAGGATTGATGGTCCTGAGGATGATAAGAAAGAGAGGCTGAGGATAGATGGGCAGAGGCAGGTCCTGCAGAAATATCAGTCGACTAATCTATCCCCCTGTTCTCTGCCTCCTCCCTTCCCTTGGAGAGTTGTTCTGGAGTCACACACCCTGTGTGCAGGCCAACCAAGCTGTTTAACTGCTTTCAGTCCCTAAATTCTTCTTTCTGACCTGTACTGACAGAGCAGAGAGGATCTGGGGCAGCCAGCAACTCTGTTTAGGTGAGCAGGCAGGCTGGCAAGAAAAGAGTTTTTCTGCTCCGAAAGATAGTAAGAGCAGTCAGGGGTTGGAGAGATTGTGTTTCTTTTGGTAGATTCATCAGCCTTCAGCATGAGGCCAGAAGATTCTCCTTCTGGGGTAACCTTTGCTACTTGAGAGTTGTGTTCTTGTTCCCAAAGGTCTGATTTTTCCTTAATTCTGATATCCTGGAGAGCTGTCTTGTTTTCAATAAGGAAAAGTGTTAATAAGTTGCAGCAGTTAATCTTTGTTAGAGAGACATCATAAGCATGTTAAAGGCTTTTGATCACGCTGGCTTTTCACTGTCACGGAAACACCAACACTGAATAGGTTCCCCTAAGTGCAGAACCCGTGAGCAGTGAGAGATTAAAGGGCATAGATTTGGAAGGATGGGATGCTATGGCACAGCCACAAAATATGGGATTTCAAGGTGGAACAAAACCATGAGATCTCTCTCACAAGCCAACGTTGCAAACACAATGGGGAGCTTTCCAAAGAGCCTGAGAGAGGGTTCAGCACCTCCTAGGCTGCTGTGCACTCACTGGCTCCCATACCACCTGTTTGTGTGAGGGCTCTTGTGTTTTAAATTTTCAGGGAGCACAGTTTCTATAACCGTTTGTTTTCCTCCAGTATATCTAAACCATAACACTTATTCTATTTACTTGACTCAAACTAAACCCACTTATCCCTCCTCCAAAAGGATGTATCTTTTTATTTCCCTTGAAATTTCTCCTTTTCTGACCCAACATCCCAGTTTAGTTGTTGTTATTGCCAAACAGGTACCGTAAAAATCTATAAACCTGGCAAACTGTTTTCACCTCAAACAACAGGTGATGAAGTATCTAGTCCTATGACAATTTTGAGGTCAATGGGAAATCTATAGCGCAATGCAATTTATTTGATTTTTAAGTCTGTGCTTTTTTTTTTTTTTTTTTGGAAAGCTCATGGCTATTTAAACCAAGTGCTGAAATAAAGCATCCATTTCCCATCTTCACTTGACACAGAGCATCTTCAGGTATCACACTGGGGATGCTGATGCTGAAAAGGTTTGTGAAAACAAAACATGCCACTACTTAAAACTCTAGCCATACAAGGACACATGGTCAAGTGAAGCTGGCAATGAGTGGGACTCTAGGTTGTATCTGGGAAGTTATAATCACCATCATTGAAGATGTTTCCATATAAAGAGCAGTGGTGTAGTTAAGAGTCCCAAAAAACTCCCAGATATATTCTCAACCATTTCCCACCTTGATCACCATACGAGTAGCAGAGACCGTTTTCCCAGAAGGGGTGCTAATAGGTTCTCTGACTGTTTACCCAACATTTTTTTTATTGAGAATTTATCTTGTGTTCCAAGAAGAGTGGGTATAGGGAATTAGCACTGTGGCTCATGCTCGGCAAGAAAGAGAAAAGTAGGCACCTATATTAGTGAATAACACAAATTAGTAAATTACATAATGAGGAAGTGTTTGGGGTGGGGTTAGAACCCAGAGCTCTGTCCTTAAAACGCATGATTTCAGCCACCACAAGTATCACCAGTGGAGGACCAGGCACGGTGTGTCTGTAATTCCAACATTTCTGAGGGAGGAGTATTGTTGAGTTTCAGACTAGGCTCTATAGCAAACCCCTGTCTCAAAATAATAATAACTCATGATGAAAATAATGATGGTGATGGTTACAATGAGTGGGATCCAGAGATATGTAGGAACCGTCCAACCTTCATCACCCTGGATGTATCTTGGACAATGGCTTCTTCTTTTTGGCAGCGTTTCAGAGATCTTAGCTTTTAAGTGGTGTGTGCTTTCATGTGCCCTCCCCGCTTTGGGATACATAGAAGCTCCACGTTTCTCTCTTAACAGGGACTGAGTGACCTTCTATAGATTGTTAGTAAAAAAGTTTTAAAAGCCAAGCATCAAAAATGCTCACTTACAATCCCTACTGACACCTGCTCTTTGACCCTCTGAGCAAGACTCAACTTCATGAGATTCAATCTCTTTGCTTAGAAGAATGTCAGCCTCCCAGACTTTGTAGATTCTCGTTCATTCACTAAATTCTGAGCATCTTGAATGTTCCAGGTGCTTTTGGCAAGTTACTAGCTGAACGTTCGTGATAAAAAGATTTGAGTAGTTGCCTTTTGTAGAGTGTCTAGCCAAGTGTGACCGGGGATGGCCTCTCCAAGGAGATTGTGTCAGAAAGGTGAAAAGACATCTTGTAGATGAAGATCAGGCAGTTTCAGGCCGGGACTGCTTTCCCAGCTAGAAAACAGCATCAAATAGCAACTTATCATGTATGTGTGGAAGTCACAGTGTAAATAAAAAGAGCCAACCCCACATGAGACTGTCTCGTGCACACTGAGAAAACAACACAGGACACTTGCAAAGCACAGCTTAGACCACATTCCTTCCATCAAGTCAAGATGTACATCCCAACGTAGTGATATGCTCCCTTTCCACAAGATAACAGCCTTTATCCCGCTCCCATACAGCAGACTTTTGGGTGTCTGGACTGAACAAACATATCAGTAGTGTTTTTCATGATTTCCGACAACTACCAAAGCACAGAACTTCCTCCCTCTTTCCCCTTCCCATTTCCTCTACCTCCTGCCCTCGCAGATTGGGCAACAATTTCAGAAAACTTCCTGAAAGCAACTGATGACAGGACATGTGTGTCTGGAGTCTGACCTGCCTGGTTGGGGCCAGGAGGATGTATTAGATGAGGGAGGCTGTTGCTTGTTGTCCTGTCTTCATCTAGGGTGACTGTCTGTGAGCTTCTATGTTTCAAATAGTTTGGTCTTTAGATAATTTGCTAGCTATCCTTAAAAATAACCATGATGGGATAAAGAGGCTGGATAATGATCTCCCTCCCCCCACCCCCACACACACATTAACCATGGCCTTTTGATGGTTCCTAGCTGCTCACCTAATGACAACTCTGGCTACGGGGGATATGGAAAGGAGAGGTACTTGGTCTCAGTGGCAAATAACACCTATGTTTTTCCTCTTCCGGGAAGTAGGCTTTTCCTCATTTCCACATTTGGCATCCCAGCTCCCCAGACTCTTCCTTTCCCAATTAAGTTAGTAGCCATTTATCTCACTCTCTATGACGTCATCTGTTGCTGCTTTTCTCTCAGTATTCATCATTGTATGAAACGATAGTGTATAGTTTTCATGTGTATGTTTACCATCTGGTCAACTATTACTAAGTAGGCACCGTAAGTCTAAAGCGTTCTCTTGTCCTCTTCTGTATCTTCAGTTGGTAGGATGACATCTGTTGGATAATGAATGCTCAGTGATCAACTGAGGAATGTTTCCATACATAATGAAAGTCAACTTTTCTACCCCTTTCATCATGGTCCAGGTACTCTAAGCACTTTAGACACACTAACTCACTTAGTCCTTATAATAAGTACTCAGCATAGGTATAGATTTTCTGATTAATAAGCCAGGATAAGGTGTTATGTAGCACTCACATTAAATTGCAATGGTAAAGCAAAATACATTGTATGCTGACCTAAATTTTTAACTAAAAATACATTAAAATGGATAAACAGGTAGATCAACTGACCAAAGCACAGAAACGTAAAAATAATTTGTCTCAGGCCAAGAACAAACAAGTGCCAGTATTAGCATTCAATTTCGGACTTGCTAGCTCTAGAAACTACATCTTTACCCTCTATATTGATATTCTTTGTGCCATATCTTTCTCCCAAAAGAAATGTTGGCAACCAGTCGAAACTAACCAAATAAACAAACAACTCTTTTGCAATGAAACATGATAGGCTTGACACAAGGACTCAATCACACACATGTATGTGTGCCTACGCATATGTGTATGGAAGAGGAGAAAAAAATCTTGCACTGTGAATCTTCTCTCATTCAGGGATCTCAGTCATCAGGAGTTGGTTGCCCCTACCTCAGAGGACGCCCTAGAATGGAGCAGAGAGCACATCCCTTTTATCATTAAATGCCCTGCCACTCTACGCATAGTGAGCAAGGCAGGTTGATAACAGTGGTCATGAACTTCCTAGTTGTCCTTTTGATTTGTGACCACTTCGAGCACAGTCAGCTGTGGAACTGCCAGTGTTAGTGAGGGGACCCGGAGCAGAGGTTAAGAGAGGGCTGTTCAAGCATACCAAGGCCTTGTGGGCTTCTCCAAAGTCATTACCTAGAGAGAAATCACTCTGAGACTCTCTGACCTCACATTTTGGCCACATGTTCTCAGGTCTCATGATAACCATCTTGCTGCCTCCTTCTGTTCATGAGCCATTGCTCTGACTATAAAGTAAGGCCAGAGCAAGTCCGGTAGCCAGGACTCTGCCTCTTAAACAAAGTGTAAGAAGAAAACTCAATGAGCCTGTCTTCCTGACACTTTGATCAGTAAGATGCCCAGGCGAAGAATAGAACAAGATGACTGAGAACATTCCGGAGATGTTTTTCTTAGAAGTTGATCCTGCTTTGTATGTGTGATCTTGGTGTTTCCTAGTCTAGCCGTGTACAAAGTTTTCATGCAAATGTCATTTAAGCACAGCTCTCCCATCTGGCCCACTCCTGGACAGTGGTCAGCAGCCTTTGAGTCTACAGAAGTTTCCTTTTAAGAAACCCCTTTTTTTCCCCTCTCAGACCACTTGATCAAATACATGCAGGTTCAGGAACCAAATAAAGTATCTATTTTTTGATGTAAAGGTCAGAATACATCCATATTTTTGATATGCTTTTATTTTAAATATAGTAGTTACTGTATACTTTACTCTTTATGAAGCAAAAATATTGAAATTATATATTTCTATATCATTTTGATACTTTGATTTTAAAAATGATTCTAGATTATATATAAATAAAATACATTTTCATTATGTTTTCTTAAATATTTTAGATGACCCCAATTCCCTGCTGCCTGGCTGTTTCAGGTCCTTGGGAGTCTTGCCTTGTGTATCTTGTTTTTCTGCCTCAGTTGTAAAACGATTCTCCCAACTTACATGTGGAACTTTTATAAACTGGTTCCATTTCTCCATAGATTGCTAGCCGAATGACCTGTCTTCTCAACTGTTTTCTCACCTGGCTCTCTTACTTCGGACCACTTTGCTTTTTGAGTGTCTGTCTAGATGCCTAATTTAGTTCTTTAATTCTGAATTTCACTTCCTGTATGATTCTTGTAAATATTACTGTATCCTTTCCTAGAAGACAAAGACGCTTCACCACTGAGCTCTGTCAGTTAGGAATGCATTTGTCTAGAAGCAAGCTTGCAAGCATCAAACAAACAAACGATAATAATGATTTCCTCAGGTCCACCAGTCTTTGTTTTGTCTCGTGTATTTTCTATGTACTCTACCTTACACTTACGCATCCTATTTCATACTTTCTCCTCTGTGTTGAAGAGGGATCCATGGTTTTGAAGGAACAGGAGGGGTGATAATATGAGAAACCACTGGCATTTGTTGGTCACTAACTGGTCTCCAGACATTAGGAAGTACTTGCTATGTACCTAAGTCAGTAGACAAGTCTTGACATTTTGTCTTTTTGGTCATCCGAAAAAAATGGGCCACCTACCTGTGTTGGTTAGCTTTATGTCAGCTTGACACAAGCTAGAGTCATCTGAAAGGAGGGATCCTCAATTGAGAAAATGCCACCATAAGATGAGGCTTAAGGGCATTTTCTTAATTATTGATTGATGGGAGAGGGTCCAGCCTATTGTGGCCTGGTGGCCTGATGGTTCTGAGTTCTATTTAAAACAAAATGCAGACTGAGCAAGCCAAGAGGGGCGAGCCAGTAAGTAAGCAGCACTTTTCCATGGCCTCTGCATCAGCCCCTGAATCTAGGATCTTGCCCTATTTGAGTTCCTGTCCTAACATTTTCCTCCCCAACTTGCTTTTGCTCGTGATGTTTCACCACAGCAACACACACCCTGACTCAAGACACCTTCAGGCTGTGACTGCCCAGATGGTAAGCTGGACCCTCTTGAATCTTCACAACACTATTGTGCCTCTTGAGAAGTCTGTCTGCCGTCTATCTATATTCATTCTGGCTTAAGGATTTTGTTTCTTTAAACCTACCCACTTCAGCCTCTTACTCCATAGGATCTCTGCTGCTTTTCAGAAATCCATTTATTCATCCACACTGTTTTCAGTTGGAAATTACTCATTCATGCACAGACAGTCACATTCCAGATCCATCTATGCCAGTTGACACGGCTCTTCCCAAACTCTTGGCAGCCCACCTGACAATTCCAAATTGTTCCCAAACCATGCCACGTTCAGGCAGCTTGGACCCGTGAGCCAAGCTTTCTAGAGCAATAAACAAAGCTTGTCCAGCAACCTGTCAACTGAGTATGCCAAAGGAGACAAACAAAACCAACAAATCACCATTGAGCAATAAAAATCACAGGATTGCGGAGCTGGGTGAAGGCTCAGATGGATTTGCTCCATCTTCCTCTTCGTTGTTCTTGGTTTAACGTGCGCTTCTTTTATCTTTGTATTTCAATATTTTTTTTCAGTTTCGATATATTCAAGCAAGGCTCTTTACCTGAGAAAAGCAAATGAAGCGCAGTAACACACAAGCTGTGGTCAAGCACCATGATTATGGTGTTTACCTACAGCATCCTCCCCGAGGCCATGTCAGAGCCTGTCTGCTGGGGGGGTGGGAAGACTCAGGCCTGCAGAGGAAGCATACCGGCCCTTCCAGCTGGACTGTGTTCAGAGGGATTCCATGTGACCTTGTCACCTAGGAAAGGGCTGGTGAGCATTCGGCAGTCTGTGCCACCAGTGACTTCCTCAGTCTTGCCTTCCCTCAGCACTCCTGACGCAGCAGAGGAGTCACCACATGGTAGAAGCCCCTTCTTCTCATGCAGCTCTTAACGTCTACTAAAGCAAAATAACTTGTTTCTATAGCTATTTGTTTATGGTTCCTTCTGCTAGACTATAAATTCCGTAATAACAGACATTATGTCTGCCTGTTGTATCCTGTTGTTTCTGGGTAAGATGGCCACACTCATCTTTAGCTTCTTACTTTCAATTATGGCCTACAACCTGACCATCTGTGTTCTGTATATTGTTTAGCACCTTGGAAAGTCTATAGTTTTCTTTTCCTCTTTCTCCCTACCATACCTGCCCTGTTCAAGCCCTCGTCACCTTTTCTCTGTTCCTCACGTCCCTCAGCAGCTAGTGCTGTGTTCTCCAAATGAACATGGGTTCCATGGTGTCCCGTTTAGTTCAACAAAAATGGAAGGCTACTGTTTGCTTGATTTACCGTGTACAGCTCAGTATAATAACTTGTTCTTGAGATGACTACACAGTAGTGAGTGAGACTAATAACAACTCCAAACGCTTGGCAGTCTTCAAATAGGTTCAGGGGTAGAATGCTTGTATAACATGCCTACAACTCTAGGTTTGAGCCCAGCCTGGCAAAAGTTGCTGAAAAGCAAACAACTTCAATATGAAATTTTAACTTGTGACAACCCTCACTTTGAAGACAACAAGAAGAGTGTTGTAATGGAGACTAATGTGACAGAGCGAGATGGTGGGTGGCAGATGAGTGACATGGATTAGGCATAAAAGATCAACCTCAAATGACACTGTGGAAGAGATTGTAGTCACACAAAGGCCAAGAGGGAGGGATTTGAGCAAATGAGCCAATGGTAGGACAGCTCATGAGGAACCTGCTGTGTCCAGCTTTCCAATGCTGCATCCTCTCTTGTCGTCTACTAGGCTCACACTCCAGAACTGTGCCATCGAGTTATCTCCAATTTAAAAAAAAATGCCAGTAAAGTATGTTTACAACTTTAAGTCAGGCTGTATCCATAGCTATCCTTGACAAAGTATGGCTATATTCAGACACAAGGGAAGCAGATGAGAGACTGGACAGTCTTAAAAACCTTAGTCTGTGAATCAAGGCTGTTGTCATGGAGCCTTCTCCTTGGAAAAGTAAGACTGTTGATAACTGGTGTCTAATGGAAGGCGCTGAGTGCTCTGTGCTTTGACATTGAATTTTAAAGTGTCATTGTGTTTTCCCCCAACTCTTAGTGTCTATCATAAGCATGGAGGAGTAGCAGACTCCAGATCTGGAAATGAGAGGTTTGAGGCAGTTGAGAACTTAGTATTGAATGATTATTCAGTTATCAAATGTATTGTAGGAATACATCTTTTGTGAGTTAATACATACCTTTAAAGCATTTTATTATTTGCCTCTGTCACTAAAAGAATTTCATCTTTGGGTGAAACTAATGATTTATGATGTTTAATTAATGGTATGCCTTAGGTTTCTCCTGTAATTTTTTTTTATATTTTTGTGCTTCTGTAGATTTTGTAAAGGGGTTCTTGAGAGACATACTAGCAAAGACATAGATTGACAACCTATAATTTATTACAGACACTGTAACCTTGTTCATGATGTTATGGTTCCTGCCTTAATTCAAATTACTATCCTAAAAAAGAAGGCACACACATTCATGCTCATAGTGCATACACACACACATACACACACACACATACACACACACACATACACACACACACATACACACACACATACACACACACATACACACACACACATACACACACACACATACACACACACATACACACACACATACACACACACACATACACACACACACACACACATACACACACACACACACACACACACACATACACACACACACACACATACACACACACACACACACACACACATACACACAGAGAGAGAGAGAGAGAGAGAGAGAGAGAGAGAGAGAGAGAGAGAGAGAAAGTTCAATGTTAAACATGAGAAAACACAATTGACATTGTAGCTTCTGTATCAAGTGATAATGTAGTCTGTCTTCAGATTAGAAATTGGTCAATGTAACATATGAAAATCCCCCAACACGAGAAAATTTATTGGTGTTTTCGTATAAAAAAAATCAAAAACCAAAACATTTATATGCATGAGTGTTTTGCCTGCCTGTGTATTTGTGCACCATGTATATGCAATGCTCACAGAGGCCAGAAGAGGGCATCAGATCTCCTGTTACTGGGGTATCAGATGATTATGAGCCATCATGTAGATGCTGGGAACTGAACCCAAGTTCTCTGGAAGAGCAGCAAAGGCTTAGCCATCTTTCCAGCCTTTGAAGTGTTCTTTATCCAATTCCCACTATAACTCAGAAAACAAAACCCGAAAATCTATAATAATGCTTTGGTAAGTTTTCATTGTAATTACAATCTACTTATGACAAGTGATGTTTATCATTTACATAAATAAGCACATATAAATAGGAAAAACTTTAAAATAAAATTAATTTAATTTAAAATAGATGTATTACTTATACTATAGCACAATGCATACTGTAGTTCTACACATGAAGTTGTACGTGTCTAGTACTAAACATAAAATTGAGTTTAGTTTGGAAAACACAAACCTAGACTCTGAGCCTGCACGCATTTTTCCCTCTTTTGATGTTTTTATTAGAATATATTACTGAAAAGTTGGTTAGAACATGAACAGAAAATACCTTGCAGATTTCTTCCCAAATATCAGAGAAGTAAAGAGTATCCCTTCCCTTTGATTATTAATTATATGAGAGGAAAGTCAGCAGGTCAGCTTGTCTGTGGTACACTTTAGCCATGACTTCTGTGTGAGTTCTGTAGGGACTACAGGGAGCAGGGACGTTCAGTGCCTACACCTGGCACCGCAGTCTCGTGCTGTGCTTCCTAAGACTTCCTGGCATTTGTTCCTCTGCACTGACTAAATAATCATGATCAAGCATAATGGTTCAAATATTTCTTGATAACCAACTGTGGTTGGCTGCATTCATTGGCATTGATCTTTGCTTGCGTCTTAGCATTATCTAGAAGAAGTCTGGTATTCTGGTGCAAGTATGGCTTTAATCTTAGAACTGATCAGAATGCAACAACACAAACTTTCTTAATGCAAATGGTCCTTACTGGAGGTCAGCAGACATGCCTCTGCTCTGTAGTAGGAATTGAGCATTTTAGTCATGTTAATCTTTATTTCTCAAAAATAGCATTGAACAATATATTTAAATTCAGCAAGAGGAGCATATTTCAGTGTTTCAAAGCTCTTGAGTGGTTGGAAATAAAGATTTCCATCATTCCTTCATACTTGGTTTCTCACTGGAACTTGAATAATGAAGCTTAAATAATGGGCATTAGACATGGGTCCAAAGAACTCACCAAACCTTATTTTGTGGTGATCAGTGACAGACTACAAGGTATTTCTGGGCAGGCATCTCATCTGCTATGAAGAAAGAAGCATTTCTTTGCCTAGTTTTAATGAGAGCATACAGAAGTGTTGTAAACAAGGTTTCTTAAGCACTTACAGTATTTCATGCTGAAACTAACACTTTTACTGTGAAGTTAAACTATCTGCCAATAAGCCCTGCCCAAGTCCACAGGGACGCCTTCCTGGTTGTACCCCTGGTCTATAAACCTATGTTTGCAGAAACACAGTGGCACACACACACACACACACACACACACACACACACCTATAAGGATATAATTAGCATCCTTTCATGCAGTGACATTATATGCAGGTTCCATGTTGTTACACTTGAGTTCATTGATAACACTTACTTATGTCATAGTTCAGCTTCATTCATGCTCTCAGAGGAGACCATGAATATGGTGATAATGGTTAAAAACCGACAAAAATGTCTTTCAGAGAACAGCAATGTCAAAGTCAGAGTGCCAACAGCCACTAGCCAGAACTACAGATGTTTGGCTGTTCATTTTATCACTTGGATAAAATGTTCTTTTCTATTATTTCCATCAAATGAATACTTGTGACAAGACAGATAAAGAAAAAAATAGACTGAGACTGAGAGCAGTGTTTCTTTTATGGTCACCATGGGGAAAAGCTATGGAAATAGCTTTCATATGCTAAGTTCCATAAATACAAAATGAACCTTAAAATAACGACCAAACATCGTTTTCAAACTTCCACGCCTCCTGCAAGTGTATGGCACTCACGCCTTCCCTTCTTTACAATGGCTGTCCCTACCCGGCTCCCTGGAGAGAGCCACACATGCCTGGTGCATCAGGAGAACTTTGTCTTTACCTTCAGTTCATCAGCTGTTGCAGTAGAGCCCTGTGTAGGATTTATTTTTTTTTTTCCCAAAGACTCACTGAGTCTTTTTACATTTTACAGCTTCCCCCAACTCAAAATCCATGAAACAGCTGTGTTGAGGTCCCATTCTGAATACTTGTTTCTCCAAATGGACGACAAGCCTCATCCTAAAAACTCTTCTCCTAGCCAGCTCTATATGAAGTTGGGGATGTACCGTCAAAGACTTTTGTCCCGCTCCTAGCAACCTGCCGAGGACATGCAATATTCCTGGAAGACAACAGTCTCCAGTTAACAATGGTTGGAACCCTGGAAAAGATTAGACTATCTGCCCCTGACAATTCTCACAAATTGGACACAGTGGCTAAGTAGTGTAGGGTAGAAATCCAGAAATGAGTGGAAGGGTTCTAAGTAAGCCCCCATAGGTGACCTCTGTGGGAACTATGGTTTAGTTGTGAAAGGCAGGGCTGCGATTTCAAGGGGGAAATGAAGGAATGTTGGGCCTAGGCACTGGGTGTGACTCAATGGAAGAGTTTAGGTTTAGCATTCATGGGGGATGGGTTAAGTCTCTAAGGGATGAAAGAAATGGGGAGAGAGAAGGGGAAAGGAAGAAAAGAGATGGGAGAGAAAGAAAAGTCAAGTATTTGGTTACTGAATTCATTTGTGTGCCAAAATAGCTGACAAATGCAACTGAAGGAAGAACAAGTTTATTCCGTTCATAGTCCTAGGACACATCCATTATGGCAGGGGACGCACGGTGGCCCGAGAGATGTGTCTACAGTAGGGAGCAGAGAGTGCAGACTGTTCATGCTCAACTCACCCCCTCACTTTCCGCTCACCTGGGATCCCAGGCCCTGGAAATGCTGCTGCTGTTTTTAGGGTGGGTCTTAAGACCACAATTATGCTTCCTTACAGATGATCCCTAACAGACATGCCCAGAGGCACTTACTCTCCTTCCCTAGCGATTTCTATGTGTTGACAGTCAAGAGTATGCATCCTGGGAAGGGAAAAGAAAGGGTGAGGAGGAAAGAGGAGTGGGGGCTGGGAGAATTCCCTTATCCAGATGGACCTTCTTGGAAAGGCCATTGTTGAGAAAAGCAAACATGAACCTAAAGAAATCTAATGACTGACCAACATCCACACACACCTTTGTCGTTAGCCACGCTCAGAACAAGGGCATCCTGGCTTCCCACTTGCATTCAACCTATTCTGCTGAGAGACTTGATCTCAGACATCAGTTGCGAAGGTCAAGAAGGGCAGGCACTCTTTTCTGGTGGAGAGAAACAGAACAAGACCCCACATTTCCAAGTACAATCTGAGCGTGACTCTGCATTCTCAGCTATACCATTTCTCTACAAGAAATGAAATGATAAATTAAGCCAAAATAAAAAAGCTTTTATTATTATTATTTTTAATAAACCTGACTCATTGCTGTCACCTTTCATTCCTCTCCTCCCGGGGGCTAGCCTACTGCCTCCTTTTGTGGTTTCTCCTTTATTCTTCCATTCAGTTTCTCTTACCTTCAGTCCCCACCCCATTAGTTTTTAGACTAGTCCATAGAAACCAGAGATACACACATGGAAACACATCTAAAACCCAGTGTGGAGGGGTAAACATCTATGCTCTGTTGTCCTGTGTGTGTCTGCATGTCCATGTCACGTGAAGCAAGGCACAGGAGTACTGGAATTAGTAAATTTCCCCACGAATAACTGGGTGCAAGATGGCCTTTCCTCCACCCAGAGATTGTACTGGAACCACAAATTAGACTCTTCATTGTTCTTTGTTTCCATGTTTAAAGTTCAATGTGAAATAGGTTTTTTTTTTTCCTGTGAAAAATAAATCTGAAAACAATAAGTCTTGTTCATTGACATAAACCGCTGTCAGTTCCTTGTGGGACCTATGCTGATAAAAACCAGGGGGAAACTATTTTATTGGCAATGCAAAGAATTTTTGCCTGTGGAGATTTTTTTTAAAGTTCAACAGCAGTAAAGGTGGGGACAGAAAGCAAACAAGCCCTTAAAATCTCTCTGCCCCGCCCCAACCCTTCGTCCCAGTCCCAGGTGACATAATTAAAACACAGAAAGTGAGAAGCTGTTACCAACCCAACCATTTGAGCTTAACAGAATCATGCATTTACCAACTTCATTTTATTCCATTTTTTAAAAATAGCTCAAGCCGAACATTGCTTTCTGTTTCACACACAAAGGCCTTTTCTGCGTGGGAGGGTTTTAATATGGTTTGCCATCCAGCTTGTTAGTGTTCGGCAGGGAACTGGCCGGGCTGCATGGGGCAAGACCCACTGTGCTGCTATTACACACACAGATGTGAACTTCATTCCGTCCATGGAAAAATGTTCTGCTGGAGGGCTCATAGATTAGCCACAAGTCAATCCTGGTAAGAAAGTATCTGAGCTGGCTCATGCACTCTTTGTGGAGTTTGGAGGGAATCAGAATAAAGACTGGGCAGGTCTGGATGTGACCACGTGACAGCTAGCATATTGGTTGAGAACGGTAGTAACAAGCAAGCCTCTACAGTTCCAGAGTGTGTAGATTTGTTCCAGTCATACAAGAGCCTGCGAGGGGAAAGCAGAACTTTTAACCTTAGTCTTTGATGTTTGACACAGCACTGTCTAGAAGCTGGCTTATCCCCTCTTACACCACCAACCCCACAAATACACTACAGCGCTTGGCTGGCACTGGAATTCTGGAGACTGAAAGGCTTGTTTTCTCAATATTAGGTTTCTAATGCTCACTATCTAAAGGGTTCGCCACAGCTCCTGCATTGAACTCAGAGACTTTATAACTCCTTTCTTTCCACTTAATTTTGTGACTGCTTCTAAGAATCCAATCAGCAGACTCATAGATTTGAGCCCTGGGACTAGCCTTCCTGGAAAATTTTTTAAATGCCTGCAAACTCCCAAGGGAACCTGTCGGCTAAGATTAGGCACACTCATCCAAGGTCACCAAACGGCTGGAGCATATGGGTTGAATTTCTAGGTGTCTATGTGTCTGGCGCTCCTCTTCCATTCCAAACTGGTGAGAGAAGAGTGTCTTATTTTCCATTGACAGTGTCCACCAATCCCCAAATGACCCGTGGCCGTGCTCCCTCCCAGAATCTCTGCCTTACGCACAGCACATGTTCTCTCTCAACTGAACAAAATGGTGTGCTCTTGGAAATGGTGGGTTCTTACACTCTATCTGTGTCTGTGTGTCCACGATGGCAGATAAGAGAAGTGTGTACCTCATAGCCTATTGAGAGCCTCTTTCTGTGGTTCAGCTAGATGTATCCTAAATGTAGGAGGACTTCAAGAGTTGTCAGGCTTTACCACTATGAGGGTCACTAATTCAGCCGCAGGCAAGTCTGTGCAAGATGGCAACTCTGCTCTTCACTATATTGGTGGCTGCAAATGGGGACATCATGGAAGATGTGCCCCACAGGTACTTGGGCTGAAAAACAGCTAAGGCCTTACCTCAGGCTCTCCAGAGTAGCACCAGAGGAAGGAAGAGTTCTAGGCCTTCCAATGGGGCTATCAGATTGTTTTGGAGTGAGCCCACTGGGGAGGAGGGGTAGGGTGTATCAACAAATCTGCTTTTCATGATGGCAAACAAAACAAAACAAAAAACCTTGTTTTAAAAATATAACTGTTTCTCAGACTTCTAATATCTACCCCCAATGCCAACCAGGAAACAAAGGGACTCATCGGTGAATGAACCTCAGGGATTCAAATAAAAGCTATGTTTCAACTTGTGACCTTCTTGGCAGATCTTAGGGATGGTTAAAACGAAAGAACGATACATGTCAGAAGGATTGGAATGTATCTAAATTCGATACATGTCAGAAGGATTGGAATGTATCTAAATTACTAATGTATCAAAATGAAGAGAATCTACTGACCCTCGACAATAGTTTGTTTTCTACAGACCCGCTTTGGTCCCCACAAGGCCACTTCCCAGCCGTCTTCCTAGATTTCTCTTCCTCAAGTGTGGTGATCACTTAGCACCGCAGTGATACTTAGCACAATCCAGGGAGTGCTTATGCTGATTAGAGCAGAGACTGTAAGACTAGATGGGACCACTACCAGCAGCTTGAGGTCCACGCTGCCTTCAGAAGGAGGTTCCTCAGTACCTTATAAATAGGGCCTTCCTGTTCCAATTATGCTTCTAGTCTCATGGTGACCTACCCTGGAGTAAGAGAACACTGCTGGAAGGTAGGTGGCTTGAAGAATGATCTCCTCCTCTTATCCTACAAACTGTGGGTCCTTTTATATTATAATTGCTACCAGAATGAGATCCTAATTGCCCTTTGATCTTTACAAAAGAGAAGATTGTAGCCTGGGCCTGGAATCTCAGCCTTCTGGATGACAGTATGAGATGACAATCCTGTTGCTGGTGGGGTCTTTCTGAAAACCAGATAACTGTGTGTGGTTTGTTTGTGGGTTTTGGATGCTGGTGGGTATCAGTGGGCTGTGATGCTGTGTGTGACTTTAGCGATTTTGTGATCTCTGGATCTATAGAATGCTTGCACTAGAGTTTTGCAAGCACCTGACTTATATAGATTATAAAATCTGAAAGTAGAGAGGAAAAAAACAGAATAGTTACCCATATCTATGACTACTTGAAGGACCTAAACCCCATTTCTATTGAGAAGAGAAAGAATGGAGGGGGAAAGGGGTAGAGGGGGAGAGGGGGAGAGGGGGAGAGGGGGGAGAGGGGGAGAGGGGGAGAGGGGGAGAGGGGGAGAGGGGGAGAGGGGGAGAGGGGGAGAGGGGGAGAGGGGGAGAGGGGGAGGAAGAGGAGGAAGAGGAGGAAGAGGAGGAAGAGGAGGAAGAGGAGGAAGAGGAGGAAGAGGAGAGAGGGGAAAGGAAAGAATGACCTTAAGTTGAGATGGGAGCTGTGAACTATGAACTCAAAGGTAAGGTTGGTTTCCTGGATGGTGACTGACAGTGTTAGCTGAACGCCATAGGGCCTACGTTTTCCCTTAGTTGTGAATGAGTCCAGAGATTTAATAATAAGACTATAGTATTCTCTGTTCAGTAGCACTAGTTCCTCAGTTCCTGGTAAAATACAAACAAACTCTGGAATAAAAGCACTGGCCAAACCTCCATTCAAAACCAGGGAATTTCCTCCAGAAAAATTAAATCATCAACCTGAGAGTCTGGGGAGTAAAGATTGAAGAGAACACAACATCAGAATGTCACATTTATATCTTGCACCCGGCATGTTGGGCCCAATTATTCTGCAGTAACAAGTACTGAATTCTCAGTAGCTAAATGCCAGCTGATCTCTGGCCTGACCTGCCACAGATCTGAGAGGCTCAAAGCCATCTTGCAGAAAATAGTAACTAAAAATAGATGCTTCATTCTGATTATGAATAGGGAAAGCAACAGTATTTATATAGGTGGTAGACATAATTATAAAGAGTAATACGTAAGTCCTAAAAGCCAACCATATTGAAACAACTTGCTGAATAAATTAAACTATAACACTGGGAGACTAGCACAAGGGTGTCCAACACATGCCCACAGAGCCATCAGTAACACTGTGGTAGCTATACTAGGAAATAAACAGACATCAAGGAAACTTCATTTATTTGAAGAAAAAAAAATCTCTCCCAGGGTGAAGGTTCATTTTGTATGTTTAATTGCTTGGGCTAAAGCAGACCCAGAGCTGGTAAAGCATCACTTCTATGTGTATACCTGTTTCTGGAGGAAGCTAGCACTTACATTAGCAGGCTGAATCAGGAAGATTCCTCCACCAATGACGGGCAGCAGCATCCAGTCCATCAAAGACCCAGATAGAACACAAAGGCAGAGGAAGGGTAAATTAGCTCATGTAGGTTAAAGCATCCATCATTACAGTCTTAGAGCATCATGCTCCTAGTTCTCCAACTTGGGGCTCAGCCTGGTCCTTATGCCATTGACCTTCTGGGCTTCAGGCTGAAACAGCAGTACACCATTCTGTTTCTTGGACCCTCTTGGTCCCTCTCCCTTTGCCATTATGTGGACCAGTTCCTAGTATTAAATCTCTCAAGGTCTTCTTGGCATGTTGATCATCTTTCTCTCCAGGTGGGAGTTAGGGAAGCCTTCTTTCATGAGACACCTTCTCAGCCTTGTTTTTCCATGTGCAGTCTATGCATGCTAAGAAAATCAAGGGGAGGGCAGAAGATTGGAACTTCAGCCACATTTTCCATGTCTCCCCAGGGCTGCCGTCTCCTTGAAAATGTCAGGGGAACCATGTGAAATGATAAAGACCTTATCTTTGAGATCCCCAAAAAAGAACAGAGTTGACTGGCAAAACTCTCAGCTTGCATAAACACCAGGGCCTTCTTGGTGGTTTTTAGGCGAAGTCAGTGGTACAATGATTGGCTTGGATGATGCTCCCTCCTGTTCACTAGTGAAGGGAACACACCTACTGTGCACTGGCAATAATATAAAAAGCCAGCATCCCTCACCGGTGATGTAAAGGGAGGTACTCCACAGCTGGCACTGGAAATTTTTTATAACCTAAAAAGATATTATTTTGTTGTTGGGTTTTTTTTTTTTTTTTAACATTTAAGAGTTACCTTACCAAAAAAGATAATACTCATCCTGGAAGCCATATGTTATCAGGGTTTGTTATTTTTAATAAAAAATGCATTGACTAGGGGGTAATTATGCCTGTGCCCTGTGAGAGAGCTAGGCAGGCACAGATGTTGTCTTTCTCCGGGGCCACGTTAGTTGTATTACAAAGATTAATGTTGAAGACAGACCACAGGTTAGTATTAACATTCCTAATTTCTCTCGATACTATTTCATTTGAAGAAAAATTCACAGTATGTAATCTCAGGGAAAACATCTGACTTACGCTACAAAGTAGAGCTCCAGCTTGGTTGAAAACTATCACATTTCCCTCGGTGATGGACTTTGGGAGGGATAAGATGAATAATATGATGAAGGCCTTGAAAAAATATGACTAGATATCTGATTATCAGGAATTGCTAGTCAAGGGCTCAGAGGTTAAGAATATGACTAGATATCTGATTATCAGGAATTTGCTAGTCAAGGGCTCAGAGGCTAAAAATATGAGTAGATATCTGATTATCAGGAATTGCTAGTCAAGGGCTCAGAGGTTAAAATATGACTAGATAACTGATTATCAAGAATTGCTAGTCAAGGGCTCAGAGGCTAAAAATATGACTAGATATCTGACTATCAGGAATTGCTAGTCAAGGGCTCAGAGGTTAAAAATATGACTAGATATCTGATTATCAGGAATTGCTAGTCAAGGGCTCAGAGGTTAAAAATATGACTAGATAACTGATTATCAGGAATTGCTAGTCAAGGGCTCAGAGGTTAAGAGCACGTTTTGCTCTTGCAGTGGATTTGGGTTCATTTTCCCAGCACCTACATAGTTGCTCCCAACCATCCATAACTATTACAGGGGATCCGATGCTGTCTTCTGACCTCCACAGGCATCAGACATCCAGATGATGCATATATGCATGCAGGCAAACACTCGTGCATAGTAAATAAATAAATAAATAAATAAACAAACAAACAATCTAAAACTTTTTAAAAAGAATTATTAGCCAGACTTGGTGGCTCTTACTTATCCCACAGGAGTTAGGAGGTCGGAGTATTGAGACTGTGTCGAAGAGAAAGCAAACAGACAAACAAAACAATACCTAAAATGTCACTGTGTGCTTTCATAATATACTTGGGTGTTTGGTTTTTCCTCGATGAATTGAAAACATTATGTAGGCCCACCTCTGAGTAAGGGGGCCATGAAAGATGCATGATCCACTTAAACACTTAAAGACCCCACGTTCAGAGTAAGGATGTCTGTTAGACACCTGTGTGTCCATGCTGACTTAACAGTTCTCTTGCACTTAGAAACTTAGCTTCTTTGGAAGGAGGTTTCCCCTTTATTTATTCAACAATTTTAATTAATTTTTTTCAATGTGTTGTTTCTGTTTGTAAGACAGGAGTCCAGCTGATCTGCTCAGTTTTTCACTTGTTTGTTAGTTTGTTATCTTCTTGAGAAGTGTTGTTTGCCTTGGTCAACTCAATCCTGCTACCATTTCCATTCACACACCATTTTGTGGCCTAAACTGGTTTCGTTAGCCAGGACACAGTGGGTGACGAAGACCAGAGAGTCTAAGATTCTACATCTGGAATGCTGAAGCACCGTATACCAGGCCTCTAAGAATCAACCTAGTATATGTTTCCACTGAAAGATGAATGTGAAGTTTAATAAGAAGCAAATCATCAGGAGGTGGTTCTGCTTAATGGTGTAATGAAATTCAGAAGATTCTAGAATCGTTATTTCTTTCTTACTAACAAAAGAATACAATGCAAAACTCTACCAATAAACCCACCTATACCGAAAAAACACATTGAGGAGCAGATGGCTCTGTGGATCTCATATTCAATTGTCTTGTTCTAAGAGGAGAAATCCAATGGTGATTTTAATTGTCTTTAACAATGGGATGCTGGCACAGTATATAGAAATGTTCTGGTGTGCTCTCTGCATGTGCATAAAGATGGCAAGAGTCTGTGCCCTAGAAAAGCAAAGTGCCCTGATTAGTGGTCACACAATCCCCTTTGCAAGTTATTTTTGGCTGTGGCAGCCTTCCAAAGCTGGCCATGGTAGAGAAAGGAAAAATGGAACTCTAAAGATGGTATGTGGATGGAAGGCAGGCATTACCATTTGTTTATTAATATTTTTTTCAATTAGTTGGAAAAGTTGGTTTGCACTTCTTAGAAAACTAACCTATATGGCACATGTATCTTTTAACAGCATGCCTTAGTCAGTCCTAGGTAATTGATAGTGAAAGTAATAGTACATAGAACGCATTTGGAGTCAGCAGTGACAGTGGACAAGGCCAGAAATAGCACAAGGCCACTTGAGGGGAGGAAAGTGGGGGGTTCCAACAAATACGTTTCCAAGTGTCCCAGAAAAGCATCCCGCCAATGTTGTGGCTGCATAGATGTGGAACAGAGGTAAACCCTAAGGCAGGACTTGGTGGGGCTGGACACGTGGGGTGGCTGAGACAGGAAGTTCTTAAGTTCCAGACCAGATGGTCATGTGTAGCAAAATTTCACATCAGAAAGACTAGTATTGGTAGCTGCAGGTAAAATAGTAACAGCATTTTAATTCATAATTTCATAACTTCAGTCACAACACATACTCTCAGGTTTGAATTGCTTTAAAACTGTGGTAGAAACAAAGATTCATATATGGTTTCAAAGAAATAAAGTCAATTACCTTAAATTTTTTAGTGACTCAAATGAACAAAATCCCAGAATTATGAGTGCTTATAGAGAGTGGGTATAAACAGGAGAATGGTGTATGATCTAACTCAAAAAGGCTTGTTCTTGTGTCAGGCACTACAGTGGGAGCAAGGAAGATACCAGTCTGAACTCTGCTCCTACACTTTCTGTGTGGTTCTATACCTTTTTGAACCTTAATTTCCCCATCTGTGAAATGGGCTCGCACAATCTCTTGCAGTAATGTTGGCACGAGAGTACATACAGGGTATCTCAGTACAGTTTAGACAGTGACTAAGCTGTTATCACATAACTCTTCAAACACATACATCCCACCTGGGAATGAACTCTTTTAGGGTTATGTGATGGTTTCTAGTGGGTTGGTTACAAAGGATCACTAGAATGTGACCCAAATCTGCTGTTGCATCTCATGATGTCTTTTAAATCTACTTCAAGGGGACATGGTTGATATCCAGATGTCTTTGCATACATGTTCAGAGGTTGAAGAAAAAAGACAAACCTTGCTGTCGGCTGTTCCAAGTCCAGTCTTGTTGCCCTTCTCTATGAAAATCTTCACACATGGATGCCCTAGGGCTGTGTATCCTCAGACATGAGTGAAATGAAAATTCAGAAGAAGTGAGATTAGGAAGAGGAGGAAGAAGTTGTGTTTGGTTTGGCTAGGAGTTGGAGTGATTATCTTGGAGCATTTCCATATAAAATGTCAACATTGGACAGAAAACATCCCCTTCAATCAGAAGATGAAGCTGCCTCTTCAACAATGACACCTGCCTGCAGTGGCTTCTCATAATTAGTTAAACCGTGATTGCCAGTCTAAAAGTAGACCAACTGTATTTGTGAACACACTTTATAAGTGTTTGTGTTCTTTTGCCTCTTTTTAGCATCTTTGGGTGATGGGCCTTTGAGGTACCTGTATTTCTTGGGAAGAGAGACAGTTCTGAGGTATGTCAATGCTTGACACCATGCCCTTTCAGACTTCCTTCATGAAGATGAGCGCTGCCTTACTGAGCCTGACGGAACATGGCGGAAAGCATTCATTATACATTTATATTACTTCTTTAGAAGTAACTATGTCCATTTCCTATCTGACACTTTGGGAAAATATGCATTTTCACTCTTCAGGAGAGCCTGCTAGACACAGTCTCACCTCATTTAGTCTCACCTCGTTTACCTGTCGCTACAGTGACATTTTCTCACATAGTTATCTGATCAAAAGACAATTCTGAGCGCAATGATAAAGCAGACTAAATACGGGAGAGAAGACATGCTCAATGTATACCACAGCCTTGCTGGGAAATGTTCTTGTGCGATCTGCACTTTGTGTAAGGAAAATGATTTAAAGAAAGATTAACGTCACCCGCATAGACTATCCTCCTAAGGGTGTGTCTGCTACAAAGCTAACTTCTGGGAGACAGCAGAAAGCGGAACTTGATCCCAGTGTTAGCTCAGTGTCCTGTGTGAGTGCTCCAACCTTAGTCCATTTCAAGTCACCAACAGTTCAGTAACCTGCTTGTGGATTGGATGAGTGGCACAGTGGTAAGGTATGTGCTCTGTTAGCTAGCACGTGCATGCATGCATACACACACACACACACACTCACACTCACACACACACACACACACACACACACACAGGCGGGGGAGGAGAGAGAGAGATCAGATCTTGCATGGTTGGCGTGACTGGCTCTAGCAGACCATTGCATTTAGGCCGAGCTTTAAAATCCCCATCCCTGACCGTCTGAATATCTGCTGAACCCAAAGACATTTGAATGAAACAGACGGGTTTCTTCCACTAGCGTCTGTGATAGAGGCTCGTGGGTTTTTTTCTTTTGCTTACCTTGACTGCACTGAAACCTATTTTTTCATTTCCATGGACACTACTATTGTGAAATTAGAGACACAGAAGCCTTCTTATAAGAGGACTGATTTGCACAAATCAAAGATTTTCTCTCTTCCTGACTGTTAAAAACCCAAGACCCCCTATCATGCATGGCCACCCAAACAATTAGCCAAGCTTCTAATGCATCCATGCTAACCTGCTCCCCCACGGCAGGCCTCAGCGTATTGCATTTTGCTGACACTACCTGACTAGCCAGGGCCCCTCATGGGTCTGCTTCTCCCTTGTCAGTGGCTGGCAAACTGATTCAACTTCTCTATGTGTGTAACACAGTACAGCACTTTGAGGCTTGCAAATGGCATTGTTTAAATCAATACACAGTGATTTATTACGTATTGTGGAGTGCTTATAAATATATTATCAATTGCCAGAACACAACAGCATCCTAGGCTGGAAGTTGTCACAGGCAAGAGGCCTCCATGCTGTGGACCCTGCAAATGAGGCATCTGATGACCTAGACAGTTCCTTTTCCTCTGTTGCGCTTCATCTTGTACTTTGTAGAATTGGGACTAGGAATGAACTGAAGAGATGACACAGTTCAGAAGCAATGCTATCCTGAGCTAAGCAATCACTGGGCTTTTCTGTCTCCAGTATAAGCAAGCAGCACAGCAGACGGATGAGCATCAAAAGGAGATGTAGGAGAGGTTCTTGTTTGTAACATTTGTTGATGAATTTGAGTGGTAGCCACACAAGTTTTTATTATATTACTCTAAATATTTTGCCTGTCTGAGAGGTTACAACAAAAAGGCTTTTAATCAAAAGAAACAAAAAGATTTCTGTTAACTTGAAAATTTGGAATGATTAAGAGGGTAAATTTGGTTATTTTTGTTCTTTCCTCTCTCTCTCTCTCTCTCTCTCTCTCTCTCTCTCTCTCTCTCTCTCTCTCTGTGTGTGTGTGTGTGTGTGTGTGTCTGTCTGTCTGTCTGTCTGTGTATTTGTGAACATACATATGGAGCCCCATGGCTGATGTCAGGAGTCTTCCATGATAGCTCCCCACCTTTATTCATTGAGGCAAGGTCTCTCAGTTGAACTTGCCAATAGGACAAATCTAGCTAGCCCATTTGTTCCAGGGAGGCATTGTCTCTGCTTTCTTCTTTGGAATTACTAGTAGGCTGTCAAACCTACTAGATGTACATGTGCAAGCATTACACTTGATAAACCATCTCCCCAGAACGACTGCATTCTCATCATAGAAAAAAGTGTATGTTGAGCATGGAGAGATGACTCAGAAGTTAGGAGCACTTCCTGCTATCCCAGGAAACCCAAGTACAAATCCCAGTGTCAGTCTGAGGCATGCACAGTTGCCTATAAATCTAGCTCCAGGGAAGTTGATGTCTGACATCCTTTTCTGTCATCTACAGGACAGGTATGGTTTCACAGCGCTCTCTCTCTCTCTCTCTCTCTCTCTCTCTCTCTCTCTCTCTCTCTCTCTCTCTCTCTCCCCTCTCTCTGTGTGTGTGTGTGTCTTACACACACTAATAATAATAATAATAATAATAAACAGCAATCTTAATTTTAAAAAAAAAGAGCCCATGCTTCGGTGATGTGTGTGATTTTCATTTTTGTGATAACCATATTTGGAGCTGAGTCCATGGGTATGTTTCCTTTGGATCTTTATCCTGCACTCAGCATAGTTTGAGAGCTCTAGATGTCCTCAGCCACCCAGCTTTGGGCAAAGACCATAGAAGGAGTAACAGCCTGGCTTCAAGTGAGACCTAGCAAACCAACAGTGTATTAACACATTCTAAAAATGTTTTTAATATCGGAAACTAAGTTAATTAATATTTCCATTGAATAAAGGAAGCTATAGAAATATGTTCAAGTATTTATCTAAAACAACCCACTGTGTCCCTTTGTGGGTGGTCACATAGAAATTTAATATTTACTCATGAGAATACCAAAAAGGCATTATTAATAAACTCAAGCCTCGAATTCACAAATTATATTTAAATTTTTTCAGCGGAAAGTAGAAACAAAAAAATGTTAAAAAAGGGGACGACAAGAGAAAGTTTGGTGAGATAATCATTGTGCCTTTGTAAGTGAGTAAATTATGATGTATTATTATTTATGTCTTGCTACCTCTATTTCTTTAATTACTAATCACACACACACACACACACACACACACACACAAAGTGCAACCTGCAGGATACATAGTGTTGCATATGTATGTGTATTTAGGGCAGACCACTTGATACTGGAAAACCAATTAGAGGGCTCTTCACTGGGGAAGACTGATTCCTCCTCTCTTAGCAGTCACTAATTGCCTATAGCTCTTCATCTAGGCATGGGGCCTTGTGAGGTTTCCCCTTCCACTTTGACACATCTACTGTTGTCATTGCTCAGGTCTTACTTAGGCAACTGTGCTACAGAGATCTCATGTGTGCAGCTTCCCCGTTCTAAGAAGATACTATCTCCCAGAAAATGTCTTCATCCTCTGGCTCTCAGAAGTTCTCTGCTTCCTCTTCTGCAGTGTTCCCTGAGTCTTAGGTTAGGAGCTGTACTGTAGATATATCAGTTGAGAGTGGTCTCCATGACGTAAAGCGAAGCTTTGATGAGTGGTGGGACGTGTACTCGCCTGTGGGGATGAGGGTAAGTACACAGACTGCAGTGAGAGATTGCCCAGCTTTTGGAGAGTAGTGGCAATAGGTTCTTCTTTAGGGCTCATGGCCTCACCAGCCATGAGGAGTTGGCTAAACTTACAGTGCCAGGAATGAATTGCTTCCTATTGAGTCTTAAGTCCATCATTCATCATTGTATCTATTTAAAAAAAATAAAACAGGAGTGTCATGGCTTGGAATTCATCATTTCCAGAGTCAAAGGTACCGTGTAGGCCAGTTAGCCTTTTTCAGCATCGCTGTGTACAGCATCACCGTGTGTGGCTTCCTTAATACCCGAAGTCCATCATTCTTGTTCCTCTGCACCTCATCCTTATCCCTGAACTATTTCCCCTGAGATAATTTCCATGGCAGCTTGGTGGATAAATAGCTAAGGCCTGGATCCATAGTGTAAAATGGGAAGTACTATCCTACCAAGATTAGTTGGGTACAGTGTTGAATTTGCACCTGAGTTCTCAAAGGAGCTTCGGACCATGTTCTCTGGCTGCAAGAAGGAGCCAAGGGGTGGGTGACCAGGAGGACCCTCCAAGGAATGAGGGTCTGCCCGGCCCTGCTTTCCCTACCATGGGATCCAGAGTATTTATTCCAGAGCAATTGTTTACAGTGTACGTCTCCCCGACTATAGCAAAGCAATTGGCTGACCTTGCATTTCATGCCTGGCTTTTGTTTTGTTTTGTTTTAAATATTTGACAGTAGTAGTCAACTCAAGGATACACACAAGACCATTGTGAAGGGGAGAAAACAAGGGGGAGGGGCTGTTTGAGAGTGAGCACTTCAAATGACGGATACTTTTCCATGCAGACAGGATCAGAAGACACACATGATCCCTTCTGAGAACACACTCATCCATCTGTACGGCACCAAAAGCCATACTCACACCTGCCATTTGTATGAAGGGACTAAGTGTATACTGGTTATGATGAAAAGATTTTCAGGGGACAAATTGAAGAAGCAGGTGACAAGTTCAAACTTTCAAAGGAGATCTCTGGACAATCAGTTTTGAAATATAACCTACCCTGTCAAGAGGGATTCAAGGTCCAAGCCAGGGCTCACTGTGACAAGCCTTGGCAATGGTGTTAAAGCTACATTGCTTCCTATTGTCCCCTTCTGTCTGCACTCTTACTCCTCAGTATCACCACCCCACCACTACCATACCCCTTCAATAAAGAAATTGCTCTAAAGTGTTACCTTCTGGTCATGAAATCTCCTTTGTAAAACCAGATGCTCTGATGCACACCAGCTCTGCTCATTAGCATCTAGCCACGAACTCATCCATGGAAACAGTCTGAAGTGTTGCCCTTACTGTACTTTGCATGTTCAAATCCCTTTCTATGCAGAGGTCCCTGACTGAGATAATGAGGAGATGGACTACTCATTTCTCAGTTGCTTACGTAGTAGTCATTGCTGGGCCCACTTCCTCATCTGTGATATGTACATCATTTATTCTGCACCTTTTTCTTCCTTTTCCTATTGTGTTTGGTATGAGGGTGCATGCGTAGACTCACATGTATGTGAATGCTAGAAGTCAAACTTGAGAGTCTCCCTCCATAACTCTTCACCTTAATTTTTGAGACATGACCACCTCTCACTAAACCCAGAATTGTTCTTTGGCCTGGACTGACTGGCCACCAAATCCCTGAGGCCTGCCTGTCTCTGTCCCTGCAACTCTAAGGTTCTAAACACACTTCACAGTACCAGAAGTCACGTGGGTGCTAGGGCCTGAACTTGGGTGATCATACTTACACAATGAGCGTTTCACTCATTGAGCTTTCTTCCTAGCCCACTCCTGCCCTTAATGTAGCATGTGCTATAAATAAATGCAATAATGAGGGAAGAAGTAACTCATTTCAAAAAATTCTAACTTCAGACAAATGATAGGGTTAAGTATTGTTTTAGTTTGGGTTTCATTGCTGTGAATAGATACCGTGACCAAGACAACTCTTATAAAGGAAAAAACATTTAATCGAGGATGGCTTACATTTTCAGAAGTTCAGTCCATTATCATCATGGTGGGAAGCATGGCAGAGTCCAGGCAGTCATGGTGCTAGAGGAGCCAAGAGTTCTACATCTTGATCCAAAAGCAGCAAGGAGGAGACTTGATGCGTTTCACACTGAGAGTATCCTACACATGTAAGACCTCAAAGCCCCACCTGCACGGTGACACACTTTCTCTAAGTGTGTGTCGGAGGCCACGTCTCCTAATGGTGCTGCTGCTTATGGCTTATTCAAACACATGCTGCTGCTTATGTGCTTATTCAAACACATGAATCTATGGGGGTCATATCTATTCAAACCACAACAAGTATCTAATCATTTTTATTTGTTTTATGACTGTTTCTCCTGTGTGTGACCCAGGCTTTTGTTTTTCAAACACAGGGGTAAAAATTTTCCAAGTCAAGGTAGTAAAACTCATTTTATTCATTTTATGACCAACTGCCTGGAACCAGAAGGAAACACAATTATGGTGTGCATGTGAACTGATTAGAGTGTTTGTTTTATTTCAAAGTCTTTGTTAGGTTGGCTCTATTTGGAGTTGCAGGCAGGGAGGCGGGCAGGGATGCTTATGCTCTGGAGGGATGTACTTACAGCAGTTATCATCTTTGCAAGAGAAGCCCCTGCTTGCAGCTGCTCCAGGAGCCCGGGCATCTGGGAACAATGCATATCTGCACTCAGGTTCCAGAAACACGAGAGACACTATCAAATAGACAGCTTGCCCAGAGCTGGCTGAGTGGCTGTCCCAGGAGGACGCAGCCTGGTGTTCTCAGACTCAGAGCTGATTAAAGCCAGGGGTGACCGGAAGGCCATGTTGAGTCTCCATTTTGGGGAGGGGGGGATCAAGAAAGGGCTGACAGCTGCAACCCAACTGCCCAGGACTGTGAGGGGTGCAGCTGCCTCCTGTTGAGGGGGAAGCAGCATGGAGCAAGGCTAGCTTCTAGTTCCTGGATGCATTTTTTCCATCAGCCCTTTTTATTGGCCAGGCCTCCCCCTACCTTTGAATCTGTGCTCTAAAGATGATACGTGTGTCAAGATTTATCACGGGTCTTCACATTGAGGAGATCTGCAAAATGAAAACAAATGGTTTGTTTGGTTCTTGGCCGCAGAGCCCTGACCTACTGACTCACTCCTTTCACAGACATGGATGGGAGTTGATGTTTTAAACAACCTACTCAGAAAGAGTGCTGGGCGGATGGGATTTTCCTGTTTATTAGGCACGCCTGAGTAAAGCCTTTGCAGGCAATTATTGAGATCTGGAAACTCCCCCTCTGCAGCTGGAACTGGTCCCCCCGTGGCACTTCAGAAGACAGGGGTGGTGTTGGAGCTACACGGCCAATAGGGTATTTTGAGCAAAGGGGAACAAACCGAACTTCCAACAAGGCAGCAGAGCGCCCGTGCTCTCCAGGAATGAATGAATGGCAGGTGTTAGGTGCAGGGTGCTCTTCCTCCACCAGGCTCGGGAACTTCTTGAGTCCTCTCAGGACACTGGAATGCAGGGCAGTGGCCAGACGACAGCCATTGCACGAAGAGAGCCGAAGCCCCTGAGCAGCATCTCACTGTAAATCCTCACAGTACCTTTTGGCAGAAGGAGTTACAGATTGAGTTTTATAAACAAGCAATATTTTATGGCCACATATTTTGCAATTATTTTTAGTTCTTAAACTACCTCCTAATTTAAACACACAAGAAATCTGTTTCAATGTGAATTAGATTAAGCTTAATTAAATTTCAGCATGCAGTTTATACTTCTAGTCTATGATGAGTTTAAAACATGAGAATGAAGTGCAAATACTGTGGTTCAAGATGACAAACCAGTCCACATGCCAAGCCTCCCTTCTTTGCTATCTATCTGTGTGTGTGTGTGCGCGTGTGCGTGTGTGCGTGCGTGCGTGCGTGCGTGTGTGCGGGTGTGTGTGTGTGTGTGTGTGTGTGTTAGCATTGGGAAATGGCACTAGGTATCATTACTAGATCTGAAATTTTGAGCCCATTCTAGAGAATTAATTAGTGGAGAAGAGAAATACAGAAAATTATTACCCAAGGTACAAATAGAAGCTTGCCTGTCCCCCTCAGTCATACTTGAATCCTCAGCATTGTAAAAGAAGGAGTTGCCTTGGGATGAAAATCCACTAGAGAACTGTATGCACTCAAAATTGTTGAGATTATTGGCACCTCACTTCCCTAGTGCGCATTACATTTTTATCCCAACAATAATAACAAAAAAGATACTATGCACAAAATGGCTTAGCTATTATGGCTTATAGCTTATCTATAGAAACAAAGACAACATTCTATAAGCATCTAGGAAAAGGAAAATAAAATTACAAGTTACCAATGAAAAATATAGGATTCAGAATGACCCTAAACTTCTCCACCAGCAGAAACAAAGAACAATTGTCTTTGAAAACACTAAGGTAGTTATTTTGAACCTTTAATTCTTTTCCCAGCCACACTGTCATTTATTCATAAAATAGTTTTTTCAGGAACCTACTACATCTTAGGTATTCTGCTCTGCAAAGACGTGTACTCAAAACAATGAACGCTCGCCATCTTGGACCCACGCTCTACTTAGGAAAGAAGACATAAACAATCATTCAAGGGAAGAGAGAACTTGCCAGCAGGGATACAATGTATCATTCATCACTGTGCACACTGATGTGGAGATAAATGGTTACAATATTTAAAAGAGGAGGAAGGAAGGAAGGAAGGAAGGAAGGAAGGAAGGAAGGAAGGAGGGAAGGAGGGAGGGAGGGAGGGAGGGAGGGAGGGAGGGAGGAAAGGAAGGAAGGAAGGAAGGAAGGAAGGAAGGAAGGAAGGAAGGAAGGAAGGAAGGGAGGGAGAGAAAACCAACATAGAAAGCTGTGTTGGAAATAGTGCGTCCGTACTTACATATAGAATTTTTTCTCCTCCTTTTACTCTCTTTCTCTTACCTGTCCTCCTCTTTCCATTCTTATTTTAATATTCTATGGGATATCCTTATGTTACTCTGCCCTATCGCCTACTCTGGGAAGAGCTGGCATTGCCTTCCAGGCTTTTACAGTCCAGCCTCAGTTTACTGTGCCCATTTCCTCTCTCCATAAAACGTCCTTCCACCATCTTCCAATACGTTCAGACCCTCAACATTCCAGCTGTCGGCTCCATCTGACTTTGCCTTTTCTTACTATCTTCCTACTTTCTTCCTCCCCCTTTCTGCCCCATTCTGTTTTTCTTCCCTTCTCCTTTGTCTTTCCCCTTCCTTCTCCTTCCCCACTCCTTATGTAGCCCAGGCTGGCCTTGACTATACTATCCTGAATACTTCCCAGCACCCATTCTCCAAGCTTCTTCTCCAGGAGTGGGCTGGTGGAAGACATGATCTCCTTATGTCCTACATGGGAAGTTGTTCTCCCAGCCTCCGAAGCGAGCTCAGAAGTCACATGCTCAGCACAGCCTCCTCATCCCACTCCCTCAGGCCTCCCCACCTCAGCCCAGTGTGCCCCCATCCCACCGAGCACACCAGGACGGGGGGGGGGGGGGGTTCTGTCTTCACCGCTGTTAGCTACTCAGGTTTGTGGAATTTACATAATAAGTGGGAGTAAAGATTTCCCCACAAATATTCTTTTTTCTCCTTCCCACCTAGCCTCCTACCCTCTGACCTCCATGGATCTCAATGTCAAGATGTCAAAAGAGAAACCATACCCCTCCTCCCACGCACTGCACAAAAACAACATATTTTCAATGCATCATGTTTTTTTTCTGGCCTATGTGCATACCTACGGGGCGTGTGTTATTTTTCAGGCTTAGAGACAAAACCTTATAAATAAAGCTATCTTTATTGAAACACGGTCACGGGACTCAGGAAAGCTCTGGTATTTTTCTGAATTTCACTTTTAAGTCAGGCAGAATTGGTTGGATTTTTAGTCTGGCTTTCTAGAAAGTTTTCCGTTCGTTCACTGCCTGCAGGGCAGGGTGTTTGCCCTGTCCTTAGGAAGTTTGACAGGCATTATTTTGAAGGGAGCTATAACAGAGGTTTACTGTGAACATTGCACACAAATTATAAACATCATAAATGACAAGTGATTTTCCTGCCACAGTAGGCAAGCAGGCCAGCTGTGACGGAAACGGACATGCTGTTCTAGGGCAGCAAAAGCATGTAAAAGGGAAGCATAGTTCTTTTGTTTGGATCTGTTTCCTATGAGAGAGTTTCATACTAAGTCTGTGCAGTGCATACCAGCCCCCAGGGACAAGGTGGCTGTAACCCCCAATGAACGGCAGGACAAAATACTGCACTTCCAACTGCCTAGACTCACATGCCCAGGGAACACGGTAACGGGACAAAGGGAACATGGGAAAAAGAAAGCCAGGTTATTGCTTTCCTAATCAAAGGAGCTTGCATGGTTCTTTACCATTCATAGTTGGCCACTAATCTTGATTTAAAAGGTGAGGGGGAGACACGACAAGACAAACAGTAAAGTGGTTTGGACAAGATATTGAAGATGGTTGGACTTCTAGAGACAGGGACTTCAGAGTACCTAAAGCTCTCAGGGTAAGTGCCCTCACCAGGTGGCTTCACCGCAGCTCTGGATTTTATGTCACCTCCTGGAGTTCCAAACATGGTGTGGGTTAAGAACACTCCTGCTCGCCCAGGCAGGAAATGGCAGTGGTTAAACTTGGCCAGCTTAAACCTGTTCAGTGCGAGGTTGTTGATTTTTGCTCTCCACAGTAAGTCTTTGGGGGCCAGACCATAAAGCTGACTTGTCACCTCTCTCTCTAAAGGTTGATTTAAGCACACATCTGTAAAGGCTGAGTCCTCCTCCATGATACCAACCTTACCACCCGGCCCTACACCCACACTTAGAGATGCTCTGGGGTGGTGGGATGGCTTAGATGGCAGAGTGGTGTGAGGAAGCTTCTCCAAATCTCTTGTCTGGACAGTGTCTATCTCTGAGCCTCTCAGGAAGGATCATGGAGGAGCAAGAATGCCTTTGCTTTGTAAATCCCGTGTTGCACATTCTGCTGAACACGCATGCTCACAGTTGGAGAAAAAGATGTAGGGGAAAGGTGAGTGGTGGGATGGAAAGATGGGAGGTTTAACCTCCCACAAACACCTCCTTCTTGTAAGTGTCCACAGAGTGGACATGATGCTACCTAGAGGGATAGGTCTCCTGTGTGAGCACAGGCTAGAGGATTCTCTAAGGCATGGGGAAGGCAACGTAAACTCTGGGCTAAGAGTCCATTGTCACAGTTGCCAGGGAAACTTTCTGAAGTCTCAGAGACAGAAAAGCCTCCTTTCCTGTGCCAATGAGATTTCTTTCCCCAAATGGTTTTGTGTTTGTGTTTCTTCAACGTTTCTAGTGTTGATCGGTGATAGGTGGATGGACTGTTGTTGTTTGCATCCCCCCATTCACGTTTGCACTTCTCCTGTTGACTTAGACCATACATGCTCTTCGACACTGTCTTTATTCTTGTATGTCCTTTGGCACTGCTGCGATTTTCCTGTTTCTAGTGCTATATTTCATTTCATTTCATTTCATTTTATTATTTTATTTCTGTTCTTTCCCACGTACAGGCTAGATTGTTTTGGAAGAGAATTTGAGCCTTCTCAAAAGTAGCATGAAAAATTCCTAGGTAACACAATTATACAGACCCCTAGACCCCATTTTTACAAAGAACCTGCCTCACAGGTACCAGTGTGGCTCAGGGGATGCATCTGGCTGCTGCTGCAGGCCCTCTGGACCAGAGAGGTGCCTTCGTAGAAAACCATTGAGCTGAACTGTGCTGGAGCCCATCGGGAGCCTTATTTCTATCTTTGCAACACAGCATAGTCAAGGAAGAGGAAGAAAAAGAAGCTGGGCAGAGAGGTGCAGTTTACATTCTCACCTCTCATTGGTGCCTCAGTTGAAGGAACACTGAGGTGTTCCTTCCCATAGCGTTTAATATTGTCAGAGTTTCGCATCTTTTCCCTTTCGGTTTCTTGTAGGACCTTCACGGTTTGCTTATGAACAAGGTGGAAGTATCACCAGGAGTTCGTGTCTCTCTGCCTTTTTCTTATCCCCCTTCCCTACAAGGCTGAGGGCTTGAGTAAGATGAATTTTCCTGTTGAAATCTTCTGAGTCGTGTGTCTGCTAGTTTTACACTGTAGCCCGTGCGTTCCTAAGAAAGGGCATCAGTGGAGGAAGTGATGTCTATGCAGTTAGCATTTCCTCAGACGTGTCCGTTATTTTCCTGAGGTATGTCACAGGGGGCTCTTTCTGCCCACAAATATGTGTTTTTTATGTTCCAAAGATACAGCAAAAGAGAACAAGCGAATACCTGGCTATCATTCACTGATGTCTTTTCCTTAACAAAGTGCACACTACTTGCCAGTGGGAGTGGGAGTTTATTGTGACAGAACAGAACCAGGAAGAAAAGAAATTTGGAGACAGCACACTCTCCCAGCAACCAAGCCACAGACAGATAAAAATAATGAGGATTCTGAAGAAAGAAATGCCGGGTTAAGTACTACTTGGGAGAAATCTATGACCTTGGGCTCATCCTGGTCTTGATAATTCAAAGCCATGGTAGCCATGGTAATCCTGTCTTTGCCCAAAGGACTAAGAAAGGGACAGAACCTGAGAAAGATCAGAGAGCTTGCAGGGTTGTGGCGAGAAGGTTATCTCATTCTCCTATGGAGGCTTCGTGAAGTACCTAGTACCTAGCGACTAGGTAGTGGGTTTTGGTGAAGGGAAATGGGTGGTGGAGGGCTCGTGAGGAGGAAGAGCGGGGCCTGTGTTCATTGCTGCCTAGATCCTCTCAGTTACATTACAGGGGCTGGGCAGAGCTGGATTCAACTTGGTTGGAAAACTCTGCATAATGCATTAAAGAAATAACTTGCAGAAACATCTCCCTCCCTTCCTTCCTCCCCCAAACAGTAATGAGTCCAAATTGCTAATAAAACATAAAAACTCAAAGATGTTGTGCATGGGCCATTTTTCTGAGCTGGTTATTTTTTATGTCAGTTTTCCCACAGCTGTGAGCATGCTATAACTATCAACTTACCAAATGCCCCAGTTTAAATGAAACTTTAAAAATATATTTAGGGGCTTTATATAAAGAAGAGGGGAGGGGCCGAGAAGTAAGATCTATTTTTTTCTTCTTTTGTTAAGAAAGAAATTTGGCAAAGATTTGGTGTGGGGAGGATTGACTTGAACTGATAAGTCTGGGCAAATAGCGGGTGAGAGTGTAGATAATTATTTTCTTTCTTTCTTGTAAAGTCTGCATAAAAAGTGATGCTGAGGTATCTGGTAGAAAGTCTTGAATGTAAGAATGATTTAACGTTTGGGGTTAATTTACAGACTGGAATTTAGAGGCAGATTAAACAAAGAGCACTTCTTACACATAAGGACACGAGAATCCCCCACAGGTCACCCCACCTATGATGATTGTGGGAGTCTAACTGTCTAAGGGAAAGCAGGAATCCGGGAGCAGGTCTCATATTTGTTGCCCTCTCGCCTTAAGCTTAAAATGAAACAGCAAAGGTTCTTGTTTAGGAATTGATGAGTGTTGCACACCACGAGGTGATGGCAGAAAGTTTAGGTAATAAATAAGGACCAGGTGTCCAGGAGATGAATCTTGAATGCCAAACCTAGAATCAGCAAGAGAGCCGCTATTCTCAGGCTCAGCGGCATCATTAGGAAGGCTTCATGTTCTGTGCCCACCCCTTATAAATGCACATGACTCAATATCCCCAATGAGTAATGTGGGCTGGTGGCCATACCACCCTGGGCTCAGCTCTCAGAAGCTGCTCTGGGTTGGGCTAGGTCTCCTCCTTATGAAGACCTCCGAAGAAGCCCTTCAAGTGTCTTGAGTCTGTACCAAGTCACCCTCCTTTTTGATTAATGGGTCTTTCACACTCACAGATGCAGGTTTTGGAGAATCAAGCCAAGGCTTGTTTGTTTAAAAAAAAAATTAATGTAAAAGTGAAGTCAGGGTGGGGTTAGCTTAAGGGAGAGAGGAGGAAAGGCAGGAGAGCTACCGACACAAGAGGAAAGTAACCCTTTTCAGGCCAAATCCCCCTAGTGAATGTATCAGAGCTGACTTGTCACAAGTTTTATTGGGATCACATAAGGTCTTAGATAAGATCTGGGAACCTACTTTCTTTGTAGGAAACAAAGCTAGGACTCCATGCTCTTAGGATTGCAGAGGAAGCTCTGGCTTGCCCGGTATAACCTGCTCTAAATGAATTTTGAAGACAGGAGTCTGCAGAAGGTTCTAGCATGCTCTCCCTGGGTAGGAGCTGCTTCGCCTCACTGTGCAAAAGCCAGTAAGAGTGGTCAGGGATACCTTCCTTGGAGTGTGTTCTAGCCAGTAGCCAAGGCTGTGGGAGAGCACTGGAGTTGACTTCTGTTTGGGGGTACTTTTCTTAAAAAATGTA
Source organism: Arvicanthis niloticus (assembly GCF_011762505.2). Lineage (NCBI taxonomy): Eukaryota > Metazoa > Chordata > Mammalia > Rodentia > Muridae > Arvicanthis > Arvicanthis niloticus. Next base: position 10,812,153 of record NC_047672.1, on the reverse strand, counting down.
GAATATTTGAAGTTTGCAATAAAAAAAAATCACCTGTCGCTGTAGCAGGGGACCTGTGCTTATAGGTCCTTCTACAAACTAAATGGACTTAATTTACTTGCCTGTTACTCAAGAGTATGAATCAATGTATGAGGTATGCAAATGCTTTGTTTGGAATATGATTCATTCTCTACATGGTCCCGTTCAATGATGGTTTTCAAGGGATGAGTGGGAAGGGAAATAACACAATGGTGAGAAAGAACCGCCTTGATGTTCTATAGAGAAATTCGTTCTGCTTGAAGTCAAGAGACATTTCTAGGTTTGCAAATGAAACGAAGTCTTTCCGTATAGTTTCTTCTGATGTCATATGTAGACTGCATTGCAGATGGCAATAAATATCACGTTAATGGATTTGAAGTTAGTTCGTATTTACATTTTATTTGAGAGATGTATTGGATGTGAAATAAACTGCAAGTCACAAAGATCGGGTTCTTACTAACAGATTTTAGATGAACTTTTGCTTTGTCGTAGTGAGGAGGAATGGTCACCGTTGTGCACGATACAAAAGTTTTGAAAAACAGGGCTAACTTTTCGTGGCCCTACCTTCTTAACTGTGCATGTCTTTTCAGAAGTCCCCTATCCTTGAATCCCCAACAATCTTATATACATATTAGACATAGTAAAATGTGTCACATTTAGGTCTCGAGTTTTAGAACTCCCTCTGAGGGTAAAGAAACTTCAGGAAACTTTCCATCCAAGGGAAAATGCATAATTCTCCTTTCTACTGTCCAGATTTTGTTCAACAGATTTACTAACTTAACGTTTTAGTTAAATAGATGAACAAAGCACATGCGACATCTTTTCAATTGAAGAATTTAAAAGCACCAGTGCTGTTGCAGTGAGTTTTATGGTTTGTTTTGTTTTATTCTTTCACTGTCTTGGTTTGTGAACACTGCTGGATACACTGAAGTTTGTTTTTCAATTTTGGCAGTTACGTTTATTGTGTTCTTATAATTAACTGATTGTACTTACACAAATATGAATGGAAGTTTGTGAAATTATAAAGGAGCGATACCTGTTTTTTCTCTAAATTTATATTACCAAAATAACCAAATCTTAAATATGATAAAGAAGTGAGAAAATGTGTAAAACACAGAATACATTTATAGGTAGTTAAATTCTATAAACAGAGGCTTTGATGGACATAGGATCTCCTCCTCCTGTTTAAATGATGTAACTGGCTGTTTTAGAAAGCTTAAGTATTCCTATACTGATCATTTTAAATATGGATAAATCTGAATTTTTAGTTTTGGTGGTAAGGTTACTGCTATACATCTCTGGTAGGCCTCCAACCCATGACTGTCTTGCCCAAGCCTTCTGAATGTGAAGACTATAGGCATGTGCCAAAACACCTGCTAAACTATGAAATCCTGAAAATATATTAGATTTATTTTAGGGTGGGGACTTGTTTCATGATTCATATTTAGAGAGATCATGGGACCCCGTGGGAGTCAGTTCTTTCATTCCATCATGTGGATTCTTAGAAAGTTAACTTCAGTCAGCAGCCTTGGTAGCAAACACCACTGAGCTATCTCACTAGGCACAAGTATGAAGTTTTATAGTGTTAATAGGACACCTCAGGTGGAAAATTCCAGACCACCATTAAACTTCAGTTCATGCATAAGATTGTTGAAAATATATGAAATTATCTTCAACCATGTACACACACACTCACACAAATCACCATATATATATATATAGTTTGTTTCACATTTAGAGCTGGACTCCATCTCCTGTGTGTGTGTGTGTGTGTGTGTGTGTGTGTGTGTGTGTGTATTTCAAAATCTGAAAAAAGTCTTAAAACTTGAGATATGTCTGGTCCTAGAAATTCTTGGTAAGGGATACTCAACATATATTATCTTTTAATAGAATTTCCATGTATCTCATAATCAATGACCTCGTTGTAATCTGCCTTTGAATTCTACCAGGGGCTGAGAGTATGCAGTTTCTTTTTCAGTTCACAGCCACTCCTACCATCAGGGATGTATGTTCCCTTGTTCTTCTTGCCCACCATGGCCTAGCCCCAGCCTGCTTTTCTCTACTTTAGTGGCCCATGTGGGTGCACCTTTCTGTGTGGGCTGAGCAGAGACTCTAGGTGAGAGAGAGCTCCCACCTCTGAGGAGCTAAGAATGCTTCCTTGAAATGGAAACATCACATACAAGACCTAAAAATGGGCTGGGGCTCTGCAGAGCTGTGGGAGGTGTTTCAAGTTGTAGCAGCCACGTAAGCTGGAGAGTAGCTGTGGGAAAGGTCAGGCTTGATTGGCAGGATGATGCATGTCCAATTTGGCTTAACCAGCATCTTAGGGGATGTGTTGGTGAATGGTCACAGACAACACTAAAATATAAGATATGACCAAATAACTAAATAGCATTTGTTTTGGTTAGCAATGAGAGCCTGTATTTTGAGTAAGGAAATAAAGTGATTAAAACTCCATTATGTTTGTATCCTGGGCTAGCTCCTGGAAAAGAAAAATTAGTGAGAGAGAAAAAAAAAAGATGAAATACAAATCAAGCCTGTAGTTTAATTCATAACATTCTGGTATATCTCCATGTTATTTCTGCTATGGTAAACGGGGAGTGTCCTATGAAGTACTAGGCTTGGGGAAACTCAGAAGGGTGGGTACACAGGGGTGCTTTGCTCTATCTCTGCAACTCTTCTGAATATCAGAAATTAATTCAAAGCGAACAACAGGAACAATATACAACTGTGGTTCTCTGTCCGGGGCAGTGGTGGACAGTTTGGCTAAGTTACAGTTTGTAGCCACAAGCCAAGATCACCCAACTGAAACATTTGTTGTGTTTTCTGTGTCAGATCCTTATTCCTGGAATTCTACCTGCTCCTGTGGCCCCTTCTGCCGGGGTACTGCATGGAAATTGGCTGTCAGCTTAGGCCAAGGGTGTGACTGGACCAGGCACAGTCAGCAAGCCTGGCTAGCTCAGGCTTCGTTTCCTGCTTTTTAACAGTTCCTTTTCCAACATTATCTTTCTTGAACATTCCCAGAGTATTCCCTGACCTAGATAGGGGAAAGCAAAATGCTTTAAAAATCAGCAACCAAGCCAGGCATCTTGGCTCATCACTTGGAAGACCAAGGCAAGGGGAAACACCATGAGTTCAGTACCAGAATGAGCGACACTGTTCCAGATCAGTCAGGGATAGAGTGAGGCCCTGTCACAAGACCAACAAAACAACAGCAAGCTCAAAACCTGGAAGGTGCTTACATGAGTTCATTGTCTCTTGGTGGCTGATTTTAAGTGTATCTTTTAAATAAATCACAGGCCTGAATTGGGGTTGCTGAGTCTCTACCTATAGAAATATTTTCTATTTTCCTTAATGAGTAATAAGAGACATTAATAGTGTAATCAAAAATACAAGATATTTTATATACAGATGCTGGGTATGCAGGAGCAGCAGTGGGGAAATATGTAGATTATATGGAATAATTAATCAATCTTGTTTCTGATTCCATATATCTCTCAAGTGCCATATTAAAAAAAAAAAAAAAAACAGAGACTATAAATGAATACAAATCCAGGCAACGAAAACTCGCTAATATAAAAACATATAGGTATGTGCCTGTTTGTGTGGTATGTACTCACTCTCCCAAGTCCTAACAGTCTACTATTAAAAAGCTGGGGTAGATTGGTTGAGCCATTGGTGGGGACATTTAGTGTGAAATGAACGGTTCCCCACTCAGACAGGTGTCCCTTGCCTAATGTGTTCTTTTCTCAGAAAACAGGTTCTTTATAACACACTTTTGTATATGCATGATTTGAGACACATTGGACCAGTTCATTTTTATTTAACTTTTTATTGATTCTTTGCAATTTTCACATCATGTACCCCAATTTTCCTCATCTCCCCATCCCCTCATGCCCACTTTACACCCTTGCAACCTCCCCCATAAAAGACAAAAACAAAAAACAAAAAACAAAAAAAAAAAAACCAAAAAACCTCATTGTGGAAGCTGTAATGTGTCACAGTGTTTCCCATAATATACACCTTTGTCCACATCTCCCTGCTTACAAATGTTCATTGCAATTCGTCGTTGGTCCAGTTTGCAGCCTCTGGCTTCCACTACAGTATCAATATTGGAATCTACAATATCAATACTCACTAGGACTCCTCTTGGATATCCTGTTGTTGCCCTGTTTTATGGAGATCCTGCACCTTTGGATATGCAGGACCATGGGCCAGTCTTTAAAAAAATAATATTTTCATTAATTCTTTCAGATTTTTATACACATCGTGAAATTGATCATATTTATTCCTAAACTCTTCTGAGATTTATTCCCACCACTCTATCCACCCAACTTTGTGTCTTTGTATTTCTAAAGTTTATCAACTCTAATTTATGTTGCCCAACTATTTCTGGTAGATATTTAAATAGAATCAGAAAGTGGTTGGTTACTCTCATAAATTCATACCATCATTGTACCAGGAGAAATGCCTTGCCAGACCAGTCATTACTGTAGCTCTCAGGGTCCAGAGCTAGGTAAGACTGATAATTAGTTTTCTCCTGTGGCAGTGTTCATAGCATCTCACAGCACTATGAAAGAAATCCAGCCAGGATAGATAAACCTTCAAGGTTAGTACCAGCTTGATTTCTCCGTGTTTGATAACTCAAGTGTGTACAATTTTCAGCAGATTCTGGAGGGCAATAGTAATAGAATAGCAATGGATATGTTCTAGTCTTTGGGGTTTACTAGCTAGGAACGTCAAAAGCTAGTGGGATTTCTACTTGCTCAGTCTTTCTACTTGTTCACAGGAGTGAACAGTCCTGTCCCTGTTATGGGGTAATTCCACTTAAGTGGAATTCCACTTATAATTCTTTTTATATATGGATATATGCATGTGTATATGTGTGTGCATGCATACACACACATATAAAATTTCTACAGTATTAAATTTCTATATTACTTTTTCAAAAAGCTTTTTAAAAATATTATTTATTTAGCATATATGAGTACAGTGTTTCTGTCTTCAGACACCAGTAGAGAATATCCCATTACAGATGACTGTGAGCCACCATGTAGTTGCGTATCTTTCCTTTTCTTCCCTGCCCCCATTTAACTCTTCCTGTTTCATATTTCCTTCCCCCCCCCATACTACTTCCTTCTCTCCCTTCCCCTAAGAACTATCCCAATAGCTCTTTACTTCTTTCCTGACCTCTGTGGGTTTTCTAAATGAAACACATACATCTAAAAACTCAAAGCTATTATCCATATATGAGAAATATATGTAACATTTGTCTTTTTGTTTCTGAGTTTTCTAGCTCAGAGTGATAGTTTCCAGGTATATCTGTTTACATGAGTATTTTATAATTTCATTTTTCTTAATAACTGAATATTATACTTTTGTGTAAACAGGCAACATTTTCATTATCCACTCATCAGTTAGTAGAAATCTAGGTTATTTCCATTCTCTGGCTATTGTGAATAAAGCAGCAATAAATATGAACAAGCAAATATCTTTGTGATAGATTCCATTATATGATAGGACCAATCTTGAATCTTGCTACTTTAGATGAAAAAAGAGAGATTTTAATTCCCTGGGTCATCTTACAGAGGATCTGGGTTTAGTTACTAGCGGCTCACAACTGACTATAATTTCATGCCCAAGAAACCTGACAACCTCTCCTGAATCCTTGGGCTCCTGCATTCCTATGCACACATACACATGGCTGAACATAAAATAAATCTTTTTACAATGGAGAGTAATGCAGAAAAACCAAGAAGGAATCGGTTTTGATTAGTGTCCTCAGAGAAATAGTATGGTGGGCGCCGTGGATGGTGTGAACTGGCATGAACATACTGTGTACCTGAGTGAGTGCCCCCCACCTTTTGAAAACCATTTCCTCATTTGTTAAAGAAGGATAGGAATTGTACCAGGTTTGGTTTTAGAATTCAGTAAGATGGTATAGGCTACCTCAGCACATGATTGGAATTTAATAAGAACTGGTTATTTAGCTTTTGTTTTTGTTATAATTATCATTACACTTTAAAAAAAAAAAACCATTCTTTCCTACTTTAAAAGGATCACCCTTTACCTAATGTCACTGAAACCTATGGTTAGAAAGATCCAGTGTTAAATGCGTGTCATGTACACTCTATAAGGGCCAGGAGCGGTGAAGTCCAGTGGTAGAGCGACCCATCTAACACATGTTCTGGGCTTCATCCCTAGCATTATAAAAAAAAGAAAAAGAAAGAAAGAAAAAAGAAAAGAAAAAAACGTATATGTATACAATTAAGACAATGAAATAAAAAACAGCAATTCCCCAAACAAAGTGCATATACAAGACACCATAAAAGGAGAATGATTCTATTATGGAAAAATATTACTGGACAAGAAGTGAAAAGACTGGATCTGGCTAATAACAACATATTGACAAAGCCTGCTACTCGTCTCATCCCAGCTTGATATTGGGGCTGGTTGGAGCAGGGTTGACAGACATAATGGATTACTTTGTAGTGCATATAAATTGGCATTACTGGGGCAAGAGTTTCTATAACCTTTTATCTGCTCCTAAGAACAGACCCAGGATGTTGGAGAGAATTGCAGGAAAAGGGTCCTGTTCTTAATGCATTTATTTGGTTACAGAAACACCAGACCATTTAGTAACTGCTATGAAGTAAGCTCTGACAGATTCTCATTGGCAGTGACTGGCTGTGTTGGCCTAGTTCATGGGAAAAGCCCTGGGCCCAAACCCTGTGGCTGCTCAGGGTACCACCTCCATTCCCAAGAAGTCAAACCAATGAAAATCACTGAAATGACTGACAGCTGCCCCCAATCCTGAGCTGTCAGGCCTATCAGGAGTGTAACTGAGAAAGCTGGGAAAGGCACACATGCCCTGGGGGATTTGCACAATGGAGGCCACCTCTTCCGTCTTAGTCTTCACTTAGGAAGTGACAAAAGTCATACTTCAGAGTCTTTTATGCTCCAATGCGCTGTGAGATCATGTTTGCAAAGTGCATTGGAAACTGGAGGATGGCTTTGTTCCTTCCCCCTGACTTTGAAATAACCGTGACGGTGTCTGGGCTCGTGGGTGTCTGTGACTCCCTGAGCCCCAGCAGTCACCTACCACTCTTTCTCTTCCTAAGTAAGAACAAGCTGTCTCTCTGGAGGGACAGCTTGGCTCTGGCCCAATGCTACCCCTATTCTGCAAAATTTGGATTTACCTAGAATAATGAAGGGACTTCCATAAACATCTATAATTTTGCTCTTAGAATTTTTCATTTGTTATCCGGACTGGTGAACTTCTTGTTTCTCCCTTTCTTTGACTCAAGTGTCCTGGATTTAATTAATATGATAGCTATTGTTGCAGACTCTGAAATGGTTTCAGACTTTAAACTGTGTCTCAGGGGCTGAAGAGGTAGCCCCAGAGAGGCAGGAGCTCTTGCTAAACAAGGATCAGGTCCTAGTTCAAATCTCCAGCACCCACATAAAAAGTGCACCTGTAACCCCAACACAGTGTGGAGACGGAATCAGAAAGATAGCTGGGGCTGGCTGGCCACTACATTAAGTTCAGGTCCAGAGGGAAGCCCTGTTTCAAGAGAATATGGTGGATAACAACAGAACAGAATGTAGCATCCTTCTTTGCCCTCCACATACACACACACACACACACACACACACACACATACACACACACACACACACGAACATACATGAAAATAAAAATTAAAAGGTCTCAGAACACCTGGGCTAATCAACAGAGAGCAACCTAGCCAGGTTCTTCTCCCAGTCTCTTTCTTAAAAGAACAGCTCTTGGGACAAATGTGTAGACTACATTCCCCCCAGCCACCTTGGAAACTCACAATGAGAAATGTTATAGGTGTGACCACATCACGTACATTAGTGAGGTTTACAGCTTTCTTTTTAATCTCACTCCATAACTGTAGAAACTGAGAGGTCACTATCGAGTGCCCATGGGTAATTCTAATTTTATCACTTTTGCTAGGTCTCATGGGGGGCGGTGGGACTGGATAGAGCAGAATCCTGTTGACATGAAGTTTATCTCCTGCTAATAAAAACCACGTATCTCTGTGGAGGTGCTGGGTCTGGGTTTTAACTCTCTCTGAATGACAGCCGGAAGGCAGAGAGGGGGCCAAGGCATTGGGGCCTCGCCTGGTTGGAATTTGGTTTAAAACGTCGTATCTTTTATTGCTTGCCGATCAAAAAACTTCAGATTTTCTACCTTAGAGGACTTTCCTTCTTGGTGAATTCAGACATGAGGGGAAGGGGTACAGTGGTAGATGGAAAAAGGGAGTGGGCCCCTTCTTAGCTTTCTCCTCAGGAGACTGCGGCCACAGGACCACACAGCTATTCATTCTCCCATCTTTTTAATTCTGTGACCCAGACAGGGCATTCTTGGCCTACTACAGTGACTACCATCACACTTTCTGAAAGGACCAGTCTCAGTCAGGGCTCCCAGGACTCCCTTTTGACTCTCTTGCTGCCCCCCTTCCTCCTTATCCTCTGCCCTCCTCTTACTGGAAGAGTCTCCAGCATGACTCAGTGCCGAGCCCTGCCCATCTATGTGTTATAGACTGTCCATCAGAGCTGATTCCCAGTGGAGGGCTTCAGCCCTGACTGCTGGCTGAGCTCAGATGTTCTTGCTGTCTGCCTTCCTGACTTCTCCATCTGCATGTCGAATAGGCATCTCAGATTTAATATGCCCACAGCAGAATTCCCGACCCTCCAGAGTCATCTGTGAAGACACCTTTTTCATCAGAGTCATTATTTACGCACTGGATGAGGTCACAGCACAGAGTCACCCTTGATTTCTCTCTTTCCTCTCTCGGTGTTGGCTGGCTCTCCTGTCCCTGCTCAATCTGGCCCCATTCTCACAGTCTCCTGCTACCCACCCAGTATAAGTCTCTATTGCTATTCATTCAGACTATTACAAAAATCTCTCAGCAGCTCCCCAACTTAAACTTTTTCTCCGTGACACAATTATTCATGAAATTTCCTTAAAACAAAATCAGGAGGCTGGAGAGAAAGAGAGGCCAGCAACTAAGAGCATATGCTGGTCTTCTGGGTAACAACCATCTGTAACTTTAGCTCCAAGAGATCCAATACCTCTGGCCTCTGTAGCCACTTACCTTAACCTTCCATGAACATACCTTCACAAAACACACCACACACACACACACACACACACACACACACACACACACACACACATCATCATCATCATCATCATCATCATCATTTTAAAAATAATAAATAACAAACATAGTTTTGAAAGATTTTCTATCAGCCTTCTCTTCAGACTGTCTTGTGGTTTATTTCTGTAAGACTCCATCCTTCTCTCCCATCTCATCCTTTCCTTCCTGCCTCTGCCCATGCCTTCTTTCCTTCCAGGCATCACACCATGTCTCTTCCTGCCTCTTTATGCACGCCCCCCACCCCCATGGCTTCACCTGGATCCTTCTTGATACACATTTCCAGGGAAACTGTGGCATCTTCAGAAAAGATATCCCTGAATATCTTATCTAAAGTGGTTTCCCTTTCCCAGTGTTCTACCTCTTTTTTGTTTTATTTTATTATTTGTAGCAATGGTCAGTGTAAAAAGATGGTCTATATGTTTCTGAAACCCATGTTGAAAACTCAGTAGCATACTTTTACTCACATACCCCCCCACACAAACACACCACGCATGTGTGCACATACATACACACTCTTACACACAAAACAAGCAAACAGAAAAGGCACACACACACTCACACCAGCCTTTCCTGCCCTTCTGCCTCAAAAACCAACATGTGTACATCTGGCTGGGGTTTCTGTGAGTTCATAACATGTACAATAGGGGAAAATCACCTTTACCAACTAAAACCTTTTGTGAAGTGACTTGAAGTCAGCTAAGAACAGGAAGGTGTAGGGTAAATGTAATGAAATGGGAGACTGAGACAGAAACAGAAGAATCTGGATTTTGCTGAGGTTTGCCAAGCCAAGAGCTATCGGGTAACACCACATGCCTCTGTTAATGTAACAGAAACTGAAGAATTAACATGTAGCAGCCCAGAGTGAATTCAGGGGCCTGCTAGGCTCAAAGCTAACTGACCTGCAGCCCCTGTCACCCCAAAGCAGCTGCGACTCAGGGACATTATGCAGCTTGGGGTAGGTGCCCATATGCTGTGTACACAGTGGCAACTTGAAAAGGGAGAGAGGCTCTAGTTTGCCATAGGAAGTCAAACCCAAGGATACCCTCCCCCACCTCCACGAAATGGCAAAGACAACTTGCAGGCAATTAGTATTTATTTATGAGAGTATACAGATCTTTAACATGCCCCTTAAACTCAGTTCTTCATGATAACCCTCATCTCTTCGTTCTCCAAGGCATTGGCCCTGGCCTTCTGTCAGCATGTTTCTCTGAGTAAAGGGATATTAATGGTTTCAGCACCTGTCAGAGTTAAAAGGGACTCAGTGGCCACTGCTACAGATGTCACAAGTAACAAACAAAAAAGAGTGCAAGTGACTGATATATGTGGTGACACATGCCAGTCATCCCAACACTTTGAAAGCTGAGGCAGGGGGATCTTGAATTGGAGGCCTTCCTGAAGACATAACAAGACCACATCTCACAACTAAATACATTTAAATAAAAGCAAGAAATATGTCAGAGGTCTCTGATCTTGTCAGAATAGTTATCTTTCATGTGTTCTGCCCTTTATGTCCCCAGAACACTGCCGCCAACCACTGCTGTCTCCATATCCTTCCCTCATGTCTAACATACCTGTGCATAAGTCAGTCTGTTGTTCAATCGTTCATTTTCCTAGGCATGCAATAACTACTAAGGTTTTCGATGTGACTGTTCCCTAGGCTTGTATAGTGATATCCATTTTAATAGATGTTTCCCTGGTCCTATGACAAGATCAAGATGACAAAGAGTTGGTCAAATGGAAACTTTACGAGGTGGATCATTGTAATGCAGACACTTCTGCCTCCTTCTCAGAGGATGGAGCCCTGGATGACTCACAGACAGGTTCTGACCCCCTTCCCCTTCATCGGTCACTCTTGATTTTTGGATAGACAGACATTTTCTCCTCTTAAGTGCTGTGGCACTTGACAAGGCTAGACATGGAAGGCTTCTAAAACATGTTTTTAATAGCCTCTGGGGGAAAGTAGTGGATAAAAGATGCTGAAGATAGGAACTCTGTGTAGGACAGTGTAGCATTCATTAGTACCCAGATCCACAGCATCCTTGGTGCTCAACTAAATTTCAAAATAATAATAATAATAATAATAATAATAATAATAATAATAATAATAATAATAACCATCTTATGTCCCGGGTAGGGTGGGCTGGTACTATGAAAGAGTCCTCACATCGCCCCCACCCCAGCCCCAAGCCCACCTCCCTGTGACTGTCACATTAGGAGACGAGAAACATTTCAAAATAAACTTGTGGAGGCATTGAGAGTAAACAGGTGGGGAATGGCTTGCAAAACTAGCCATGGGTCAGGAAACACTAATCTTATCAGGGGTCCTGGAGACCGCAACTCCACAAACCATGTAGATCGGTGTCATGTTGCTGTGAACATGCATGTTTTCTTTCCATCCACGGTAGGAATTCAGTTTTGGAAGCAACATGATACTTAGTCCTTAGAGGTTTGGTCATCTACAGACAGATCACTATATTCTGTCTACCTTAAAACACAGAAAAGAAAGAGCAAGTCTAGCTTCTTGAGAGCAAAAACTCAGAGAAAATACACATATAATACTTATTTTCTTTTGATCATTTTATTTATTTACTCACCCCTCCACCCCCTTGTGGGGTATTGGGAATGGAGCCAAGGACTCAAGAATGCTGGGAAAGTACTCTACAGCTGACTTATACCTGTAGGCCCTATTTATTTTACTTTCAATTACTTTCAAAAAAGTTTTGGGTATGTTGTTTTTGTTGTTGTAACAACAAAAAAAAAAAAAAACATTTTTGAGACAAGGTCTTACTGTGTTGGCTGCTTGCTCAGGCTAGTCTTGAACTCCTAGGCCTAAGCAGTGCTGCCTCAGTCTCCTGTGTGCCCGAGACTACAGCCACAGGGCACCAACCTGGCTCTAGCACTTATGTAGAGTTTCTTTGCTCATGGAATGACCATACTGACCATCTACAATTTAGTCTCCTTCAGACTCTAAGAATCACTGAGATTATTTTTTTTAAGAGGACATGAAGTTGGGAGGGGGACTGAGCCGGAGGCAGATGTCAGGGATGAATGTGGTCAATACACTTTGTATAAATGCACGGAACTTTCAAAGAATAAAAACATTTATTTTTTTTTTAAAGCAAGTGTCAGAGGTTCCAATTTCCCTCCTATTTCTGTTGTTGTCAGAAGAATGCTCAAATTTGTGAAGAATGAAAAGTTGAGAAGTTTTATTATGAACCCTCTTGGACATCATTGCTACTATGCCTTCCTCTCACAGGATGAAGCTAAACCATTTATTCATCCCACTGTGCTATGCTTTTGGAAAGACCTAAAACCTACCAATGCACAAGAAAGAGGCACTGCAATGATTTGCTCAGGGTTCAGAGGCAAACTTCATTGTAAGGTGGGCTTAACTGCACCTTTCCTTCTAGGATTCTGGTGTAAATACAGAAACCACAGTCATGTACAGGCCTGAGAAGGACAGCAGAATGTGGAAGTGGGTTTGGAAACCAAAATATTATGTCAGCAGTTTCTCTTTCATTTTATTGTCCCTTATCAAAACCAACATTTTAACTGGAGGCGGGGGGGAGGGGCGTTAATCCAAACACAGATAATTCCATTTGGAAGGCCCAAGGGTTGAGATTTTTAAAAGGGAAAAAAAAAAATCTTCCCATTCCTGCAGGCAGAAGTGTCAGAGGGAGAAGCCTTCCTGCAGAAACCTTCTTAGTAAGCCTGTGCCTGCCAGGACACTGCTCTGTTCACAGCAAAGGGAGGTCAGTTATCATCAGACACAGAGCCTTACTGCTGCAAAGCCTTAGTGAAGTGGATCCACAAAGACACTTCCACAGAGTAGCCTTCCTTAGCATTCCTTACATCCTCAAAACCTTTTCAAAGTCATTATTACCTCTGTATCTCTGTGTGTGTGTGTGTGTGTGTGTGTGTGTGTGTGTGTGTGTGTGTGTGTGCAGTTTTAATAATAAAAACAGCCGGCAGAAACTATCTTCAGGGTTTTTGTTCAGACATGCCATTACTGCATATGGGTAGATGTACATAAGTTACATTCCAATGCTGTGCTAATTTATACACAAGATTTGAACACATTTGAGTTTGGGCACTCACAGGCATCCTGGAGCCAATTTCCCTGCTGGTATCAATGGATGAGGACAAGGTGCAGTGGCATGGAATTTGGAGTCAGTGGGACAAGACGATCCATAAAGAAGATAACTCAGTGTTTAGAATTTACAATGTGCAAAAGTATACTATTTTTTTTCCACTGATTTTGGAAGTCCCTATCTGGCTGGTTTGCCTCAGAAAAGTCCTCCACAAAAGATGGTCAAGTTCTGGCAGCCACATGTTTGCCTTGGAGACAGTGCAGTGGGGGCAGGAGAGCTGAAGGTATGAAGCCGGCAATGCTGGGTCAGAGTGTGGCTTTGATGAGACCCAGAGACGTGAGAGTGAGGTGGCCAAGCCCATGTGAGTAGTGTGAGCCCCTCAAGGCCAGGGAGACCATCTGGCTCCTTTTTTTTTTTTTTACTTTTTGAGGTTACCTTTTACTTCTTCCCTCCCTCTATGTTGAGCCCTGTCTCTCTGAAAAGTTCTCTGATCTCAACCATGACAGTTGGAAGACATCCCTGTCTTCATACATTCTCTGCCATCCTTGCCAGGTCAGAGGCAATGACTGCTTTCAGGACTCAGAAATTCATGCTTTGAACTATGCCTGGGTTATTAAGAGGACTAGAGCCTTGGTATAAAATGGTAGGGGAAAAGAATTGTGGTCATGTCCCTGTTCAATAACTCCATTCAATTTTCAGTTCCTGGTGGTTAACGATTCTATTTTAGATGTGCCTGATGGCACAAAACAAAGAACTACTACTGTTTCTACAGTTTCTACAGGCAGCATAGAGAAGACCTTAGCTACGTTCCACATGAACACTGTGATCTGGGAAATGAATGAGAGTCTAAAGAGATGGAGTTGCAAAAAGTGAGATACTGATAGAAAGTAACTTTCCTGAGGAAAACTCCAGTCTGTGGCAGGCCTTGCTCCTTCCCCTCAGCTGGGCTTCTTTGTCTCATTTTTATCACCTGCCCTGAAATGAATCACTCTGAGCCAATTCTGGTCCACTCCCTGTCTGTGTTCCCAGCTCCACTCAACATTAAGACATGAATGCAGAGTAGGCTAACCACTTCACTGGGCTCTCGTCCTCCAAAATCTCTCATCGAAAGCATGATTACCTCACCCTTTACATCTATCTCATGTTATTCTTACCATTTTTTTTAGCCTTTTCTATAACTCCTCCCCTGGCTAGTAGAGACTTTGGTTAGAAGTGATGCTACCATTAATTTCAGCATAAATTGGTCCTGGTACCTCAGAAGCCATAGGAGGAACATCAGAACCGCCTCCTCTGGGCCTCCGCCCCTCCAACTTTCAGCTCACTGGAGGTGTTATGAGGAAACCAACCGGCAGACATGGTTTAATGTCAGGTTTTTACCTACTGCTCATCTTGCAGTATCTACCTGTTGATTTGGGAAAGAGACCAAGAGGAACCAGAAGGTCTCTGAGGAGGAAGTACAAAGCAAGATGGAGGAACACCAGTCTCCAGTCTTCCTAGGTTTTTCTTGCCAACCGAGGCCTTCCAGGTCCTGAGGAATTTACAGAAAAGGTGTCAGTGAGAGAGTAAAGAGAGCAGGACCCTCCAGGGAGGAAGGAGAAGGTTCCAGGACAGCTAGGCAGCTGGGATTCATTCAGGTTTTTCCGGGACTTACTCGTCATGAACCAGATCCCTGCTAAGGCCAGATTTGCAATAAGAAGTGTGAGAGAGCAGAATAAGCAAACGGTTGTTAAGATGGACAAGCATGGCTGCATGCCTTTCCAACTGTAGGACAGTTTCGAGTGATATGGTAGTGTCTACATTTGAAGACTGAAGTAAAAATGTAAGGAAATGTGTTGTCAAATTCAAGGTGCTATTTTATGATTAATCAGAGGGCTCTCCTACCCCCCCCCAGTACCTACCTACCCTATCCCTAAAGTTTCCAGCCATTAGATTGTCATGACCCTTCATTCAACATTGCTTCTTAAGGACATTACACATGGCATTTGACAGAAGAATGAAAGAACAAACATCACCTTGTCCGAGAGTACTTGGTGCCAAGTCATAGGAGCTGCAGTGGGTACCAGATAGGAGAAACCAAGAACAAATCATTCAAAGCCTTGCTTTCCCTGGGTGAGCCTGTGGCTGGCATTAGCAGGCCCAGTGATCTAAGCCTGCTAGTCCTGCTTGCACGTGGTTTAGGATACGTGCTGCAGACACCCCTAAGCCTCTGTCCACTGTGAAAACACAGGACACCCAAGTTGAAAGGAATCCTGAGTGACACCATGTGGGTGTGCAGTGGTCTGTGACCGGAAGGTTCGCTGGAAGCAATTTGCAAAGGGGTCCTTGGAAAAACCACCTGGATAGTTATTGTAAATGAAAAAAGGAAGAGATGCCACATTTGGGGGAATAATTTTTAATACTAGGTTTATGGCTGATTACATGTGATAGTCATTACAGCTTATTTAACTCTGAAATTATCTGGACTCTCAAATTCCCCAGAGACTGGAGAAATCATGGGTTAAATTTTAAAAACAATGTCTGCGAGAAGATGATATGCTTTTCCTTGAGGGGAAGAGATGAAGCTTAAAAGAAAAGAAAATCCAGCTCTCTCTAGGAAGGAGCCCTGTTTCTTATACTGTCTGTGTCTTTCACAATGTGACGGAGCTCAGACATTCACCAACAAAGCCTCCCCTCCTTGGCTGTTGTGTCCTTTTTAAAGTGGGGTGTTTTGGAAAGAATCCAAAGGACTCAAATCTCAGAGGTTTCCACTTCTTTAGAGCTGAACATGTCATCAGGAGCTGCGACTCTGAGTGAATTACATGGAACAGCTGCACTGTACCCATCACCCTTTCCCCAAGGATGACAGCTCTGCAGAGGAGGATGTTGGCAGTAACCCTGGGTGAGCTGGCTGATCTGAGGACCTAGCCCACTGGCCAGGGATACTTCAGTGAAGGCTTCTACCAGGAATACAGTACTGTACCAGTTCCATCTTAAGGCATTTTCTCCACAGGAGCAGCCCGAATGTGGAGCAACTAGGGCAGGGACAGGGGACAACGTGGGTAGAAAAGGGGGTCTGAAGGGGAATTCCCTGTGGGAATTAGAATAGTCTCTCCTATTAGCTGCACACAAGAGGGTTTCTTTTCCAGTGGGGGATACCCAGCAGCCGTTGCTTGGTTTAAGAGTAGTCAAAGGAGAGATGATGCTTCCACCATCACTTACAATAAAAGGACTAACAGTCAGACCTCTTAGAACTTTGCACTTGGTCTCAACTCCATCCAGCACTCCAAAGAAGCCTTGTTCTTTTGTTTGTTTGTTTTGTTTTACCTGAAGAAGCTTTACTGGGGACTTGCAGGTCTGGGTACAGTGGAGTCCTGATGTGCTATCCTTATCAGGTACAGTTGACGTTTCTGGGTCCTTGGATTATGTATGAGTTCTGGAAATACTGAGCCTCCTGGATAAGTGACTCTGTGATCTGAGGTTCACTTAGCCATTCTGAACCCCTGGGGCCGGCTTCCTCCTCGCCTCCCCCAACCCCCCCGCAAGAGTAGTATTGCCCAAGATTCTGAGCAGAGGCCTTGGTCAGACTTCAGCCAAAGCCATCATCTTTGCAACTCTCCAGGGAAATCCCTGTGAGGCTGTCCGTGTGAAATCTGGGTGCACAGGCCAGGATCCCTTTGCCTACTTTATTCAAACACAGGAAAGACCTGTTGCTCAGAAGCTTAATCAAGTCCCTATGATGTGAGTCAAAACAATCCTAGGCACAGCATATTGAGTTTACAGGAAGATGTCAATTTGGAAACCCTCACTCCATAGCCTAACATGACAACACCAAAAATATTAAGTATGGAAACTAAGACAAGGAAGAATGGCGGGGGGCGGGGGGCTAGAGACAATGCAAGTCTCTTCTCAAACGGTAAAAGTCGTTTATACAAAATTTTGCTGAGCTGACTTGGAATTATAGCTTGTAGGAGCTTTTGAAATTTTTGTCTTATTTATTCCCTGCAGTAGAAGAAAAATCAATGGCTGCTCTGCCACGGAGACATAAGTGAGTTATGCAGGCCACTGACATGGAGGACCAAACCGTAACAGCCACATTTGCTGCTGTCAAGCCAAGGGCTTCAGTGGCGCCAGCTGTAATTATGGCTGATCACCTCTAATTCAGAGCTGCCTGCCTTGATAAAGGTGTCACTGAGAGCCACTGTGGCCTCAGCATCAACACAAGGATGTCATGACTGAGGGTAGCTGCTAGTGAAAGCTCTTTCAGGCCCCAGCCCTGGGCTCACGGGAGTGTGAGGCAAATCCTAACTCTTTCGCTCATCAGTGTAGCGACAGGGCCTGGAGCTGAGCTGAACTCCAAAGGATCCAGAGGAACAGGTCTGGATCCTCAACAGCCGGTATCGTTATTAAGCTAAGTGATTTCCCCAAGACTAAAGTTGAAAGTCTACCTCCCCTCTGCTTTGTGGCATGTAAAGAGACATGGCTTTTTGGTGTCATGATAGTGATGGTGGTGGTGGTGGTGGTGGTGGTGGTGGTATCGGTGTCTCTGTAGACCAGGCTGGCATTGAACTCTTGATGATCCACCTGCCTCTGCCTCCAGAATCCCAGTGATCCCACCTTCCTCCGGACAAGAGACATTTTTTTTTTTAATAACTTACCAGATTCACTGGCCACACGGTGACAAGGACACTAGAATGTAGCCAAAGCTGTGATCGTGTTTGAGGGTAAAAGGCAGCCCCAAGTCTTTCTTCTGCTTTTGTGGTCAAAAAAAAAAAAAAAAAAAAAAAATAATAGTGAACTTCCCATTTTTTGAGAAGGCACAAAATTGTGATGGGAAATAGAAAAAAAAATGGAATAAGAAGGGCAGGCTAGCAGCTGCCTGGAATGAGGACTGGTCTAGGTACCCTGTGTGGGGAACTGAGGTGGGAACAGAATTCAGCAGTTCAAGGAGTTTTGTTATCATTTGTCGAGATAACGTTTGGTTTCTCCACCACTCCCAGGCTGTTTTCTTCCCTCTGTAATTAAGAAAGGGACAGGGACACACACACACACACACACACACACACACACACACACACACACACTGACTGCTCTCCCTGTACACTCTTAAACATACAGCCCCACCAGAAGGCTCATCCCATCCCTGCAGCAAGGTGACGAATGGGAAGCCCTTCTTTTGTCCTGATGGGGCCACATTATTTTCCTATCCTCTCTTTAGCTAGTTCCCTGAGAATGGAGAGCTAACCTCAGAAGGACAAGGTTGCACTTGGCTGGAGAGGTCCTTTCTCTTAGCACATGAAAGAACCACCAGAGCAGCCTGTGGAGGGAGAAATGACTTCAGTTGCGCAGTTCTTGATGGACCCAGACGCAAGAGCGTGTTTGGACCAGAAGTGGTTTTGCCCTTGCTGACAGGGAAGTCAGATATAAGAACTCTCTAAAGGAAAGGTTGGCATTCTGCAGCAGAAAAAAAAAAACCATGTAGCTGCAGGAAAAATGTCCATGGGCAGTGGAAACCCCGTCACCTGGTTCCCAGCTGAAACCCTTCTTGTGGTAACTGGAGTTGGCTTTTGGTTCTTGGTCCTTCCAACCTGTTCCTTCTCCGGTGTCTTCTTCTTGTCCTGTTATTGTCCTAGCTCCAAATGCAGGGCTCTTTCCAAATCAATCAATCTATCTATCATCTATCTATCATCTATCTTCTATCTATCTATCATCTATCATTTATGTATTTCTAGCAGAACAAGCCGCCCCTGGTCATAGACCCCCAGGGTCCCACTCTGAGCTCCAATGGCAGCTGTAGACCATCCCGAGACTGCACTGTTTCCTAGTCTGTTTACTGGTTTCTAAGGGCGATTGCACCGCGAAGGCCCCGAGCCTGGAACTGGGCCTGGGGCTGTTTTGGTTACATTGAAGTTTTTGCTTCAGTTCTGCCAGATTTAAATAGTGACTTCACCAGCGCTGAGCTAAAAAGGAGAAGGGGGAGGAGGGCGAGCCCAGGAGAAAGAGTGAGCAGCAGAGCCAGAGGGAGAAAGCCAGAGCAGGGCGCTAAAGAAGGGCCAGCGCATTACATCACCGCTTGGCCTGGAATCAAATGGGAAGGATATGACTCACTCCAGCTAGTTAAGCCTTGGCTCAAATTGTACACACACTCACTCCACAGCTCTCATGTTCTGCACCTCAGGAGGGAATTCAGCCTCAGTGATGTCCATGAGGTTGGTTTGTAATTTTATTTTCTGTTTCTTGATTTTAGGGCTCTTTAGGCCCCTACTTCGGTCTGTTCTGGAGTCTTCCTCCTTCCTCTCCCCTTTCTCGCCTTTCTGCGCCTTTGTTCCCTTCTCCTCCTGTTTCCCCAGCCCCTCCGCTGCTCCTCTTCTTACCTCGAAGAGGCATTTCTTTTCACTTTGATCAGAGGTTTTTTTTTTTTTTTTTTTTTTTTACTTTTAATCCTAGCACAGAGACCTGAATGAGTTTAGAAGCCAGGCTAGCAGAGGGACGGGAATCAGCCAAGCCAGCCGAAGCTGCAGGAGGAAAAAAAAAAGCCACAAATAAGAGCAGACGGAGAAGGAGCAAACTCCGGAGAAGTTTCTTTGCTGCGGTGTCGCTCCTAATCGGAGGAGACAGGGAGAGAGTTAAAACGCAGGGACCAATCGCTTGAATGGTGATGTAATGCAAGGACCACAGGGTAGTTAAGTAATGTGAGAGGGGGGTCAGTGTTGCAAAGCGTTTACCTGCTCTCAAGGGGTTTTCAGTTTATTATCAATTGCAGTGACTTTAACTGGCTTCAGACTGCAGCCTCTAATTATTCACAGACAGCCCTGTTTTATCTTTTATTATTAAAAGTAAAACTATAGTATGGTATTTTAAAAACATGGTATTATTACAGCTGTATATTATTTTCCTCCACCAGAATTCATATTCTCTCTTTCTCTCCCACCCGCCTTCCTTCCACCCGCCACCCCCTTTAAAACAGTTGTCTTTTCATAAGAGGTCTCAGTAGTGGGGTGAGGGTGGTTGGGAGGGCTTTCTGAGGGTAGCTGGTGAGCTGTAAATTATCGGGATGCTGTTCTGTGTGGTGCTGAGGAGGGCAAGTTCATGGCTGTTCGGTTCGGCTTGAGCACTTACAGGAGATGTTTCAGGAGTAACATGTGAGGATGTTATCCCAGCTACGATTTGCAGCGAGTGTACTTTTGCTTCCGAATTTTAACTTCAGGGTTTTCCATGTTGCACTGGACATGATCCAGTGCTGTCTTGCAGACACTTGTGCTCGTCTGTTAATTTTATATACCTGAAGTCGTGGGAGGGGTGATTTAAAAAAATTCTTGATTGATTTGTTTTAGAAACAAGTTAATGTTCAAGTAATGGATTGACATTAATACCTGGTGAGGAGTAATGATTCGGCCCCTATTGCTATCCAGAGAGATGGAGACTTTTGTGTTGAAAATTATCACTACATCTCTGTATCTTACATGAGTTTAGTAGTGTATATAGAGTAGAACCCTCTAGAAAGGGAGGGCAAGCCTGGCTCACCCTGTGGGGACTCCTGCCCTTCCCCTGACTTATTTAACCGGGCAGCTCAATATGACAGAGGCAAGGAACCCATCATTGTGAGCTGTTTGTATGTTTTGTGTGAAATTAATTGTGACATGCTTAGGTCTTTCCCCCTTCCCTCCTTTCTGGCCAGAGGAGCAGAACCTGGGGGATTGCTTTCTCGAGAAGGGGGTGGGGGTCAGAATCTAAACCAGGGTTTGCCTTGTTGGCTGAGGCAAGACTGCATTTTAAAATGGGAGTGAAGAAGCTAAATGCCTTCTGCACATGTAAAGCCTACCTTTCCCCATCACTGACGTCCCTCCTCCTCTCAAGGTTTTCCAGCAGGTGTAGGAGATTATATATATATATATATATATATATATATATATATATATATATCTCCATATATTATGATGTATCCTGAAAGACAGGCATAGTTGTATAGAGAAAGACACATTTTACACTCAGCTTGCATTAGAGTTCCTGAAGACATGAATGGGGAAGGGAGAAGAGAGAGGGGCTTAGCTCTTCCTACTTGGAAAGCTGATTTATTTTAAGCCTTGCTTTTTGGAATGAAGTTTCCTTGTGTGGTGCTATGTGTCGTGCTCTAGCTCTACCCGTGAAGAGTTTTCTGTGTGACATAGTTGATTAGGTTTCTCTGTCAAAAGAGTGGCACAAGAGACGTGGGAGAAGTTTCTTGCCCCACAGATGTCCCAAATAGGCCACACACATCCTTCATATACATAAACTGGGACTATGGTGCCACCGTCACTTGCATGGGCAAGAATGGTGTTTATAAGAAGCAGATTCTTCCGAAGTCTGCATCTCGGCTGAATGGATGACATCGTTTTTCATACAAGTTCAAGTTCACACAAGTTAAGGAGATACTCTGTGTTGGATCCTGTTGTTTGTTTCGGTGCTGAGGATATGTGGAGGCTTGGCAAATGCTTGGTGGCTGAGCACTGGACTGAGCATCAAGTTTTTAAATGAGATTTAAAGCTAACCCATTTAAAGGTGGTGGAAAAGTCCAAACTGCATCTACTTGTTGCATAATTTTCCAAGACAAGATTTCTATTCTCCAGTCAAATTCCAAGTAACAGGCTTTTCACCGCACATAGCTGCCTTTTATTTTTATTTTATTTTTAATTTTTTTGGTACCCGAGCTGATGATAAAGCATGGGCTGTGAGATTACAGAGTTAGCACCGATGTACATTGAAAACCACCACAGATGCTCATCTCTGAGGACTTCACCCAGGTCTTAGTTACAGTATGTAGCTCAATGGGCATCAGGGGTGTGCCGGAAACACAGAAGGCACACTTGAACTTTTCTAAAGAGTGTCAGAGTTTATGTTGACTTAACTGTGGGCTCCTTACCAGTATGCCCTGTTTGCGACCCACGGAGAACGAGACAAGGGACCCTAACCTGCTGTGCCTTTTGGGATACTAGGTGCCACTTCTGTCACTGTTTGATGGATGTTTTAGTTTTCTTTGGGAGAGGGCATTGTTTGATCGCTGGGGTTTTCTGTTTTCTTCTTCTTCTTCTTTTAAAGTTTGCTTAGATAACTGCTGATTTCCATGAGTTGAAGAATTCATGTGAGAGATGCCATCATACCCTGACCTCCATTGTCCCAACAGAACCCCAGGCAGGGCATGGACCCCAGTATAATCCAGGTCTGCAAACAGCTCTTCCCAGTCTGGCTTGCACTGGTCTACATACATGGTTTTCCATGTAAAACTAGAGGATTGGTTTTGCTTGACCAGGGCTCAGATGCCAGCCCTGACAAATATCTGCCACCATCACCATTATAAAGAGTAACTTAATGAGAGAGAGGTCCCAGGGCAGTGCCTATCTAGGAACACTGTCAGATGGCCACTGGAGGGACGCTGGTGCCATTGTCTTTCTTTAACATTCTTTTAGGGCTTTGAACAATTGACCCTCTGGCTTCCAGAGGGGACTGTAGGCCATGTTTTTATACTGGAAGACAAGGTCCTGGGGACACCAGAGAAAAGGCACAGAAAAGAGCAACACCAAGTCAATACCTAAGCACTGTTACTCTCATCTGTGACAAGGAGGAAGGGGATGACTTTGGGGGTGGCACATCCTGTGACTGTGGAGTCTCTTGCACAGAGTGTGACCTTTGGGATTCTAAAGGCCTGGGCTCAGATTACTGTCCTACTTCCTGTCTGTGTGACATTGGAAAGCCACTGACCCTCTCTGTGCCGTCTGACCTCTCATCTCTGTAAAATGTAGAGAACCAGATCCCCTGTGGACTTGTGATGAGGGCCCCCAACATTCCGTGGATTCACAGCAAAATGCCAGCGACTGTGATTTCAGGGGAGACTTCTTCTGAGGGCATCGGTCACTCCTGGAAGGAGTCTTGATCCAGCAGCTCTCCATCCCCGCAGGCTTCCTTTTGTGACATCTTCCTTCTTTTTATTCCAGTAACCAAGCAGCTGAGCTCAGGGACATCCCCCCAGTTCTCCCTCCTAGGGGCAGTGATGGTTCTTCTCAGTTTATGGTGAAGCTGAGACCACAAACTTACAAAGGCACAAACCCATCACGCAGAGCCAGGGCCAGGCACCAGAAAGAGAGCAATAAAGACACACACAACATGGTGAAAAGGAGGCTAGGACTCAACCCATAAAACCTGCTGCCTTTTTTCTGGCCGGGGTAGAAGGAGTAAGGCAGAGCCATGCAGTATGGGGTAGGGACTCAGGACTTCTTACCCACGGAAAACAGATGCTTCAAGAATAAGAAACTGAAGTGAGTTCTGCCATGAGAACTAGATTCAATTCCCAGAGGGACTAAAAGTCCACGTGTGCAATTGCACCAGTGAGTGGTGCACACTTGCAGCTGCCTGAGGCTGCCTTTTATACCTGCCATTGCAGGCACTAAACTACTCAGTGGTATCCATTGCATACTTAGCATGCATGAGGCACTGGATTTGATCCTCAACACTGCAATCAATCAATCAATCAATCAATCAATCATCAATCAATCAATATAAATAGACTTTACATAGAGGTCAGGTCAGGGTTAAGAAGCAGAAATTAGTGTTGACAAGGAATCTTGTCATGTGCTTGGAAGTAACCAGGGTGGGCAAAACCTGGACCTATTCTTAAAGCTACAGCAGCTGGAGATGAAAGTGGGCATTTTCTTCTGTTCACTCTTTGTTGGGTCTCAGGATCTTAAGAGTCTTCAAAGGGGGCTTGCTTTGGGTTACAAAAAGCTACCCATTTAGTTCCCTGGCTGGGGAGGCTAGGAGCAGGGGGACAGCCACCGGGAGGGTGGAGTCAGGCAGCACTGGAAATCCAAATCCTGGCCCAACTTTCAGTTTGTGATTATTTTTTTTTAACACACACCATTACTCTGTTTGAAGTGTCTGCCATGAGGCCGGTGTTTTCAGAGAGCTGCATTTTATGGGTGTTGGTAACATCAGGGGCCGTTGCTTGAATTACACTCTAGAAAACTGAAATTGACTTGGCTTAGAGTCCAGCGCATAGTACACAGACATAACGTAACAGGGTTGTACATCTTTTCTTCTGAACCTACACTGGCAGGAGTGCTTATTAATGATCAATGCAGCAACACAGAACCCAGGAAGAAGTAATCAATAGTCTGCTATCATCCCAGAAAGCAGAATAGTAGTTAGATACTAGCCAAGACCTATCTGGACACCTTGCTCTCTCTCCATGAGATACCTCGAATTCCTTATCACTCTTTACTTTTCTATCTGAATGGCTGAAATTGAACTGAAATGTATTTCCCCTGCCCCCAAAAGCACAGCCTATAAAAAGTGTCAAGCAGTCTGTTAGTTATGTATTCATAGGAATGGGAAAATGCTCCCAAGAGTCTGCACTGTGATATCTTGTATGCTCACATGAGTTACTAGGAGTCTGTGAATCTCTAAAGAATTGAAGTCATATTGGGCTGGTCCCATGGACTGAGATGGCCAGCTGGCCCTTTTGTTGTCTGTGGGGCTTGTGTACCTATTTGCGTGTGCACTGTGCCCTCCCCAGGGCCTGCATCACTGTTAGAGGAGGGGGAGGGAACAAGCTTATTGGCAAAGGTGGGGCTCCATTGCTCATTAATCCGGTCCATATAATTCTGCCCAGTGAGCGCTGTTAGAGTTGGGCAGATCTAGGCTTGAATCCGGCTTTCTGGTTTGCTAGCACTATAATTTTTGACAATCCACTGATGCTTTGCTAACTTCAGCTGTTTCACTCTATGATGGATTCTCTGAAACGAGCATAATGCAATTAGCATAAGAAGTGATTGGTAAATGTCAAATCATTCAATAAGGAAATCATTTGTCTTTGTTAAAAGTTCAGATGATAATATATTTTGGGTACCAATAAAGTGTGGGAAGATGGTTCAGTGGGTAGAACACATTCTGTGCAAGCATGGGGACCTGAGCTTGAATTCCCCAGAAGCCATATAAAGCCAGATACAATACCACAAGTCCACAATTCTAGTGCTTTGGTAACAAGAGGAGCAGTGAAGACAGGAGAATGTCTGATGTCTGGAAGTTCTAGGGCAGGCAATGACAGCAAAGCGACCTTGTTCCAATAAGATGGAAGATGAGGCCTGACACCAGATACTATCTGACCACCTACTCACATGTACATACACACATACACAAACATGTATCACACACCACCATCACTACCACCACCACCACCATCATCATCATGCAGAGAGAAATATTGTCATTCAGTGTTCCTTTTCAAGAAGAGAAAATTAGTTACAGAATACAGCATGAGTAGATAGGAGGTGACGTGGAAAACCATATCATGACCTATGGGCTAGATGATCTTTTCTTTATAGACCAGAAGGTGTGGTTTAAGTTTGGACTTTAAAGTAGTTTGTTTCAGCTCTAGAAAGAACCAGGGCCTTTGGTTAAGAAGTAAAAGTCTTTCATATTCTGTTTTCAATACAGCACCAAGTCTCCTGTTGCATCCTACATCTGCTTGGCCCTTCTTATTTATCATAATGCTTCGGTCAGCTCAACAACGCTGAGTAAGAAAGAGCTGATCCCATTTAATTCCTCTGGAATTAATCATAATAGCAGTAATTAAAACAAACTCATCTAGTATGAATGTAGACATAAATTGCTCTCACCTTGTGTTTCCCCTCTCGGGCTGCTCTCACCAGATCCACCCTTATACAGATTCGTGGAGGCCTCCCTGCACATCGATGGCTTTTCTGAATCCTGAGTTTGCTCATATAGTGCTACTTTTTCCCATTTCCTACCTCTGGAAAGGGCAGCTCCCGGGGACAGGTCACAAACAGCAACATTTGATCTAGGTTTTACCCTCACCATCTGGAGTCCCTTAGCAGTAGAAAACTAATCCTATTATTCTAATGCACTCATAGAAGTCTTTCAGTCCAACCAGCCCACTTTACAGACTAGGAAACTGAGAGCTCTCCAGATTGTGAAGAGATGGGGTGGAGAGATGGCTCAGCAGTTAAGGGCTCTTACTCCTCTTCCAGAGGATGGAGTTCTCATCCCAGCACCCAAGACGGGTGGCTCACATTATTATGTTAATTTCCTCTAGGGTTCTGACACTCCCTTCTGAAGCTTAAGAAAACCTGCACACACTTGGTAGACACACACATACACATGAGTAAAAATAATGAATAAAAATAAGTAAATCTTTTTTTTTCAAATGTGAAGAGAGTGGTCTGGGGGTCATAAAGTGATCTCTTAGCAGAGCTGGGACCCGGATCTTAGGCAGAAAGGCAGGCACAGACTCGTATCCCACCTAGCTGTCTGCCTTGCTGTCTGTTCTCTGCTAAAGCTTCTTGGTCCTTTTCATGCCTCTTGGCTTCTGAGGATGGAGGGCTGGAGGAGAAACATGTGCAGGGTCTTAGGAAGCTGTGCCTCTAAAAGCTGAGTCCCATTCAGGTGCCCAAGGTATTAAAGGCCCCATTACCAAAATGTGGAAAGAGCCAAGGAGGTAGACAAAATAACTTGCTTATTTTGCCCTTAACCGTAAGGTCTGTGGGGTCTAGTTAGTGGATGTCCTTCAGTCCAGAAGTCCCAGGCCATACTTAAGATGTGATAAGCTGACAGACTTCCACCGGCCTCTACTCCTGCCTCCCACTGTGTGAGCCTGACCCACATGGAGCAGATGTCCAATGAGTTCAGAGCTGGAAGCTTCCGCAGAACTCCCACCCACCCACCTGCAGGATATGACCTCGGACCTGCCAGTCACACTGCTTCCTCCCTCCGCCTCACCATGGAGGGAAGGGCTTAGACCACAATCCCCAAACAAACTTTGCACTGCAATCCCATAGAGACTCCTGTGCTTCGTGACCGCACAGAGCACGTCACTTCATCAGCAATTCTGAAAAGACAAACAATAACAGCATCAGAAACAGACCAGAAGGTAATGCTCAATTGTTTTAATGACTTCCCATCCTTTACCATAGAGACAGCTTTGAATTGGTTAGGTCCAGGGTACACTGGCTGTCTGCGATGTCTGACAGTGCCGTTGTCATGATGCTTTATGGTAAAGTGTGGCGCAGCCAGTTAACCCAATTCACCTTCCCATAGCCATTACCCAGAAGCCTAGGATTTGGCTTCCCAAGAATCCCCATGGCTGCTTGGTGTGAGATAAACTACTGAACCTCATGACCTCAGAAGGGTGTTTCTAACTAATTAATGATGGTTAAGGACTTGGAATATGCACATGGCAAGACATACTTGCTTGTGTTTGTAAATCCTAATCAGACTATTTTTTTCTTAACTATCAGTGTCCCCATGCTTCCAACCCATTTATACCCTGCCTATTTCTCCCAGACTCTGGGTGAAGCCTCCTATGGTATACTAGACCAGTGTACCTCAGGATTGTTCCCTCGTGTTTAAGAAATTGTGAGGCCACTTGTTAGTGCTATTGGTAGAACTGTCACCAAGAAAAGTGTGGTTAAGTGGTTTTGAACCATTTTTTAAAAAACACTGTGCGTGTGTGTGGGTGTGGGGGGGTGTATATGTTGATGCACAAGTATACAGTTGGCATTCTTCACCAGTGGCTATTATAGCCATAGATCCAGCCTGAAAACATTTGGGGAAAATTAGTGTGTACTGAACATGTACAGACATTTTCTTCTTGCCACTATTCCCTAAACAATGCAGCACCATGACTATTTACACAGCCTTTAGACCAAATTAGGCAGCATGAGTCAGCTAGAGATGATTTAAAGCAAACAGGGCACATGTGAGTGGTTACATGTAACTACCACAGTGTTTCAGTAAGGGGCTGGGGCTGGAGCAGCTGTGCAATTCGGTGTCTCCTGAGACCAATTCTATGACTGCAGTAATAGGATGACTGTGTTCACACATACATATGTGCATTCAGGCATGAATACATATGTACTACATACATACATACATGCATACATACATTCATATGCTCTGCCTGCTCTTTATGAAATGGTACTCCTGACTGGATGCAAGGTTTCATGGGTATCAACTTCTATCTCCAAAGGCTGCCACGAGGTTGTACTAGCTTTAGCAGCTTCTCACTCTTTGCTCACTGTGGCATTACACCTGGGCTTTGAAAGGCACTGATGCAGTACAACTATAACTGGTGATGCTTACTAGGTCAGGAGTCCTAGACTGAATCCCTACCTGTGCCCCAGTGCCTGGATCTCTAGCCTAAACAAAATGATGGTGTTTGTCTTCAAACTAAGCTTGTTACCAGTCTAGCCTGGTAAACAGTGCACCATTTGGTTCACAGGCCTTGCAGCTTACCTTACTACTACCACTCAATTCCGTGGAACGCCACCCAGACAAACAATGCCTGACCAGAACTTCTGTTCAGTCCTTCCTGGTTCTGCCATTTGGCGGTTGATTTACTTCCCCAGCAAGGCTTTCATAGAACAAGATGTAGCAGGCCTGATTTCCACTGATTTGGAGGTGGGAATCCCAATTGCCCCAAATATCCCTAGAATACAAAAGCTCTTGCCACTGAACTATTCTTTGGTGTCATGCTTTGTTCTTAGCTTGTGGATATGGCCTGTTCAGGGGAGGACTAGTCTGAGTGGCCTTCCTAGATGGTGGAGCAGGCAGCCATGTGGGGCTTATTCATGTTGTGTCGGCTGGTTTCTCGCCTTTAAATTCAGTGTTGATCCTGAATACCAGCCCAGTCATTTGGCTTACACCTGGGATAATACCATCTTCTGGTTCTCAGAAAGAAAGGCCTCTCTTTCTGAGAGAGAGAGAGAGAGAGAGAGAGAGAGAGAGAGAGAGACAGACAGAGAGAGAGAGAGAGAGAGAGAGAGAGAGAGAGAGAGCCACAGAACTCCCTGCACATCAAATAGTTCTCGCAAAGCACCATTTTGATGAGTTAAGTGTAAATGAATTAGAAACATACAGATTAAATTCCCCTTGAAAGACACATGGGTTTAAAAATTAAGGGGGAAAGTGCTTGGCAAGATGGACTTCAGGGCTGTGCCAAACCTCAAAATGTTTGAAAAAAAAAATGGTTTCAGACATTTTTACTGAATGCAAAATGCCATGGCATTGCCTCCTCCCCAGACACGGCAGTGAATCTTTTAACAACAATTATATGACAAGAAAAAAGGCCTGTGAGGGATCCCCGTTTACTGACTGCTCCTTAATTGCCCTACCTCTGGAAAAGAATGCAGTCGTAGGTTTAAGAGAACTGTCTGATTGACAAACTACAATTTTAAGGCTGGCAATTACTAGAAAATAACCCTCAAACTTAAAAATACCTGCTGCCCCATGTCAATCACAGTTCTTTCTAAGGGGGATAGTAAACTCTAGGGAGCTGGAGAATTGAGTATACATTCTTCACTGGTGCCCAGAGCCACGCGTGGTGGTTCTGGTTGCACGTCTGGCATTATGATGCCAGCTCCTCGGAGGGAGGAAGGGAAATTGTATGAAAGAAGACTGAAAAGAAAACCCCACTGGCTTACAATGGCAGCTGCTGCACAGGATGCCGTGTGTTCTGGAGGCAGAGTGGGATGCCGTCGGCCGGTCAGCAGGTTGCCGGGAAGAGGCTTGAGTTCTGTTTAGCTTCTCTATTGAATAAGCCATATCTTAACTTCTCCACACGTCAGAATTCTTCCTGGCATGTGGAGACTCGGGAGCAAGGTCTTAAGGATCAATTATCTCACGACTGTTGTGCATGGGCTGTATTAAGTCGCCTCCAATTATTTTTTACTGGCTATTCCTGACAAAAGCAGGCTGACACTTTTACTGCCTCATTTTTTTTTTCATATGCAAAGATACAGGAGTGGGTGTACAGACAGCCAACTGAGTAAGCAGAGCAGTTGTGTGACAAGGGCTGGGCCATTTGCTCTGTGAAGCCATCTTGTTTCACGTTCGCGTGTGAGCCAGGATGATCAAGGTTTGCTTGCCTGCTTCCTTCCTTCCTTTTTTTTCTTTCATTCCTTTCCTTTGAAAGAAAGAGTGTATTCAGTGACTGCCAATATCGGCTTAGAAACCCCGGGACAACAGTGAGGTTTATCGAAAGTCGTTAGGCCTATGCAACCCCCCCTCCCCCACCCACTAAGAGTATTTATGTTTTTTTGACTTTATTCTGCAAGCCATGAGAAAACTAGTGTTTTTTTTTTTTTTTCAAGAGAATCTCCAATAGCACTTCGCACTTCCCTCCAGGAACCAGAATTACTGTGCTGCAGAAGTCCCCTACACAAAGAAAACAGCACAGAAAGCTGCTTCCAGGGTTCCCAGAGAAAATTCTATCCAACACTTATTGTTAAAACCTGCTTCCAGTGTATCTTATGCCTATCTACATGTTTGGAGCTCAAAATAAAAAATAGGTGAAGACTAAAAATACTGGAGAGAAAAAAGTATATACCAATTTTATGTCTTGGAAAAGGTTTCCAATTCAGCAGACAGTAGGGCTGAATCCTGGCTCAGTTTTACCTTTCCATAAGCAGCTCTATATAGAAGGATGGGGTGGGGGACACTTCTGACTCTAGCAGCTTCCAGTCTCCTGTCCTAGAGTTCCTTCCCTCTGACTCCTCATATCTGCACAGACCCCCACCCCCCAGACCCCCACCCCCCACCCATCTCATGCCCTGGCTGCTTCATTCAAAGCACTATCAACGCTGCTCTCCCTTAGTGACTCAGCTACCTCCCTGAAAAACTGCAAAACGAGTTGAAAAAAATTCTAAATGCACATTGTTCCCAATTGTGCATCCTGGGGTGGGGGTGGGGGGGCATCCATCTGAGTCTAACAGGTGCGTGCTGGTTAGATGGTTTGTATTCTCAGGTGGGGGTGTTGTCATCCAGAGAGAATGTTTTCTTCCTGCATTAAGTTATGGGTGGGGGAGTTACTTAACATCGCCTGCATCTTCACCAAAGTACTGTAACAACCCACCTAGCATGGACAGTTAACTAAGCATAAGGCTTCTGCTACTGACACCCAACCCCTACACATATGTCTGTGTTTGCACATAGCCCCCACATGTGCCTGCGGTGTGAGGTTAATCTTTCTTCCTCTGAGCATTTCCTGTGTCTGCTCTTCTGGGCCCTGGAATCCCCCAGGGTGTTGGGTAACACTCTGGTGGGGGGGATATCTCCCATTACAGACTAGATTCCATGCCTCTTCTCTTTCCCTTAATACATGATGAATTTCTTTGGGGTAGAATAATCTTTTATTCATGTTAGACTGGGCATCGTTCTTAAAACACAGCTGAAGCTAAATGGATGTTTGAGCCACAGTTATAAAATATTGTGTTTTGTATCCGTTGGAACTACCACCAAATGATGTGTGGGATGGTGCAGACAGCCTGTATGCTTAGTTTTTTTAGAAAATGTGAGAAAGAAGTGTGGTACGGGCGAACAAGTGTGAAGGAATGAGCTCCCAGTGGGTCTTAGCTTACTTCTCTAACCTGTGTTTATCCAAATGGTCTTATTTATATCTATTTCCTTCTGATAAAAATAGCTCTAAAAAGCAAATTTACCACACAGAGAAAGATGGTACATTTGACTCTCTGTGGCCCAATGTGTGGGGATTCAGTTAAATGTTCACTTTCTGACTCATCTGACTTCTGAGCTTTCACTTTTTAAAAAGAGTGCAATTAAGATAGGTTCCCAGGGAATTTAAAAAAAAAAAATCCGTGAGTAAAGCAGACACACTATAGGTTGGGGCCCATATAAGGAGTGTGTGGGCACCTGCCCAAAGGGAGAGCAGCATTAGGAGCCACTCTAAGCCTACAGGGATGTCAACACGCCTTTGAGAAGGGTGCATTAGGGATGCAAATTCGTAGTTCCTTGATGATGATAAGCCCTGGAAAGAAAACAGTGAAACTCATTAGAAGGTTTTGGGAACAGGAGAAGCAGAGTCTAGTTTCTGCTATGGCCCAGCATCTTTTCCAGGCCCTTCTCTGCCTCTGACCCAACAATTCTAATGATTTAAATGCCCCTCCCCCCAGAATTCTGCCCAGTTTGGATCAAGCCAATTAGCTCATCTGTCAAAAGGCCAACTTTGAAGTTTCATCTATGTCAAATACAACTCAGTTCAGTGAGATCCATTCTCTGGATTACAAACCAGCTACAAACAGGCATCCCACGAGGTGTGCATTTTGGGTTGTGCAGGTACTCAGTTTTGTTACGAAAGTTTGATGTTGGTATGAAACCCATCATTCTTACTCCATGGTCTCTTACACACGGACACACAGGAGAGGTCTATTG